>NC_134050.1:16462684-16783122 GCF_965140245.1 Athene noctua
GTTTTTTGCTATGAGTCAATCTGCATTTGTTTTGATCAACTGCTTACTTTGCTTTTAAGGCCCATCAAAAAATGTAGATTCAATACAGAGCAGTGCAGCTGAAGATGTGAGAAGTAGTAAATAAGTGCCATGAAGAAATTCTCAGGTCCAGCCAGTAATTTACTGTATAAAATTACTTCCTTCGTGACAGGTTTGTGATGCTTGAAGATGTGCTGAGCCTGCCTTAGCCAGCTCGGCGTGGTGTCATTAGCTCCCACAGTCTGCATTTGAGCCGACATTTACATCTACATTCACACTTTATGCTCTAGTGTGATCATCCTTAGCCTTGTACTTTCCAGAATATGTCAACTTTTATGGGAATTTAGGCATATTTCACTGCTGTTAGTCACTCGGGCTGAAGTTTGATGGTTTTATTGGGGCCTCTAGTGGTCTCAAGACTGCATTACCAAACCAGAGCTGCTGTCTGGCTTGGTGGGGAAGGATTGCTTTCCTCCCTCCCTTTGGGTAGATTTACCCAGCTACGGGGAAAGAGCAGTGCCATACAGATAATTTATTTAGATTCAAGTGGAGCATTTTACATGGAGTTAGAACTGAACGTGCTGAAGGAGCATAAATAAATGGTAATAAACAGTAACAGAGCGTGAAGGAGGAGATGAAGGTTAGCCTGAGAGGTCTCTGTCGGGCAGTGGTCACAGACTGTTTCTTCCAGCTGCATACCTCATTGCTTTTTAGATTAGGAAGTTTTCAGGACCCTGGTAAGGGCAAAAAGATAAACTGTCCTAAGAAAAGTATAGAAGTAAGGCAAGAAACAACAAGCCGTTCATATACCAGCATCAAGACTGCCACCAAAAAAAAAAATAAAAAAAAATAAAAAAAAATCATCTATCAGGACAGTTTTGAGCTTCGTGTGAGCAAGCTGAAGGCTTTCACAGGCCATAGTTCTCCTGCCCCCAGACAGGGTGTCATAGATCAAGAATTTGGTCTTTACTTTCAATATAAATCATCTTTCTTGATGTTGTATTTGAACTTTTGTATAAATTTTTAAATCCCTTTACAGCTAGTTTTACTTGGACAACTCTCAAACCAAATCCAGCTCAATGTTGTTCTCTTTGTAAAGTATCTTTTAACACTTTCCTGAGCAAAGACTGTGTAGAGTCAAGAGCGTCCAGCCCAGGAAAGTGAAATCTACTTGTGGTAAGAGAGAAACTTGAGAGTCACAGTTGCTCTCAGCTAAGCAGATCTGAAATAGGGCCCTGTCAGGAAATGCCCCTCATTTTCATGACTGTGCTGCAAAGGCCAGTCGGCTGCTGGCTCTGGTGTACGTTTTCCATGTTGCCTGGGTGGCCAACCCTGCTGATTTGGGGACAGTTAGCATTGTGTCATTGCCACAAGAGTATTTTTTTTTCTTCATTGTATCCTCCTTCTTCCAGGGTGTGCCTGAGTAATGACTCAGAGTGAAAAAATAGTGCTGTTAGGCTACATGCAGGAATGTGCCTTGTTCATGTAAAATAAAGGTTGATGCTTAGTTTTGAAAGAAAATGACTGGCAGTGTTAACTGAAAATTCTTATTAAAAGAGGAGGTTTTTTGATTCAGGCATTGCTCATTATACACCCAGCTGCAGTTCCACCGATGTTGGTATGATGTGCAGCTCAAGTAGGACAATTTGGGTTTTAGTAAGTAGTCGTTTTAAATATTACTCATTGCCATTGTCAAATAAGCACACTGTTCTCTTTATAAACTCCTTCAGCAGGATCATCTCCAAAGAGACATTACATGTAGGACTTACTGGGTTATGCAAGTAATTTAAACTCACTGAAACTTCTCAGCCTTTCTCTAGGATGAAGTTTTGTTGTTTTCTCAGTTGGAAGATTGCAGGATTCTTAGAGGGATGCTACTGACCTGTGAGATTTGGGGGAAATGGAGAAGAACTACTGGGTTGCATGGAAAAGTTTTAAACTGATGATTGATCTGGAAGCCATTGAAAAGACGTGTGAATGGTGCTTCCTGTGGTCAGTGGTAAGAGAGCTGTCAGTTGCGATGCAGTCGTGTTTGGTGTCTGGGCCTGTTGTCAGCCCATTTCCTACTAAAATCTGTACTGCTTGGTCTTAGGTATTTCTGTTGCTTGTTCATTTTGTATATGCGCAGGTAAGTGTATCACTTCCTTGTACGAAACCACAGGAAGACTTTGCTGAGAAATTTTTTCTTGAAGGTAGGACTGAGGAAAGAGAGACAGACCTAGATGCGTTCTGTGTTTTTCTCTTTATTTTGGATATGTTGCCCAGAAACTCCTGCTCCTAGGCTAGCCATCTGAGAAGCAGATACAGGTAAAACTTGGGGAGAAAAATCAGGAGAGGAAGAAAGAACTTTCTCCAGTATGTTTCACTATGAATTTTTGTTTGGTGTGTCATCTTGGCTTTCCTACAAGGCTTTGTCTTCCACAACATTTTTAGTTCACTGGAGGTGCTGCACAAACCAGAATCTCCTCATCTGTTTTCATAAAAGCCAGTGGAAAAAATTATATTTGGTCCCTCTTTGGAGAAAAGCTTGCTTCAGGGAAGACAGAATTTAGAAATGTCAGGGGTAAAATATAAATACATGCAAAGTGGAAATAGTCTTTCCTCTTTCACATAACTGCATAATAGCTCAAAATAGGCTGTGCAGAGTTGTATGGTTGTCAACTGCTTTAGGGTTTTGCATAGCTTCCTCATACAATGTGGTGTCTTAAGAGTGTCCAGCCCTACCCGATTAATAACAAACATCAGCTCATGCTTGTTTTCTTCTGAGTTCTGGATCTCTGTCAGGTGCAATGCACTCTCATTAGTGGAGCTGCTCATTTAGGGTTAAAAGAAGAGAAGACTCCGCAGATGTTGCAAAAACTTCCTGCACTACTTCTAAAATTAGAGCTTTTTTTCCCCCAGTATAAACCCACTTAAACCAAACATTCTGTGAAAAAGTGTTTTGTGGATGGGCTGTGAGTGCCCGCTTAAGATACCAGAGGGGAAACATGTGGAGCTGACACTTGCCACAGCATATTTTTCAGTTTTTTGTTGGAAGTGAATGTGTCATATTATTGAGATCACCTAGAGTTAATTTGAATTAAAAAACCCAGTTGTGGATTACAGTTAAAATTAATTTAGCAGGGTAAATATCCACTGGAAAAGGAAAAAAAAAAAAAAACAAAACAAAACCCTAAATCCAGAAAGTAATAGATCTTAAATGAAACTATATAATGTAATTAAGTATTAGCTTCTGATTTAGCCTCCTGTTTACAATTTCCTCCTTCATGTAGTAAGGACTTGATACAGGAGGGCTGAGCATTCATGATTGCTACTGAAATTGGTAACTGAACTGTTAGTGTAGCTTGGATCAAATCTGTAGTACACAGGCTTAATCTACATTGTCTTTTTTCTTTTCATACAGTAAGCACAGGGGAAAACACTTGCTTTTTTGGCTTGGCATATCTTTAATTGTGTATGAATTTCTATGCATTTTACAATAGTAAAATAGCAATTTGTGCTTAGAAGTTTGTCTATTTAAATGCAGAAAAATGCTTTGCAATTGAAGACAGGACATTTTAGGAAGAAATTAGAAAATATGACAAAATATTACCCTAGGATATTTAAGCTCATTTTCCAGCGTGATATTTTTTCACCCCAAACTCCAGAAATTTCTGAAGTAAGGCATGTTACTTGAACTAGGTTCATACATACTTAGGCATGTAGTTTTATGCCCCAGTTCAGGTGATCTCATTTTTCTTGCCTGGCACTGTTAGCATACAGACTTAATTAGTTTGGACATAACATGGAAAAGAATGAGGTGAAACAGACCTGAGATGGGTTTCAAGAGACAGAAACGTTACATCTTTTCAAACCCCATCCTGACTTCAAGACTGTTGTCTCTTTCAGGAAGGTGTCACTCCCTGCTGATTCAGACTTTATGCTGCCAGTGAAGTGGGAAGGTGTCCCCAGCTGGAACAGTAGTCAATGCCTTACAAATCCTAGAAAATCAGCAAGTATTGGAAAGCTCTTATCAGTCTGTGGATGCAATACCTGGACATTCCCACTTCCATTATTGTGGGGCTTCCCAGTGATATTCCAGGGTTTCATTTTCACTTACTTTGTGTGAACTTGAATGAAACCTTTCTGTGGGAATGCTTTCTCAATACACCTATGCTGAGTATGAAATATCAGAGGTGACAGAGCGGTCTGCAAGTGCCTGAGTTACTGCGTCTTTGCTGGTTAATGTTTGTCAGCTGTGTAGTGATGACTGATAACTGTCAGCCAAGCCAAGCCTGGAGTCTTAAATTATTGTGGTGGTTGCAGTGTGGTGGCTTGCCCTAAAGCCCATAGTTATGAAGGTGGGACAACTATGGTAGGTGGGCATAGCAGGGGGGGGAAAAAAAAAAAAAAAGGCAAGACCAGGGTTACTGGGACAGTGATCTTAATTATGCTGTTGCTTTTGTGAAAGGGTATTGAGAAAGAATTTGGAGACCACTGTGATAGCCTGGTGGTATTTTTGCAGAGCTCCTCCAAACCTGAGAGGATGGGTGGGTGGAGGAGGCAAGATCTGAAGGTACACATTTGAAAGATCGTTAGCTTTGAGAGGGGTGTGATTAATTTCCTGAGTTTTTGCATCTGAGTCACAAGGCACACACTGGTGAGCAATAAGAAACAGTAAGCAGCATCCTCAAGTAGTGTTCTCAGAATGGATTTGCGGCTAAGGGGTTTTTTTTGGTTAGGTTTTTTTGGTTTGCTCACTTTGACTGTTTAGCCAGCTTTTTATCCTTGTATTTACATGAACCAAACCACATTGTTTGTTTTGGAAACTGGAATACCCCAGGCAGGTGGGCTGCTGTCAACAAGGGCTTTCCCAAAACTCAGTGCAGTAACCCTAACTTCATTAGAAGGCACAGTTTGGCATCAGGGCCAAGCTGATCTAAAGTCTTGCAGCCAGCAGAAGGGGAGATACTGCTGTATTCCCAATGGCTGACCAGCTCCTGTGGCTCCCCTGATGTATGTGTACAGCACGCACATTTTAAATCCTGCTCCTGAAAATCTCTTAGTCTTAGTATAAGTCTTATCAAATATCAGTGCAACTTGGGCTTCTGAGACCCCTAGTATTTTTGAAGGTGTTTTCCTGCAGCACATCTTATTTCTTCCTCAATTAGGTGACCCACTGTATACCTGAGGGGGATGGAGCTGAATCCTGCATCTATTACACGCCACCAACTCCTGGTCAGTAATAAACTGCACACATAAGCGCAGGACAGACCTTGTGCGGGTGCAGATTAATTATTCAGCTCCTCTGGAGCATAGAGCCTTTGATTGGGCTCTAAACCTGGCTGTGTGACATACAAAAAGATTAATTTGTTATAGCTGATGACAACGATGAGTTTGTGTATACACATATCTCCTGTTGTTCAGTTGAAATGTTCAGCATTTTGTTGTCTTTTATTTTCTTGGGGAGAGATATTCCACCCCTACCCCAAGTTCAGTTTTTTTGGTTAAAATATACCCATCTGTATACGTGAATAATATGGATTCGTGTTATTGAAAAGAAAAACAAATATAGCAAGGCTCCTGATACATTAGATGCAAACAGAAGGAGAATCAGGTGTTCAGTGCAAATATCCTCTGAAATAATAAACAAATGTTTTGTATAAATAGCATCTCATTAAGTAATAACATAAGGCCAAACGTTTCAGTTCATGGCTTATGTTGAAAAATACAGCATGGAATGACTGAGTCAGGCAGCCTGACGCTTGGGAATGGGATCATTTGTTTTGTGCGGTTTTGGGTTTCAGAAGGAGGTCTGCCTTCTGCTGACAGGATGGTGCTTTTTGTTAGATTTGGTTTGCACATAGGGTTCTGGAAAGTCAGAGGGGTATTGTGAGGGGGTATTGCCAAAGTGTGTAATAAACAAAAGCAAGTAAAGCGATGGGAAGCTGTTCATTCATCATGTGGCAGGAGTTGTAGCATAACTTTCCTTTTGTTGTTAGATCATCAGTAACAAAACCTATGCGTGACAGGACAACCAAGTTTGTAGTGGCTTGGTAATAATTTGCTGTTGGATCGGATGGCTGTAGCTGGGGGCAAAAGTGGAATCAACATGCTTCTTGTTTGAGCAAGCAGGGAAGAAATGGGGAGATGAGAAGCAGGGGTGCAGGGGACTTGGTAGTGGCATACCTGTTTCTCAGTCATATGCTGTTTGTTGTTCCTGTTGCTTAGGAAGGATGCTGTGCCCCTGAAATCAAAAGGAGGGGGGGAAGGAAACAAGAAACTTCATAATCTTCAGGCAGTTTTACGGAAGAGAAAGTAACTGAAGGACAGGTTGTGAATGATGTCAGACTCTTGTGTCTGTAGGGCTGCAGAAATCACTGTGATTTACACAGTCCTGGGGCGTTTCTTGTTTTTGTTCTTTTTGCTATTTCCCTTTCTTATTAAACATAGTGTCTTCTTGGCTTTGCTTTTACATTGCCCTGCTTTGCACAGAATCTCACCTTTTGCTCATCATTCAGCAGCTGTTTCCACATAGCTTAGCATTTCTACCCTGAACACTGCACAGTAGTGTTTTCCTGCCTTGAGTGTTTTTTTCCTTTCTAGTTTATTCTTCTTTGTGAAGGAATACAGAACTCGACCTGAGTGCAGATGAATGTTGCCTTACTTCATAATAACCTTGCAGTTTGGCTGGGTTCACAAATACTCAGAAAGGTTGAGGAGGAGCCTCATGCTTCTATGTAGATGACTGTGTCCCAAGTAGTGTCCTTCGTGTGCCGAGTTCTCAGTAGGGCTGTGCTATAGAAGACCAGGTGGTGTTAGCTTTTTGACGCTTACAAGTGCTCTTTTGCCTAGGAAGTGTCCCCAAACTCTTTCTGTGGCACCAAGACCATCACAGGCTGGAAGGGGGTCCCTCCACTTGAAGCTTGCTTCTGCTGCACTACTTCTTGTAAAGCTGGAGGTGTTGCTTCTAGTCAGCTGGCCTGTCTCATCTCTGTGGAGAGTGCTTTTTGTAGTCTCTCATATGGAGAACAAGATTTAATGGTATCTTCTGACTGCTTTTTGAGAGTGTGTCTGCTTGCGCCTGTGACTGATGCAGGGAGTTACTGCCGAGGGAGCTGCTTGTGGCAGCAGCACCATGAGAGCTGGGCAGTGAGTGAATTGGATTCAAGCATTACATTGGGTTGTTGTGAAATAGCTGCTGCTTCTGAGTTAGCTCATGGAATTGCAGATAACAGCTGAGAAGCTAAGAAGACAGTGGAAAAAGAAGATGAGACAATTTGAAGTGCTTCAGATAAACATGTCAACCTCTGCAGTCAGCAGGCTTGGGTGCTTTGTGTGCGTAACGTACCAGCCGACATAAAGCTAAGCTGGATTTTCTAGGAGCAACACAGTATAATGCCCAACCAAAAGACTAGCCCTGCTGCAGGTGGTGGTAGAGCCACCGAGGTTGGATTCTGCCTCCACCTGCACCCACCGTGATGCCAGAACCAGACCGAGAGGTGTGTGGGCAGAAACCTCCCAAGCCTGCGAACCCCCCTGGCAGAAGGTGCTGTGGATCTCCAGCCCCCTGCTGGGGACCTGCCTGGCCCTGGGACATGGATCTCCAGGTGCTTGCGTTTGCTTTGTCACGTTTAGCTTTGCCGGGTGAATAGTTGTATTTAATCCTTGGTGCAATTGCTGAAGTAATCTGTTTGTTACATGACAAAAGTGGCTTCTGCAGTGGGTTGGTGTCAGCTGGATACCAGAGTCTCAAGAAATCACGGTTTGCCTCTCAAGCTCCTGCAGACCTCAGCCTGGGGCTTTTATTTCACTCTTTTAGGAGCATTTTGTGCTGCCACCTGGAGGGAAATGAAGAAAACAATTTACAGGCCAAATTGGACACTAGCAGGAAGGGAAATGGCTTATCTGGAAGTAAAAACGTGAAGTTTAAACACTAAAAAACATTTTCAAAGCAAAATTCAGGTGTGCTTACCAGTATTGCTAGCAGATTAGTTTCAGGCTGCAGTTAAATGGCAACTGCTGGTACCCTATGGATATGTACACATACATAAAGTAGATTCCAGAATATATACCAAGTGCTTTGAACTGTGGCTGTACTGAGTTTGTTTCAGAAAATGCAGAATATTCTTCTGTGAAAGATTATACAGCAATAGGATGAAAGGAAAAATCTTATGAATAAAAAAGACCTAATTCGCATCAGCCATTTTTTGTGGGATGGTGTTGGAAGTGCTAACTAAAGTATCTTTTGACTAAGATCTTGTAGGTTTCGGTTTTAAGTTCATATGTGTAAAAGAATCGGCATATGTTGTGCAAACTGGTTTTGTGACAAAATAAACTGTTTTTTTTAAAAAAAAAAAAAGTGGAAACTATCATTTTAGCAGCATGTTTGTTGTTTTTTCCCTAATAGTTTGGTATACTTGTGGTGTCATTTTTATGTTAGTAGATTTTTAGTTATCTCTTTGGCAGGTTGAAAAGTCTAGATTTTTTTTTTTTTTTTTAAACTGATTCACCACTCCATGTGTTACTTAAACCAAACCATATTTTCTTTGAGCTTCTGGTAGTTTTAAAATTTTAATTTCTATTCTTTATTTTTGTTTTTCCAGGTCAGATGTGCAGTTGCCTGTAAGTATCATTCTGTTGCTCAATTTTATTTTATTTTTTTTTTAAATATAGCCCTCATTATCTTAATAGCATTCAAAAATCTAAACTTGCTTATTTTAATGACTGTAATTCCTGCAGTTCATTTAGGGATATTTAAAGATACAAATACGTACTCAGTTTGCAAAGTGTTCTGGTAAAATCAAGTACAGATATATATGCTTAGGAAGATTGGAAAATATGCTTAAAGACAATACAAACCAAACAAACCCCAAAACAGAAAGAAGACACCTGAACTGAACTTTAAGGATTTTCTGAAGTGAGCATAGCAACTGCTATACTTGCCAAGATTACAAGTTTTCATGTGGCGGAAATTTCCAAAAGTACTTGCGAATGAGTTCTACCTTAATTTGGAACATCAGACTTGACATGAGTCAGCCTTTACATTTTAGGGCCTAAATCAACTCTCTCCACAGTTTTGGCTGTGCTCCATCAACTCAAATCTGTTTCCTTTAGGTATACCATGGCCGTTCCTTACTTGTGGGAATATGAGTACTTTTTTGCTGGTACACTGGGGGAAGAGACAAAATTGCAATGCCAGGTTAAGTAGAGCAGCTAGCTTCTAATGTATTCATGAGGAAAATACACACACAGAATGTGGCTGCAAGTTTGTTCAATTCTTTTCAAACAAAACTGCTCTGAAAAAAAACAGATCACGGTAGCTTTCATCCGAACAATGAGTAGAGTCAGTGAACGACTGAAATAATGTGTCAATCTCTTAATCTAATCCAAATCATGTCACAAAAATTAAAAGTGGTAAAACTAGGAAACGTGCAGTGACATCTCTAGGAGAACAAACTGGGAAAACAGAATTGTCTGCGGTTCTGTGCATGATATATAAAAATGACTATACTTTTGCAAATGGGAAACCCAGAAGTTTTGTGAAGGTACTTAGTGCTTTGTATTCTCTTTCAGGCACTGAAGATTGCAGCTCAAAAAATGTAACTGTGGAAACAGGAACCAGTAGTAATGAGAAATTATCGGTAAACTTTACAAGTGGGACCAAAACCTATGGAGGTGGAAGATTGACCAGGGATGTGTCACTGCCCGACCAGACAAAAGGTGGTCAGAATAATGTAACACGTAAGTGATTTGGAATGTGACTGGGATATGAATCTTCAGGGTGTTTTGTGCTTTTATACTGTGCTAGCATTTTAAATCAGAGGTCTAGTCCAGAGTGCAAAGAGCAATGCAGGGGCGTGAATCCAACTGCTTTACTGGAGTAGCAAATGAGCCAAAGAAATGTATCTGCACAGCTGACTGGGAGTGCACTTTAACACTATGATTGGCATGTGGCCTTGGAATAGTTTTATAACTGTTAGACTTGGGATCCCTCCACTGTTTTTATAGCTTTATAGATTACAGCTGCAACAATTCAAACATACTGTAACATATAGATTTTAAATATATGTAACAGTACAGCTAAAGTACTCTACCTAGTACAGAGGGTTCTGTATCATGTATGTAGAGGAGAGGTGTGTGAATCTTGCAGCGGGAAAGGCTTTTCTCTTTGGGATAGCCAGCTTAGGAAAAAAAAAAAACAAAACAGGAGGTTGTGTGTTACAGTCTTTCTCAGCACGCTTCATGAAGCTGACAGCTGAGGCAGGATAGTAACCACTGTGGCACCTAGACAGTTTTACTCCTAGAGATAAAGTAAAACTTGAGTTAGATTGCAGCGCTAGCAAGTGTGCCTTGCAACATACAAGGATGACCTGATGGTTTTCACAGTCTGATTACTGTTTTACAGAGACCTCTCATTTGGGTAGGGTGGGGACAAGAGTGCTTTATGTGTTTGTCAGCAAATATTCTTGCAGGTTAAAAGTTGGGTTTTTTTCTTGCCTTTCACAGAGCCCATCCCAGTCCTTGATCTCAAGGCAGAATATGTTGGTATGACTTCTGTCAGTTTAACATGGGCAGTGAACAACACTGCTTTGAACTCTTACACGTACAGGATAGAGGTGGCAAGTGGTACCTCCGTTAAGAACCTGACATCCAATGTCACCAAAACTGAAATCAAAGAGTTAATTCCTGGGACACTGTATAATTTCACATTATTTGCAGTAGCAAGTGATGATGAGACAGAAGGAGAAGGATCATCTATAAGCCTGTATACAAGTAAGTCACAGTTACTTGCAGCCCTGTTTCTGGTGGACTATTTTTCTGTGCAGCTCAGGGCTCTACCTACCTCTGGGAGGATTGTAATTCAGTACTTTTGTGTATAGACGTGATGTTTTAGTCTTGGAGCCTGATCTGGGCTATAATCAAAGGATGGGATGTTAGTGTGCAGCAGAAACATAGCCCTTATGGTTTTGTTTTCGTTTTAATTATCTATCTTCCCCTCCATCCTCACCTATTTCCACCTCTCAAGATTCCAAAGGGAGGCCCTGTGCTTCTGTTTTGGAGTGTCTGAGGGAGGTGAATCCCACTCAGAATGACTTCAGTTCTCTGTTAGCTGCCCATTGACACAAAAGGCTCCAGGAGCATCTGGTGATGTTGCTGGGGTGCTCCTGCACTCTGAACAGGGAGTGATGTGAAGAGAGTGAGGCAGTGGTGTGCCTGTGTTTCTTCTGTCCATGTATGTGAACAGAGGTTCTTGCAGGTTGACAGACGGTTGTCTTGTCTTCCACAGAGCCCGGCCCAGTTCTTGATCTCAAGGCAGAAAATGTTGGCATGACTTCTGTCAACTTAACATGGGTGGTGAATGACACTGCTTCCAGCTCCTACACGTACAGGATAGAGGTTGAGAGTGGTACCTCTGTTAGGAACGTGACGTCCAGTGTCACCAGAGTTGAAATTTCTGAGTTAATCCCTGGGACCATGTACAGATTCACAGTATTTGCAGTAGCAGCTGATGGTTGGACAGAAGGAGAAGGATCGTCCATAAACCTGTATACGGGTAAGTCACAGTTTCTTGCATCCCTGTTCTGCTGTGTAGCTCAGAGTTCTGCCTACCTACATGAGGGCTGAAATACAAAACTGCTACGTATAAATGTGGTATTTTAATCCTGTAGCCTAATTGGGGCTGTCTGCTAAGCATGGGGTCTTAAATGTGTGGAAGAAACATGTCCCTGCTTTGGGAAAAAAAAAAAAATCCACAGAAGTATAACCAGACAAACAAAACCCGCCTTCCTTCTCTTCCAGTCCTCATCTCATATGGGAGAACTTCTTGTTCACAGTGTGCTGAGTGAAGAACTGGCTGAAGGACAGAGCTCCAAGGGTTGCAGTGAATGGGGCTACATCTGGCTGGCAATCAGTCAGCAGTGGTGTTCCTCAGGGGTCAATCCTACGGCCCATCCTGTTCAATATGTTCATTGATGATCTGGAGTTGAATGCACCATTAGCACTTTTACTGATGACACCCAACTGGGAGGTGCTGTTGACTCTTGAGGGACAGGAGGCCTTGAGAGGGGTCTAGATAGATTGGAGCACTGGGCAGAGGTCAGTGGCATGAAATCTAACAAGTCCAAGTGCCAGATTCTGCACTTGTGCCTGGCGTTACTGCATCCTACGTGTAAATTGAGAGAGGAGTGGCTGGAGAGCAGCCCTGCAGGAAGGGATCTGGGGGTGCTGGTGGGCAGCAGGCTCGCTGTGAGCCAGCAGTGTGCCCTGGCAGCCAGGAGGGTGAACCACATCCTGGGGCGCATCCAACACAGCGTGACCAGGTGGTCACCAGAGGTGACTGTCCCGCTGTGTTCGGCGTTGGTGCGGCCTCACCTCGAGCACCATGGGCAGTTCTGGGCCCTACAGTTTAAGAAGGATGTGAAGGTCCTTGAATGTGTCCAGAGGAGGCCAGCAAAGCTGGTGACTGGTCTGGAAGGGATGTCCTGTGAGGAGCGGCTGAGGGCTTTGGGTTTGTCTAGATTGGAGAAAAGTTGAGGGGCAATCTCCTTGTGCTCTACAGCCTCCTGAGGAGGCGAGGTAGAGAGGGCAGTGCTGGGCCCTTCTCCCTGCGATCCAGTGACAGGACACATGGGTAGGGTTCAAAACTGTGTGAGGGGAGGTTTATTCTGGACATTAGGAGGCATTTCTTTGAGAGGGTGGTCAAACACTGGAACAGGCTTCCTGCAGAGGTGGTTGATGCCCCAAGCCTGTCAGTGTTTAAGAGTATTTGGATAATGCCCTCAATAATAAGTTTTAACTTGTAGTCAGCCCTGAAGTGGTCAGGCAGTTTGACTTAGATGACTGTTGTAGGTCCCTTCCAACTGAAATATTCTAGTCTAGTCTATTTCTTTCCTGCTGACCTTTCTAGATTCCCAAAGGCAGCCCTGGGAGTTCTGTCAGGGTGATGGCCTGTGCTTCTGCTTTGGAGTGTCAAAGTCAAGATAACTTTTTCTTCAGTTCTCTGTTAGCTGCCCATTGACACAAAAGGCTCCAGGAGCATCTGGTGATGTTGTTGGGGTGCTCCTGCACTCTGAACAGGGAGTGATGTGAAGAGAGTGAGGCAGTGGTGTGCCTGTGTTTCTTCTGTCCATGTATGTGAACAGAGGTTCTTGCAGGTTGACAGACGGTTGTCTTGTCTTCCACAGAGCCCGGCCCAGTTCTTGATCTCAAGGCAGAATATGTTGGCATGACTTCTGTCAACTTAACATGGGTGGTGAATGACACTGCTTCCAGCTCCTACACGTACAGGATACAGGTTGAGAGTGGTACTTCTGTTAGGAACGTGACATCCAATGTCACCAGAGTTGAAATTTCTGAGTTAATCCCTGGGACCATGTACAGATTCACAGTATTTGCAGTAGCAGCTGATGGTTGGACAGAAGGAGAAGGATCGTCCATAAACCTGTATACGGGTAAGTCGTGGTTGCTCTCACACCTCTTCCTGATGGTCTGTATTTTGCTGTGCAGCACAGGGCTCTCCCTGTCTGCCCAAGGGTTGAAATAGAATATAAGCCTTACCTGACCTGTCTACTAAGAATAAGGCATTAATACATAGAGAAAATAGAGCCCAAAATTTTTTTTTATTTATTTTTTTAAAAAAGCACCAATTCCTCTCTAACCCCCCCTGCCCCAAAAGAGAACCCCCAACAACAGCAACAAATCCAAGAAGCAACCAACCAACCAAGAAAAACCCCTTCCTTTACCATCATCATCCTCTCTTTCCTGCCTATCTCTCTATATTCCTAAGGGAGCCCTGGGAGTGCTGGCATAGTGCTGACCTGTGCTTCTGCTTTGGGAGTGTCTAAGGGAGGTGAATCCCACTCAGAATGACTTCAGTTCTCTCTTAACTGCTCGTTGACACAAAAGGCTCCAGGAGCATCTGGTGATGTTGCTGGGGTGCTCCTGCACTCTGAACAGGGAGTGATGTGAAGAGAGTGAGGCAGTGGTGTGCCTGTGTTTCTTCTGTCCATGTATGTGAACAGAGGTTCTTGCAGGTTGACAGACGGTTGTCTTGTCTTCCACAGAGCCCGGCCCAGTTCTTGATCTCAAGGCAGAATATGTTGGCACGACTTCTGTCAACTTAACATGGGTGGTGAACAGCACTGCTTCCAGCTCCTACACGTACAGGATACAGGTTGAGAGTGGTACCTCTGTTAGGAACGTGACTTCCAATGTCACTAGCGTCGAAATTTCCGAGTTAATCCCTGGAACCATGTACAGATTCACGGTGTTTGCAGTATCAGCTGATGGTCAGATGGAAGGAGAAGGATCATCCATAAGCCTCTATACAAGTAAGGAAGTGCTGCCTCTCAGTTGCAAGTAAACATGCCATTGTACCAGATTGCCCTGCTTTTTTTTACCTTTGGTTTCTAACTTTGGACTATTTCTCATTGTGATGCTTCTTTGCTCCAGGTGTCTGTGAGCATAAATGCCAGGTGGCCTTTGGTAAAAGGGAAAAGGACTGAGATACCTGTTTCTCTGTGTGTGCATGTGTTGCCTATTAAGCTGTTATTTCATCATCTTGGTTGCTCAAGACTGTAGAGGTCCAGCTGCTACAACAACATGACTTTCTCTAGACTTGATGGCTGAACAGGTCCCCTGTAATGCTTTTGGGAGCAGGTTATCACAGCTCATGCCAAAGGACATTGTGTTCAGGCATGTGGTTGCCAGGATCACAGAGGCTTACTGTTTTTGAAGATTGTATTGAGCTCTTTGCAGACAGTGCCTGGGGCCACATTATGGATTGTGGTGCCATTTTTGTCAGCTTTGTGCCATGGCACCTTTTTCCAGATCAGAGAGACAGATGGGAGGAGATCTTTATTTTGTGTCTAGCTCAGGGATGCAAAGGGAACAAGCAACATCCCTACAAAGCAATTAGAAGCAGTGTGTCCTGGAGCTGCTACTGAGCAGATGAGTTTGTCTAAGCTGCCTGAGGTGAGTCTTGTCTGCCCAGTGTTAATGGTGGATCAGGCTTGCAGACACAGCCCCCCAGAGTGGGTCAGCTGTTGGGCCTGCTCAAGGAGCCCATTTCCTTCTCCTGATATTGAGGAGAGGCTGGACTGAAGGGGTCACATTAAGACTTGCAGTTGAGTTAATGGACCAAGATCACCCTGCACTCTCCTTCCTTCTCTGATTTCCATCTGTTTATCTGTCTGGAAACCCACTGAGGAAATAAATGTTTTTAGCATGTGAAGGGAAATAAAGAGAACATTCCCCAGAACTCCTGTGGACTTTCCAGAGGTGCCACAGCACGAATATCTGAAACTGGACATTGATAATGCAGAAGTGTTGCATGGCTACAAATAATGCTCATACTGTGTGGAATAGGGAAACATGGCTGTGGCTTTCCTTTCTTTATTTCTCTGTCTTGACAGATTGTTGTCTTGGCTTTCACAGAACCCAGCCCAGTTCTTGATCTCAAGGCAGAATATGTTGGCATGACTTCTGTCAACTTAACATGGATGGTGAACGACACTGCTTCCAGCTCCTACACATACAGGATACAGGTTGAGAGTGGTACCTCTGTTAGGAACGTGACATCCAGTGTCACCAGAGTCGAAATTTCCGAGTTAATCCCTGGGACTATGTACAGATTCACAGTATTTGCAGTAGCAGCTGATGGTTGGACGGAAGGAGAAGGATCATCCATAAGCCTGTATACGGGTAAGTCACAAGTTCTTGCAGCCTTGTTTCTGGTGAACTGTATTTTGCTGTGCAGCACAGAGCTCTGCCTACCTGCCTGAGGATTGTAATTTAATACTGTTGTGGGCAGATGTGATGTTTGATCCTAGAAACAGAGATGACCAATCTGCCAAGCATGACATGTTGAAGTGCAAAAGCAGCATTGCCCTGATGGAAAGCTGTTGGTGAAGTTTGTCCTCAAGGCTGGCAACACAGAGAGGAGGAATTGCCCCAAGGACCTTTCTCTTCTAAATTTGGGAAAGGGGGTTGCATTTGTTCTTAGATCCTTATTTTAAGGTGCTCCCACACAGAGCATATTGTGGCAGGGGAACATTTGTGATTTGGGGGCCCGTATCTGCCATTGGGCTGCCACAGGAGAGTGAGATTGAGGCAGCGGCTAGTTCAGGAGAACTGCTTTGGCCATGTAGCACCTTGCTGTGTTGAGTATCAAAAGTCTTGCCATGTGGTGTTGGAGGGACCATTTTGGAGCTGGCCTGCAATGCTGTAGCCTAGCCTGGTCATTACACAGGGTGTATTTGAAAGAAAACACATGCCTGTTCTTGTCATTTGTGTTGTCCTGAAATGTACCTGCATGTGTGCTCATACCTTTCCAGTCAATGCCCAGAAGTCTCTCCTGTGCTGCCTGACTGCAATGGCTAGTTGCCTGGTTTTGAAGATGCACAGGGAATAGGGGGCAGGAGAGAGGGTTTTGAGAGCTGTTCCCTCTGCAGTGGGAGTGAGTGCAGGGCATGAGGGTTGAAGGAGGAGCAAGGTGCCTGGGTAAACACCTCCGTTCCTCTTCAGTGTTGTTTGATCTTCCTTACTTTTTGCTGTGCAGAGATGCACCACCATTGTCTTTCCCCACTGCTTTTCTCTCCTTCCTGCCCACCTCTCTGCATTGTCAAGGGAAGCCATGGGAGTGATGGCACAGTGGTGACCTGTGCTCTGGATTTTGGATGAATTTTACTTGAGGTGCCTCTTTCTCATTTTTCTGTTAGCTGCCCATTGACACAAAAGGCTCCAGGAGCATCTGGTGATGTTGTTGGGGTGCTCCTGCACTCTGAACAGGGAGTGATGTGAAGAGAGTGAGGCAGTGGTGTGCCTGTGTTTCTTCTGTCCATGTATGTGAGCAGATGTTCTTGCAGGTTGACAGACGGTTGTCTTGTCTTCCACAGAGCCCAGCCCAGTTCTTGATCTCAAGGCAGAAAATGTTGGCATGACTTCTGTCAACTTAACATGGGTGGTGAATGACACTGCTTCCAGCTCCTACACGTACAGGATAGAGGTCGAGAGTGGTACCTCTGTTAGGAACCTGACGTCCAGTGTCACCAGAGTCGGAATTTCTGAGTTAATCCCTGGGACCATGTACAGATTCACAGTATTTGCAGTAGCAGCTGATGGTTGGACAGAAGGAGAAGGATCCTCCATAAGCCTGTATACAGGTAGGTCACGGTTGCTCTCACACCTCTTCCTGGTGGTCTGTATTTTGTTGTGCAGCACAGGGCTCTCCCTGTCTGCCCAAGGGTTGAAATGCAGTACTGTTGTAGGCAGAAGTTCTGTGCTTTGCCTGCCTGCAGGTAGAGATGTTTGTGTGGAAGAAACATAGTCTTCTTTTTAAAAACAAAGTAAAACAAACCCCCTCAAAAAGACCAGTTGGTAAAAGTGGTCACCAAGGCCTGTGACGCAGTGAAGGAACTCTTCCTGAGAACCTGCCTCCCTGGCCTGGAAATTGTGTGGGTGGTTTTGCTGCCTTCATTTCTTGGGGATGGGGGCCTCAGACCCTTATTTTAAAGGGCTCCCACACATACTGAGTTTGTTTTGCCCAGGGACCTTGTGTGATCTGAGGGCCTGTGGCTGTTATTAGGCTGCAGCAGGAGAGTGAGCTCAGGGCATGAAGGGTGGTGAAGGAGCAGGGTCATCACCTCTGTTCCTTTTCCAGTGATACTTGATCTTCCTTACCTTTTGTTCTGCATGGATACACCACCATCTGCTTTCCCCACCTTCCACTGCAACCTTGTATCTTTCCTGACCACATCTTTGAATTCCTAAGCAAAATCCTGGGAGCAGGGTCACTACTGGCACAGCAGTAGTGACCTGTGCTTCTGTTTTGGAGTGTCTGAGGGAGGTGAATCCCACTCAGAATAACTTCTCTTCAGTGCTCTCTTAACTGCTCGTTGACACAAAAGGCTCCAGGAGCATCTGGTGATGTTGCTGGGGTGCTCCTGCACTCTGAACAGGGAGTGATGTGAAGAGAGTGAGGCAGTGGTGTGCCTGTGTTTCTTCTGTCCATGTATGTGAACAGAGGTTCTTGCAGGTTGACAGACAGTTGTCTTGTCTTCCACAGAGCCCGGCCCAGTTCTTGATCTCAAGGCAGAAAATGTTGGCATGACTTCTGTCAACTTAACATGGGTGGTGAATGACACTGCTTCCAGCTCCTACACGTACAGGATAGAGGTCGAGAGTGGTACCTCTGTTAGGAACCTGACGTCCAGTGTCACCAGAGTTGAAATTTCTGAGTTAATCCCTGGGACCATGTACAGATTCACAGTATTTGCAGTAGCAGCTGATGGTTGGACAGAAGGAGAAGGATCATCCATAAGCATGTATACGGGTAAGTCACGGTTGCTCTCACACCTCTTCCTGATGGTCTGTATTTTGCTGTGCAGCACAGGGCTCTCCCTGTCTGCCCAATGTTTGAAATAGGATATTGTTTCAGGCGGAAGTGCTGCACACAGCCTACCTGCAGTCACTGATGTTAAGATGTGGAAGGGGGTTCTCTGAGGGGTTTTGTTAACTTCTTGTGGATGAGGTCATCAGGTCCGTATTTTGAAGGGCTTCTACGGGGAGTGTGTTGTGCCTGAGGAACTCCCCCTCTGGAGCTGCTCATGGCTGCTTGCTGATCCCTCAGCCATCTTGCTCTGATCAGCTCATCAGCAGAGAGGAGAAGGTTGCGGTGCTGTGGTGTTCCTCATGCTAGGCATTGTGACCATTTTTTCCCCTTGTGAATATGCACTGCTGTGTCCTTTCCTTCACTTTGTCCACTTTTGACTGAGGTGAGGTGAATCTAACCCAGATCTCCTCAGTGGGGTTTCCAGAGGTGCCCCAGGATGTATCCATGAAGAGATCTCTGGTACTGTGAAAGTGCTGCTTGGCTGCTTGTAATGCTCAGTCTGTCCAATACATGGAAGTGTGGCTGTGCCTCTGCTTGTGTTTGTCAACAAATATTTGTGAGTGTTGATGGAGTGTCATCTTGCCTTTCACAGAGCCCAGGTCTGTTTTCCATATCTGGGTGCAGTATGATGGTCTCTGGTTTTCCCATGGTTATGACTACACCTACAGATTAGAAATCCAAAGTCACGGTCCCTCCTCTAGAAACCAGACATCCAGTGTCACCAGAGGTGTTAATACAGACAGAAACCCTGGAGCTTTTTGTATTTTCATTGTGTTTGTAGGAGTATCTGACAGTGTTACTGAAGGAAAAGAAATATTTATAAAATGCAATAGAAATCAGTTCCAGTCACTCACAATCTTTTAACTAAATCTGTTTTTTTTTCTGGTACACAATTCTGCTTCTCCTTAGATTCTTGAAATAATATCCCTTTTTATTAACAAAGTAATTTAATCCATGAGCATTTTACCTCTGTATTTGGAATTACTAAATACTCTTTATCGAGAGAGGGAATAAATTTGCTGTGTGTTACAACTGTAGAAGTTAAGTGTTTTGGTCTTGAACGCCAAGTATTGTAAGATGTTTAGTTTAGAGGGAACTTTCTTCTCAGTGTTACTGCTACATCAACTTTTAAAATATCTTTTTATAACTGGTCATAAGTTTGCAATTTCTGTATTGTGTGCTATAGAACTCTCTCACTAGCTGACGTGTTGTAGTTGCTGCTCTTAAGGATGGCTACTGCTGTGCTCTTAATGCACAGAGCTTATATTAGTTTTCTTGTTGGCCACTAAGAGTTTTACACAGTTATACAGGGAGTTAGTGTCAATCTACATAGTACTCTAAAAATGTGCTTAGAGTGGTATGTTCAATTGTTGAACAGTATTTTGAAAACTTTGCTGATCTTGACAGACACTAAACCTAAATTTTCTCAGTAAACCTGTCTGCAGAGGAGGTCTGTGTACTTAGTGTGCTAAACGCTTCTCTTCCTCATAGGGTAGAAAGTCCTTGTAGGCGGTACCTTCATCTTTTTAACAGTGGAAGGGAATACTGAAGTTTTACAAGCATTTATACACAGAACTTACAAATAGACAGCTTTTTCTATTTACTGTAATACTTGATTTCTTACTCCTCTTTTTTTATTTCAGTTCCTGCCTTAGTGAATTCATTTCAGTGTGAACCAGTGGCCAAGCAGTCTTCCCTAATGCTGAAGTGGAAGTGCCCTTCTGGTAACAATTCTGGCTTCAAAATTAAAATATGTAATGCTACATGGGAAAAAGAACAACAGACTCCATCCTGCATGAGAGAAGGCTCAGAGGAAGTCTTCAGAACAGCATCTTTAGATTATTTCAATACCTATAATGTTACTATTGCAACTCTTTCAAATAGTTCTGAAAGCCATCCAGTGCAGAAGATATGTAATACGAGCATTACCGGTAAGCATTAAGATTTGAGAATTAAAGATATTCATAGGACCAAAATAGTGACTTCATGATGCAGCATACCAAACTTGATGTGCAGTAGATTATCAGCCTACAGATTGTGAAGAAAACACTACATTCACATAAAGTCTAATGTAATGCTCCATAGATATGCATTATATGAACAGCATTAGTATTTCAGCATTTTCTTGTTGGGAAAACTTTTCTTTATCAGTCATTAAGGTACTAAAACCTATTTCTTTATATAGACCCGCCTGCTCCAAGCAAAGCTCCTTTAGTCAAGGCAGTCAGTCACAGCTCGTTGTCTGTTGAATTCTCTGATTTTGAGTCAGTGAATGGACCATTAAAAGCCTATGCAGTAATGATCACAACAGAAGAAGAAGGTAAGATGTTACAGTATGATCTTGTAGCTGTGTGAAACAATTTATCAGATATCATTACGTTTTAAACTCTAAACAGGTGTTAAATAGAGAAAAAGCTGACTCAGTACTTTCAATCATCTTTCAGAAATCATGAAGCAAAAATACCTTGCTTGCTTAAAGTCAGATCACTCCTTTTCAGAAAGCCAGTTTTCACTCAGCCTTTTCCAGCCTGACTTATTCTTGTATATGTTTCATATGTATTGCCACTGTGCTGTTGTCCTCTTGATCTGCCAGTGATTCCTGCCATAAGGTTGTGTGGTGTCCTTTTTTTTTCCTCACAGAATAATTTTCAGAGCTACTAACACAAGCAGCTTTGGAATGTAGGATGTTTTTACCCCTCCCATATTGAGCTGGAAGATACCTAGATACCTGCTGCAATATCTTTAAAAAAAAAAAAAAAAAAAAAAAAAGAGAGAGAGAGAGTGAACTTTCCTTGGGATTTCACTTAAAACACTTTAACTGAGAGATATGGAGTGCTGGTGGAAGGCTTGAGTAGCATTGTCAGCATCACATGCTACGGGAGTCTGAACACCATGGAAAGCTAGCATGTGATCTATCAAATTCTCATCTTTAAAGCATCAAAACAGAGAAATGTCTTTAATTGGTGAATGTCTAATGGTAAATCATAAAATTAAGGAACCTTCCTTTGCATTGTAGGTTTTCATTGAACGTCTTTTCATTTCTGCCAGTGCACTGGAGGAGTAAAGCAGCTGATAGAAATAGTTTCCCCCAAGTGGGATTTGCCATTTATGCTTATCCTTTGTCTTAACACTGGAAACTCATCTTGCAGCAGTTTGACTGTAGATCTTTATTCTGTGGCTTTCCATATAATCCATGTACAAGAAACGCCCATATATATTTATCTGTAGTACATAAGTGCAGAAAATTCCTATTTTTCACATGCCTGCTCAGCTGCCCCAGGGTTGCTGACTTAAATGACTCAGAGGCAGCAACAGCTCTGCTTGTACCTTCAACCAGTCCTGCTTAGTCTTGATGAGATTCAGTGTAGTCTTCTGCGTGGTTTTGATTGCAAGGTATTCAGGAGAGAGGACTTTCAAGATGTTATTGAGAGAAATAAGGAAGGAAGACTGCCTGTATTTATAATATGGAGTCTGAGCGCTTTGATAGCAGGAAACCATCCTTACAGCCAAGCATCACTTCAGCTTTATGGTGTTGAGATAGCATTAATATGCTTGAGATGTGTTTCTTCTCTGTCTTAAAACAGACATCATTACCTTTAGGATAGACAGGGGACTTTGTTCAGCTGTGTAAGCAATGGTGTCTAAGGCTGTTTGAGATGGCCTAGGGTGATATGCAAGGCATCCACAGAGAGCTGCAGATACAACCTGGGATGTACATCCTTTTGGAATGGAAAACAGGGATCTGTATCTTGGACAGTATTGAACACCCTTTTCTAGGCAACTGAGTTAATTGCAAGCTCAGCTGCTTTTAATGTAACCAAACTAGTGCTTTGCAAGAGCTGTCATGCACCCTGTTCTTGCACAGTCACAGTTGCTGAGAGCTTTGCTGTTGGTGGCAGTGAGTCACCAGCTCACTACTGGCAGATCACTCACAAACCTTGTTTACACAACTGTAAAAAAAACTACTGGAGTTTTTCCAGCCTTCAGAGCTCCTGCAAGGCTTCTCCTTTTTAAAGGTGAATTCAGTACTTTATCTGTTTTTGGAAGGAGCTCTTAGCTTTGTAAAGACAGTCAGTAGAGAGCAATGTATGCAAACTTCAGCCGAATGAGCACCATTTTTCTTACTCCCACAGCACTTTGAATATTTGAATCAGTTTGCTCTTGTGTTGTTGGACAATTAGTAATTTGAGCTTGTTTTTTACCTCTTAGGTCATCATATGTGCCTCGACTGTATAACCTGCCTCACGTTTCTAGGGTTCATCTTCTAACAACAGGAACTGTAAAGTGGTGCTGTTCTGCAGACAGTGTCCTGTTGGTCACTTTGACTGCAGTAGCCCATTCTTCTTAGTCTTCTGGAAGATAAACTGTTCTGATCACGGTTTTGTCCAATGCTTGTCTCTGTCAAGAAAAGGCAGAAATTAACTCTTTCATGTCTTAGGGTTTAGGTATGAGACTTCTAAGACACAGCAAGGAGTTGTAAGTCAGGATGAGCTTAGTGTCACCCTGAAAGAGGCTTGATGCTGTTTGAGTAGCACAATGTTACCAAGTACCAGTTGAGTTTTTCTACACTGTTTGCATTGTACTCTCTAGATACGATAGCTGATAGGGTGTGTATGGAAATAACTGACTTGTCTAGTGAAGTTTGTCCACAAGGGTACCAGAATCCACCACTAATGTACCTCTACAGAGAAGCTCCACTATACGTAGTAGAAATGAAACCAAAAGGATGTTAAAACAAGTAACACTGGGAAGTAGGGAGGTAGTTCACTAGTTTGTGTTGCAGTAGAAGAGATTTCTGAAATTGTCTGTTGCCCTCAGCCTGTCATTTCAGGCAGTATTTATGCAGTAATGACAACTGTGGTTAATGTGACCATCTCAGCCACTGTGCTGATTGATACAAAATCAGTGGATGATATATATCACATATATCCTTGTTTTTTCCTGAAGGTTGTGCATCTTTGAAGTCTAAATTGAACAACACATACAAAGATTTCAAGAAGACGAAGACAGTTACCTATGTTACATATGTCATAAAAACAGAGCAGGCAAAACCACCTTCTTTTCATTCTCAGAATGGTACCAACATCGTTAACGTAGGCAAGGGAAACACAATGTATGGCTACGAAAATGGACCACTGGTTCCACTTCGTTCATACAGGTATTTATTTCAAACCACTGTTTGATTTATTTTGCTGCAGTTGAAATAAAAAAAAACATCTAACAAAAAGATTACAGATCTTGCTTAAGACTGTTAAGGCCATGTGATGTACCTGATTTTTTCTTTCCCTTCTCCCTTACCAACAGGGCAAGTGTTGCAGGTTTCACTAATATAACCTTTACTGTGGCCAACATCATTGTGGGGGAAGATAGTTATGTATCATTTTCACCCTGTTCTGAGGCGGTTTTGCTACCCCAGGATCCAGGTATAGTTAATGTCAAATGTAGGACTGGCGACTGGGCACATAGACAGTGTGTGGAGATGCCTTAATTATGGCAAGTTTCATAACAGCAAAACACCAGTTGGTTTCTCAGTGATGGACTGTTTCTAGCTTTGCAGTGACGCTGCTCTGTAAATTCAAACGTTGCTAGTTCTGTGGGTGACCTCTTCTTTCCATGTATGACTTCTGCTGTGGAAGTAAATGCTCTGCTGCCCATGGCATGCTAAAAGGGATTGGATGGCACAGGGAGACTTTGGTACAGAAACAAGGAGCAAAAAGCAGCTGATGTTCTAATAGTTCTAGTAAATTAGAAATGAGTGTATTGAAATGCAAATACTGGTCCTTTGATCCCATTTTTTATTAATTTATCATCCTTGGTTTATTATTCTTAATGAGCTTCCAATACTGGTACTACCAAAGGGCGCAGTAAAGACAAGACATTTAGAAGTGTGTGGAGTGTGCTCTGTCACTTGTAAGGTTCTCTTGTAGCATGTTGATTGAGTTAGATGATTACCAAAGAGCTAAATCAGTAATGAGTAATACTTGTTGTCTTTTATCAGGTGTTATTGCTGGAGCTGTTATTGGATGCCTTTTAGCTATACTGGCTGTAGTCGCTATAGGGGGCTTCATATTCTGGAGAAGGAGAAGGTAATGTGTGTTCATTGTTACATGTGCTGTGATGAGGAACACCAGTATTGCACTTCTGTATCTTTCTTCTAAAAAGGTCTCTTCTGTTTTATGCACTTCTATCATGATGCTTTAAAATATACGTTCCATTAAAAATCTTGTTTGTATGTTACTGATTAAGTCGATGTATCAAGCTAGTTAAATGACTTTGTTCAACCCATAGTTACAAACTAATGAGTTAAGACTTGTTTTGTTTAGCTCTTCTGAATTCATGCTTGCTGATGAAGTAATTCAGTCAGAAGTAAGCAAACATCACAAATTATTGTGCTAAAAACATGTGTAATTGTATCTTAGATGGTTTTACTTTAAATTATCCATTAATCACACTTTTTAATTGCTTGATGGCGTGTCACATGAAACTTACATTCTGGAGTTTCCAGAAGCTGATGAGTTGCCTGGGGTTTGAGCTGGTCTCTCAGTTTCCAGTCTTTTCCAAATAATCTGGAATTTAAGAGTCTGCAAAGACTTTTTCATACTTCTAATCACATGGTACATCCTTTCTAAAGAGTTAGCTGTAGGGCCCTTAGTCCAGTTTTCTTAGTTTCTTTGATTAACTGCTGTTATTTTTACAAGTGTATCCAATAGCTGTGGACAATAATGAGAAGAGATTCCTTTAAAGCTCGGAACACTTACTTTCATTCAGCTACCACTTCCAGTACCACTGCCACATCACTGTTGAACACTTACTGTAGGGATTCTGGGAGTAGTAGCAATTCTCCTGAGCTGTTAGCTAACGATGCAGATCCCTCCGATGTACTTCTTCCACCAAACTTACATGCTTTATGTTCAGGCATCATACTCTAGTTCCCACAAAAAGAAACAGTCTCATTGCACACCACCATCGAATGAAGGATGAAATATTCTTACTCCAGGTACAGGGTTTGCCTCAGGAGGGTTTTTTTTGCACAGAATGAGACTTTCAAAATAAATTGTTCTGAACAGGCACAGGAAATAGCTGTCATCAGAAATCTCATGTGTATTCCATTAAATTCTACTGTGAACCAATTGTATTTTTTTTTGCCTTATAGGAAAGATAAAAGAAATACTGAAGTGTCCTTTTCTCCAATTAAGTAAGTCCATATCCTTTCACACATTGTTTTCTGAGCTCAAGTGATATTTGCAAATCTTACTCTGAACCCAGATACTTCTTTTCTGTGCAGTTTTATATAGAATTTTGCAGTATTAATTCCTCATGGAATTTAAAGACTCCAGCCTGCAAACTAGAAATAATCAAATTGATCGAGACTTGTAGAGTTGCCACAGGGATTTGAGTGCTTGCTTCATGAATTGCTATTAGACACACAAATGCTCCACATAGTTCTGAAAAGCAGGATGTCTGAGTGAAACGTAGGCTTCTGTGCACGTTGAGGAAACAATCCAAATTGTTGGTAAAGTGCACATAGGTAAAATTCTGCACTGTGGCCTGAATTTTCCTTTGCTTTATGACTACTTTGTGCTGAGCCATTAATTCTGATAATGTTGAGACTGTAAAAGCTGGCCATGAGAGGATAACCACAATGTATTGAAGTCACAGGCAGTGCAGTTGCATCACATTATTGGTTCCTGCACCAGTTTTTGTGCTAATGGAACGGCATGGCTGAAGCATCCCATGAAGACCTGTGTAGACTTTGGTAGTTGACACAAAATACACCAGGGAATGGGACCAATCTGATGGGAGCACAGAAGCGACTGACTGACACCTTCTGTGATACTCTTCTCCTGAAGGATGCACTATTCTCTCCTTGGTTTAACAGATCAGTTAATATGCTGTGCTTGGTATCCTGTCCCCTGTAAACGCAGTTTTGTGGCTGCTACTAACAGTCATGCTTTCATTCTTAGATTTACATAGTGAAAAATACAGCTGCATGTGTCTAATCAACCTTTTTTTCTTTCCCCCACCCTCCCCTGAAGAATCAAGAAGTAAGTAAAGCACACTTTCTAACACATTAACTCAATTTATGGTTTATTTACCTAATACCAGTTAACAATACATGGCTTTTCTTATTTTAGATCAAAACTGATTAAAGTGGAGAACTTTGAGTCCTACTTTAAGAAGCAGCAAGCTGACTCCAACTGTGGTTTTGCTGAAGAGTATGAGGTACGTGCCCTCAAAGGAGAGAGCTCATGACAAATATTTTTGGAAAGGCAAGTTAGCTTTCCTGTGGAGCATACATGAGGCTTACTGAAGGGGAACAGAGGGGACATTTATTATAGAGATTATTAAGCTGCATGTATAGCCTTCCTTTCCCTGCTTCAGCTCCAGATTTAGTTGAAGTGCATGATAAACACTTTACATCCTGAACTATTATCTCTACCTGTGAGCTTATAGCATGGCCTGCTGCTCAGAGCTCTCACCAGACAGGATCGCCTGAGTCCTTGCCGCAGTCACACTCCAATTAGCCTAGGGAAAGCTATTTAACTCCTCTGCACTTTGTATTTTTTAATCTTGTTTTTGTTTTTCTATGCAGCAAGACAGGTCTCTTGCTAAAATCACTGATTTCTTCAGTGCTGAGGTGTGATTTGCAAACCACATCTGTGAATAGCTTGAAGGAGCAGTCAGACAGCAATTATGATTTGCTTAGTGACCATAAATGTTTTGTTTTTCTATGAAATGTGCTAAAGTTCAGTTGTTATGGTACAGAAGACAGAAATCAAGTGTCACTAAGCAAATCTGTGTTGTCATGTCTGCTGTTAAAGAATCTAGGTTTTTTTTTTATCTCCTTGAAGCTATTAATTGACTTTCTTCTTCTTTCCAGATCAAAGTCTGTCCTTTTGACTGTACTTTGCAGGCTGGTGCTCTGCCTTGCCTTCCTCTCAGATTTTGCTTCATTCAGTCCTTTCATGATGTACTTGCTCCCTTTTTCCTCGTAATGTCCACAAAGTTTACATGAAGTAGATCGCTGCCTTGGGGTCAGAATGAGTGTTCTATTGATGTCAGTGTTGTGTATTTCAGCCAAACTGTTCCTGGGCTTTTGAAGCCCACCTCTGCGTTTTAAACACGCTACTATTCCAACATTCTGTATTAATCCCTTCTCTATTAGATTTGCCACTGTCACCCTCCCACCCTGTAGAAAGATTTATCCCCGTTGAACATGCCTACTTTTACAGCAAAGGTCAAGAGTGGTTGGAGCGTTTGTCTGTTGCAGTCATGTGTTTCTGTACAATTCCTAAACCAGAACCAGGTGCTCATGAACCCTTCTTCTGTTGTAGGAACTCAAATCTGCTGGTGTTCATCAGCCCAAATTTGCTGCTGAGCTTGCTGAGAATCGTGGAAAAAATAGATACAACAATGTCTTACCATGTGAGTTAGTGTTTTTGTTTTGCATCTTCTACTGGTTGAGTTTTCCAGTGAAAAACCTTGGATTTAGATTTAATAGTACCCAGAGGCTTCATCGAGGGATTACTGTCATCAGTTTTCAAAGCAATGAACTTGGGCTGCTGCTTTCCCAAAATCACTGTATAAGCAAACCTAAAGAGTTTTCCCTCAAGAATGTTTTCTAAAGTTCCCAAACCTTCCCTCACGAAAGTTCATTAAAGAACTTGCCCTTAAATAATTTTAAGTTTCCATTTGTGAGAAACTTGCAGTCAGTTTGAAAAAGAAACAGGTTAGCAGTTAACTTCGGACAGGTAGATGTGCAGAGCTCTGAGAACCCTGTTGCCAGCTTTGCAGAAGAACAAGCCTAAGCCCTCCCTGTGGGAACTCCAGCATAGCAGAGTGTAAGAAGGCATTGGAAGGTGAACAGTGACAGGTACTTAGGGATGCTTTGGAGGAAAAAACATCAGCTGCAATGGCAGCAGGAGACAAATCACCTATTTTTCTCCAGTAATTAAAACTATAATAAATTTTTGTTGGATTAAAAATATATACATATGAAAAACCAAACCATGTGGTTTTTTTAAAAAAAAAATAATCTGTGTTGAGTATTCTGAATCTTTATCCTGGCTACTCATTTTTCTGAAGGCTTTCATCATAAAAATTCTAAACTACTGCTATTTATGATTCCTAAAGTTATATTCTTATTCTTAAAATGCACATTGTTCTAAAACACCTTTTATTTAAAACTGTGCATTAGATAAATAGTGTTTTGCTGAAAGGATCTCGTTTTAAAATTCCTATTTTTCCTTTTTTCTTTCTGCAGATGATATTTCTCGTGTTAAACTTTCAGATCAAAGCTCTGCAACTGATGATTATATTAATGCAAACTATATGCCTGTAAGTCACTTCATTAGTTGTAATGAAATACAATGTGTACTTTTATGATGTAGGCTTAACAGCTCATGCTGATGTTTAAAATTGGCTTTTTATGTCTCATTGATGCGCAAGTGTGTGTATATACATATTTATTTTGGGTTTTTGTTCCTAGGGCTATAACTCAAAGAAGGCATTTATTGCTGCACAGGGTCCTTTACCCAATACTATAGAAGACTTCTGGCGCATGATTTGGGAAAAGAATATCTACTCTATTGTTATGTTGACAAAATGTGTTGAACAAGCCCGGGTATGTTTTTATTAAAATTGAACTGTCTCTGGAAGATGGTTGGATCTAATTTCATTGTTACCCTAGTAGGCTGGAGACTGACTTCTTTTTCATTTAACAACCATCCACTTACTGGAAGACTGTTTTCTAAATTACATAAGCCAAATTTTTTTTAGCTTTTTCCCATTTTCATATCTGCTGACTACCAGAATAGATTGTCTCAGGAGGGTTGTGGAATCGCTGTCTTTAAAGGTGGGTTCTTCTCCCTAAAGAATGGTTTTGGTGGAGCTTCTCCTGCCCTGGGATAGGCATTGGGAAGGGTGACGTGCTTTCTAGCCCTGCTTCAGGTGGCGTGTTACTTAAAACTCACAGTCCATTGTTTCGTTGCTGTGTGTAATGTGTCAAACCTTGTAACTCTCTTCTCAGACAAAATGTGAGCAATACTGGCCAGACAAACAATCCAAGAGCTATGGTGACATTATTGTGACAATGGTCTCAGAGGCTGTCCTTCCAGAATGGACAATAAGGGACTTCACTGTAGAAAAGGTGCGTGCATACCCCCTCGGTTGTTAGTGTGTAAATATCTGCAGAAGTGGTGTATCATATCACTGTGACTTCACATGTCAAGCAACACTGGAATGACAGAATACAATAATTTCACTAAAACTTAATCAAATTCAGAGTTATCTGAGGGAAAAGGATGTGTGGTTTATTTTAACTTGAGGCTTTGAATATATTTGTCTGCTTTCTGTGAAAAGTCTGATTTAAAATTTTTCACACTATTGACTGGCAACCAGACTCCTATGATATTTATGTGTATGCATTTGTTCAGGTGCCCTGGCTTCTTACAGATGTTTTAGTAACGCACCTAGAGGTGGGAATAAGTTGCCAGTAAGGACCTTCCTGTGGCAGAAAGGGATCTGCCAGCAAAACCCAGCCTGCTAATGGGAGTTACCGATAGCCCCATCAGTGATTCTGCAGCTCGTGTTTCCCCGAGACTTGCACCAGAACTTGTGCTTATACAGATAATTGTAATATCTGCTAGACTGAACAATTAGCCCCATCTCTGTCAGCAAATGTAATGCAGCAGAGGTATCTTGGAGTAAAGTAGAAAGTAAAAGGAAATTATTTCCAAATATTCTCTACCAGAGTGGAAGGAAGAGGGAAACTGAAATATCATTGGTGAAATTACTGCACGATTTCTAACAGGCATCTTTAATGAAGCTGAGGTTTGTCCAGTACCTATGGCAGGAAGCTTTACTCTTGCTCTTCTGAAGCCGTTTTTCTTTTTTTTTGGCTGTGTATTCCTCTAGACCAACACACCAGAGAGCCATTCGGTGCGCCAGTTCCATTTCACCTCCTGGCCAGATCACGGAGTGCCAGAGACAACAGACCTTCTCATCAACTTTAGACACCTTGTTCATGAGTACAGCAGTCAAAATCCAATTGACTCTCCTACTCTGGTGCATTGCAGGTAGGAAGAACGTGTTTGTGTTAGACACATTTTTATCTTGTGGCTTTTTTTAAGAACAATTCTTTTTCGATGTGATTTTGAGAAAAAAAAAAAGTGTCTGCTTAAGAAGACTGGGCTGTTCACCCTGCCAAATTAAAACCTTTTCCCCATGCTTCAGAAATGTAGCAATGCTGTGTAGATAGCAAAGTACACAATACAGAATTTAATGAGAATTAGACCATCTTTCTCTCCTAGCCTAGAAAACTTAGCTGAAAAAGTTGTGTCTTCAAGTGCTTTTATCTGTAATCTTGTGCAAGTGCCAGGCTGGGAAGCCCAGAAGCCTGTCCTCCCTCCCAGCTGGTGATGCTGAACGCTGGTGCCACTGAAATAACAGAAGGCATCTCACTGGCTTTTCATCAGTCCCCAGTGAGGCAGTGGTTGAGAGAAGGCAGTAACTCTCTTCCCCCTGCCATTGCAGTGCCGGTGTCGGCAGGACGGGGACGTTCATCGCCATTGACCGCCTGATCCAGCAGGTGGAGATGGAGAATACGGTGGATGTGTATGGAGTGGTGTACGATCTTCGCATGCACCGACCCTTGATGGTGCAGACTGAGGTAAGGCTGTCTTTCGTCCAGCTGCGTGTTTTTTCAACTGTGTGCTATAATCCAGGAAGGGTGGACTCAAGAGGTAGCTTAGAATTACAGAAAGTGTAAGATATCAAGGAGCAATCTGAAATTGCTCTTTTTTTAACTTCCCTCCTTCCTGCCTCATCTCCTCCCACAACAGCAGTTGCAGCCAGGGGCTGTAGTACATCCAAGCAGTCTCTTTACAGAGTGCTTCGAAGGTAGGACTGGCATTTGCAGCTGGAAAGAATCAAACTCTGAAAAAGGGCTTTTTTGCAGTTTGTTTTACCCCTGTGAGTTTTATCCTTATAGCTGTGAGCCACAATTATCTTGAGTCAAATGGTCTTGGTGTGCAGCTCTTCTTTTGTGTTCTGCAGGAGCACATGAGTCCCTGCTGAAATTATCACTTTGATCCGAAGAGATGTGTTGGATTAACTCAAGCTGGTTTGAAAAAGGCTGTAAAATCTCCATCATGAAAGTCTTTTAAGAGGCTGTTAGGCCTGACACTAAATTTGATCCTAGTTTTTTATGGGGGGGGGTGATCAGATCACATCATGAGGTCCTTTCCAGCCCTATTTTCTATGAACTACATACAACTTATAGAAAATACTCTGTGATAACAATCATTGCAGTGCATCCAAGCCCCCAAACTTATATTCAGGAGCAGGATTACTTCCAAAATCAGGTATTTTCTAGAAATGTATCACCCTCTGTTTTTCTCCTGTCAGGACCAGTACGTCTTCCTAAACCAGTGTGTTATGGATATTATTAGATCCCAGAAAGACAAGAAAACTGATCTTATTTACCAAAACATGACAGCAATGGCAATCTATGAAAATTTCACACCTGGGCCAAGCTTCGGGAAGGCCAATGGCTACCACGCGTAGCCTGCATGGAACATGGTGTCTCCAGGAGGTGTCACCTGCGCAGAGGAAAGGGAGATGTTCTACTCGTCCGGGGTTGTGTGCAGTGTCTCATGTCTGGCTTCTCCAGGTCTGTCTGCATTCGAAGATGTGATCTGCAGGAGGAAAAACTCAGTGCTGGCAGGAGCTGCAGACTGATATTAAAAAAACAAAACAAAACAACAAGCAAAACTATTTAAAGTTAACAGAGGAATCTTGCTTTTCTTGGGAATTTAACAGTACTGATAGGTGAAATAGCATTTGCAGTATGAACGGTGGGCTAGAATTTAAATATTAAAATAATAACACAAGCTTTTTATTACAATTTTATATGATTTCATTTACAGACACCAGGCTTGTGGGCTGTTTTAATATATTTAATTATAAGTTTCAGGAACATATTTTATCTACTGTATCTGGTTACTTAGCTAATAGATATGTGCCTCTGTGATTTATTTTTTTTTTTCCTGTGTTCCTTTTTATTTAAAAAAGGAGTACAAACAGCTCCTTCATGTGGACATTTATACTTGGAAATTGTGCCTTTTCTAGTTGCTACTCTAGAAAAAAAACAAAAAACAGCAGAGATTCTATTTTTGTACTGAAACTCTTAATGAGAACACAGATTTTTAAATAAGGCTTATGTCAAACTTAACTGTAGTTGCACTGTTGGCAGGACTCTCCAGAAGTTTGGAGGTGAGCTTTGTTTTTGCATTTCACCACAAATATCCCCTGCCTTAATGTTTCGGTGCCTCTGCTAGAGGAAAAAGGAGTGTGATCTGTCACTCCGAGCTTTAACTATAGTAAAAAAAACCCGAGCAAGTGAATATGTGAATGTGTGTGCAGGGGTGGGTGTGGGTGTGTATGAAGGACAGAATAGCTCCTCCCTGTTCCTGGCTGATATTCCTGTTTTTATACAATTTATAGTGATTTATTTAAAGGTGCAATATATAATTTACTGAATAATGATCACTCTATTCTAATAGAGTTTTACTCAGGTTGGTGTCTTTTTATCATTGTTGTTGTTTTTCCTCAAATATATAAATCTGTGAAAATGTTGAAACAGGTTCCAAGTGTCCAAGCACTCCCAAACAGATTAACTGGCTTTACTGTTTCTACCAAAACAAATTGCACAAAATTCTGCTGTAAAGACCAATTTCTCAGTTGTTTCAGCTGTTCAAAACTGAGACACGTCTTACCTGCCTGCATCTCATTGATCTAATGTAATTGTTATATAATTATTTGCAATAGACTGCTGCTGTGTTTTAACTGGTCCTTTTAAAAACAGAACAAGCAGAAAACCCCTAGTTGCTGATTTTACAAGTCAAGGATTAGATTGGATTTATTTTTCTGGTACATAACTGTTAGACTTATGAAGGCATTACCAGTGAAGGACTTCTTAAGTAGCTGGGGGGGTGTATGTTTTTTTTGATCTTTCGATCATTGCACTGGTTGCATTGCAGAGGAGTATGAAGTTTATGAATAATGCTATAGAATAGCTATAAAGTGGTGAAAATCTTATGAAGGTTTAATAACCAGAGTCTCTGGAATTCTGCTGCTTTTTTTTGTTTGGGTTTTTTTTTAGGTTTTTTGTTTGTTTTAGCAGTGTTGTCAGAAAAAAGCTACAGATGTTAGGAGTATGTGTGGCATGACAGTGGAACCTGGCAACCTCACAGAATCCACTGTCAGCCGAAGGAAAATGTAGGAATTCCTGGTGCACAACTGTAACTTTACAGATATCCAGAGGAATTTTTTACAACCTGGTGTGAAACTGGTGTGCTGTGTGTGAGCAAAACGGGAGGACAAACCACAGTGCCCTTCAGCTTTTGGTTTTGTGGGGGATTTTTTTGTAGCAGCCACTTGTGGGTTCTTCAATATTTTTTTTTCTCGTTCTCTGAAATACTTTAAAAAACAAATTTTAAAAACCCACAAGGTTAATGATCCTGCCCAGCCCCATCCAAACTGGCAGTCCACGTAGTGGATCTCTCACCTGGCATTCTTCCTAAGCTGCTGTCAGATGACAAACAAAGATAAACCACTTGGACCAAACAGAAGCATTCCAAAGGAACTGGGAGGGAGGAATGTCTGCCCCTCACAGGCATGTTATTTTTTTTTCCTCTGTTAATCTATTAATTGCTGCACATCTGTGCAGAGCACAGAGCCAGTATTTGTTATTCCAGGTCTCCCAAGAAGTTGCTGCCTTAAGGTGGAGAATGCTGTCTTACTTCAGAAGGCCCTTATTCTGTATAGCACGGAAGGGAGGGAGATGAATCTTCTACTCTAGATCATGCGTTTGCATTATATTGCAGCAGAACATCAGAAAACTAGCTAGAATGGCATGTGTTTCTACTAACCACTGCCCAGATATTCTTACAGAAAATAAACGTATCTGTCCCCTTGTTTTGATGTTGGAAGCAGGTGCCAAATTTTCACTTGTCATCATCTAATGAGTATTCATTTTTAATATAACTGTATAAGCGTTTTCCCCAAACTGACTCATTCTGAGAAAAGACTGAAATTTGAAGTAAATGACTGGTTAAACCCAGGTATAGGTGGAAAAAGTTGGTGAGGCTTAAAACGCTGTAAACATACAGTTAGCCGTAGTGCTGCTGTGAGTAGGTAGGACATGCCTCCTAGGGTCTCTGCAGGAAGAGGAGGATTACAGGTAAAGAATGCTTTACTACCTTGTGGATCTCTTTTGGTCAAGATGACTTGAATTCCTGCAAAGATTTTTTTTTTTTTTTTTTTTTTTCCCTGCCTTCTGATGTTCTCTGTGTTATAATTGCCGAGATCTGTCTCTGGTCAGTGTTTTCTCTCACTGTAGCTTATCTAAAGCTATCCACTTTTCAGGATGAAAGCTCCACAATGTGGCAGTTGCATTTCTGTTCTACTCTTTTTTTTTTTTCTTTTTTTTTTTTCCCATTTGGGGCCTGCTTAAGAAGGGAAAAGTTGATGTGTTTCAAGTGACTGTTGAATATCTTGAAATAATGTACAAATTTTATTGTTTTCATATTTGTTGTACAGAAAATTTCAGCACATGTCTGTTTTTAATGGTTTGATTTGTTTTTAAAGATATAAAAATAACAATTAAAAAGCATCATCCTAGAGCATTTTCTGTCTTGTATTTCTTTTCTTGAGGTTTTCTTTTCAGTTCCTTTTGAATAAAATTAATTTGCTAAAATACCCATTTGATTTAAAGGGGCTTTATAATGGATGAGGAAAGTGGACTTCCATCCTCTAGGGTGACACTGGAGTTGGATGTGTGTTATGGTCACTGGGGCTCCCTGTGAGGCTGTTAATCTGTCATTGAGGCTTGTCTGGTAGGACCAGGGCCCGATGCTAATGTGTCCTGGCAGCTGGTGGTTTCTTCAGATGAAGAGCTTGGTACCAGATCAAGGAACAACAGCTTCATCCAAGGTCAATCAAAATATTTTCACTCACTAAAGTTGCCATGGGAGAGGACCAGCATTTCTAGGACTCATTTACTTTCGGAAAAACCAAAGTGAGGACTTTCTCATCCCTTGAAGGAGATGTTCTGTTGTCAAGGGTGATGATAGAAGGGTGTGCAGAAATATCTTTGTAATGTTGTATCTGGCTTCTTGATTGTACAGATTGCCTGACTGTAGATGCATATGAAATTATGTTAGTTAAGTCCCCTTCTATAATTCTTAGTTTCCATTCCTCGCTGCCATCTGAATCACTCCCAAGGAGGATCACATGCCTAGAGGGTGGTACCAGCTCTCAGCAACTCTCCAGTTCATCACAGGGCACTGATGTACTGTAAAAACTTGTGATCCTCTGTGATAACTCTGCTGTGTTTTCTAGAACAACTGCATGGCGAGATGGGAAGAGCAAAGCGTCATTGTCTTGTCATCTTCCAGTGGGAGCATGTGTCAGCCACACGGTGGTTGTCTGAGGGCTCTTGGTGAGACTTGTGCTGCACAAGAGAAGCTGTCACAATGAACCTCCCAGTGTAGGACCTGCAGCAGGTGACCACCACTGCCAGGGGGAATCAGCCTCTGGAAGAGAGACCTTTAGGGAGAAAATTTCTGTGCTTGTTTTTTTCCTTAAATCACATAGGTTTGAAATATTAGAGCTTCAGTAAAGCCAACTGTTCTGGCTGTCATTTGTAGTGCTGGTGTGTCCAGGTGGTTAGAGCTGAACCCCTATATCTGGAAATCATGTTCTGTCCCTGGTCCTGTCACGTATTAGTTTTGAGATTAAAGAGATGGAGGTCAGAGAGGAGAGGACACAACATTTCTGTCCTGTTCTCTGCTCATTAAATGGGATGTAGTCAGAAATACTGCTGCCCTTGCATGCCCTTCCTGGCTGGGTGTTATCAGGCAGCAAATAGAGTTTGAAGATGAACAGATGTGGATGTTCTCGTGGAAGAAGGTCAGAAATGGGAGCTTGGAAGGGAAAAACACCTGAAAACTTTGCACGCTCTGCTTTTCTCAAGCAAAAAGAAAAAGCCTCTTCGCAGTGGGAAAGATGCTAGGTCTTAACAGTTCCTTGGTGATCTCAGTAAAATTTAATTACAAAATGCAGATGCAGTCACTTTTGTACAGGGGAGAATGAGAGGCAAGCAAAGATCAACAGTTTATTTGCTTCTGAGGTAGGTAGGTACAGTGTTATCCCACTTCTCGCGCCTACCAGAGAAGTCACTGTGCTTCCTTTTTCCAGTTAGTGTGGTGCTGCTTCAGGGAGTCCCTTTCAGCTCTTCACATAAGACCTCGTGTGGTTGAAACCTCTGGCTTTCAAATGGTTCCATTTTCAGCACTTTGCAGAAATGTTCATGGAGTTGGTACCAAACAGTGTGTCTCTCCAGTGCTGTGCTTTGTTATATTCTTCCTCTTGGTTTGGGCAAACTCTTTGCCTATGCCAGCCTCCTGCCTGCAAGGGAGGAGGAGGCAAACAAAGCAGAAATCCTGACTTGGAAGCACCAGGAGCAGCTGCTTCCCCTGCTCTGCTGGCAGAAGGGAAGGAGCTGGTTTTACATCTCACAAGAGGGAAAAGCTGGGAGCCCCCCTCAGAATATTTCTTCAATCTGAGGATTCAGGATCCAGGATGGTGGGTTTTTGTCCCTGTTACTTAGCAGAACTCCATTTATTCGTTCAAGTTGCTTTTCCCAAGTTTATTTACTTTAAAATTAATAGGCATCCCCTGACAACCAGAACAAAGCTAGCAGCCTAACCCCTCTCACTGAGAAAAGGCAGTCTAGTCTGATCCAAAGTGAGTTACTTTAACTCATATTTTACCTCTGACTTTCCAAGTGTGAGTGGCCAGGGAAAAGCCACATTCCTTGGAACGATGTTCTGGATGTAATGCTGAGGGTTTGTGGACAGCTTACACAAGGATTGCTAAGGGACACAAGGGCTGTGTGCTCTGTGTGCTAGGGACAGAGTGCTCTCTCCACACACCATGCCATGTCTCTGCCCTTGTTTCAGTGCAGGGCAGGATGGGCAAGAAGACACGTGTCCTCGATTGCTGGACTCGTTTGTGTTGGGTTTGGTTTCGCCTAGCAATTTTGTGTTGTGGTGCTTCCAGTGTTGGGAATGTACTATCAGAAGGAAAACAGGCTCTGTGATAAAGGCTGATGTCAGCATTGACTAAGGTAGGTATGTATCTATCTGCATAAGAGGCAGCTGCTGTCTCTCCAGAAAGGAAATAGAGCCTGTTCATTTCTGCTGTAGCCTCCAGATGGCACATGATACCGCTGTTCTTCCCAGGGAAAGCTTTTCCTGCCAGGCTGCTGCCTTTTTCATTTCCTTCCCAGGCTCTGATAACCTCCCACCACTTCATGTGCTGTTTCCCCTTCCTTCTCCCCACGCTGCAGGTGCAAAGCCTGGCCCCTCCAGCCCAGCCTAACGTCCCCTCCGGCCCTGGCCTGGTCAGTGGTTAAGCCTAGGCCCCCGTGCCTGCATAAGGCTGGCTGCCGGCTCTGCAGGGCCTGGGTACCTCCTGCTCGTCTGTAGTCTTGTACACCAGATCAGATGACTTTTTTCAGAAACTCCCAAGTTCAGCAATAGCCCGACAATGCCAAATAGTTCTTTGTTTCCTTGGGAAGTGCTCTTAAACTTGAGTCTTGCTGATACCTCAGACATTTTCTGATGGTGCATGTAGTCCAAGGTGTAAGGGCTCTGGAGCCGGTTGTTCGGTGCTGTCAGCTGTGTGCTCATTTCCCAGCTTATCACTCTGCTCCACAGCTGTTTCCGGCAGCAACGGATTTATAGGATTGCTGAACACAGTACACACAGTACTGATAGATCAATAAAGACAGTAAATAATGGTGTGCTTGCTCATACTGCTCAATATGAATAACAGTTAAAAGGCTCTTTCAGTTAATGGATTTGTTTATGTGTGTGTGTGTGTAACACTAAACCTTGATTCTCCCATGCTGTTTTTTACATAGGACCTTAGGGAAGTTTTAAATGCACCTTTTAAAGCATCCGGCAACATCTGCTGCGTTATTTTGGCTTCTTCCATCTCCAGCCTGAAATACAGCATGTAAAGCTCCAGCGATAGATCTGTACATTTTTTACAAGCACAGCTATAATGGGGATGGGCGTGTGAGGGAGCTTTAGCAAATGCTCTAAGCTGCAAATGCATCTCCTGGAAGATGTATCTACAACTACCCAGCTGCTTACAGACCCCCACTGCCTTGGAGCGAGAAATAAATCAAAACTAGAAATAACACTTCACATCCAAACTTCCCGTGCTTGTATATCAGGGTTGGGCCGGGCTGAGCGGCTCTCGGCCGCTGCCCTGGCCTGAGCCACGCTCCCAGCCCAGCGCTGAGGGGGACAGGCAGCCTTGGCACACGCTGGAGGAAAGCCGAGCTCTGGAGAGCAGTTACCAAAATACTGAGAAAAATTTCTGCATAATAAGGATCAAGCAAACCTTTACAACCTTTGTAACTCAATAATAAGCCATGTCTAAAGGTATTGTTTTTCCTCTGCATGATGATCTTTGAAAATGTGACTGAGATGCCAGCAAAATAGATTTCATAGTGGTAGCTGCAGCGAGATCATCAGTATTTTCATTTGTCAAGCTCACTACCAGCACATTAGTACCAGTCATGTTATTTCTGTTAAGACACTTGATGTTGCCACTTGGTATTTTGAAAATGATCTTTTTAGGGTTTTAGAAAGCATTGCCTTTAAAAAATGCCACCGAGTAAAGATTTGAACAGTTCCACAGTACCTGAAAATAGTATTTTGGGGAAATTTCTTTCCATTTTATTTTTTCACCGTTTGGCCATTTTTTTTTAAAGCAATTTAAATTGAAGATGAACGTTGACTGTTTCAATCAGGATTTGAGAGTATATTCCATATTTGTTTCTCTAAAATGTGTTTTGTAGTCAAGGGGACTGAAATACTGAGAAATCCAGAGAAAACACCAGTTTGTCACAGGTGGAACATGACCTTATCTCTTCTCCCCTACCCTTGCAAGTCAGATGAGAAAGGGAATGGAGCTTGCACAGGGGCCTTGGCAAACCATGCTCACTTTTTTTTTTTTTGAGCAAAATTAAGCACCCAGATAGAAAATGGTGGGACAGATAACAGGGAATGTGAATATATATGGATGCCGATCAGTAATATCCCTTTACATTTTCTGCAGATGGTAACCTGAGCAGTCTGGAATTGAAGACAAATTACCCTAACACTGATAGTTCTCCTATAGGTTGATTTGGGTATTGAAATAGGTCAACGTACAGAAGACATGTATTTCTGCTACAGTATTTTCTTATCTGATTTATAGATTTGAATTAGGGCCTAATTCTAAGCAGCTGTGGAAAGGATATGTTTTTTCCTGAAGAGCATTGCACTGAGCCATCCATCATGTATATTTAGGTGCTCAACTTTCCATTTCACAGACAAAAGTTAGAGTTTCTTTAAAAAATTTTGTTTTCCTCTAGCCAAGTTATTCCAGTGTGATGTAAGCATGCATGGCTGGGTAGGCTGAAATTTTACAAGACAGTCTGATGTTATTACTGAACCAGAGCCTTAAGGCACTCTCAAAGTCACTGGCTCTTAATGATATTAGAAATAGGTGGAAGTATTATTCTATAGAATATGGTCAATTGGTTCCAGATGAAACATTGTCGTAGTTGCAGTTTATTACAGAAAGTAATCAATATGTTGTAAGTGCTTTTACTAAGTAGAGCCAGAATCTCTGTGAAAACACAATGACCAGCACCATGGTCTGCTGAGGCTGCTCTCTCTGCACTCAGAGAAAACGGCAACACTGCGACTTTTCCTGGGATTGGATTTTCACTCAGTGAAGAATTCAACTTTCAAGGACTTTGCTATTTAGTTGCTTTTGGAAAAAGCACAGTGGCCCTGGAGGAGTCAAGCTGGCTGCTTCCTGGGCTGGGGACAGAGCTGCTGAGGAGGGAAGGGCCGTCTCCTAATGAGAGTTTGCAATCAGTGATACGACCAGAGGCAGGAGATAAATATAACCAGCAGCTGAGTGAGGCACAAGACAGCACTGTGATGAGCATGGTCCCCCTTAACAAGCAGCATTTGCAGTCGTCTACCGTTTTCTGGACTTTTAAGATAGAAAATTTTTAGGAGACATCTGAAGGCAGTTTTGAGAAAAGTTCAGAAGTAGTTCCTGAAAGGAATAAAAAAAAAAAAAAAAAAGGCACAAAACAGGTGCAGTGGAAATAAAATCAGAAGATTTGTGGGTGATTCTTTGTCTGGACAGTGAATGTTGGCATTATTAACAGAGACACAAAGTCACCTATGACATACCACACAAGTGCCCAGCAGAATTAGTTGACATCTTCTCCAGCACCTGCCTTGTGGGGCTGAATTTCTTTCCCATGGGCTGGGGGCAGCAGAACACGTTCTTCCTGTGCCAGAGCCAAGGGGCTGTGGTGGGGAAAATCTGCATGTTTCACTGCAGGTGTCAGCTGCAAATGTTTGCAGAAGTGAGGCTGTGGTGCCTCTCTTCTTGCTTCACACAACAGACAAGGGGAAAAATAAAGCATTTCCACATAGTTAAATAATTCCATTGCAACGAATATAATGTCTTAATAACCTGGGACTGTACCAGAAACCAGCAGGCAAACAGCAGGGTGAGATTAGTGTGGAGTCTCTCATCAGCTTCCATAGGGAAGGCATCATGTTCCAAGCTGACAGTGGCCTTTTAACTTTGCTGGCATGTAAGGAAAATTCTTACATGCTAATAGTCAAATTATGATTTCCCATGATTGAAAGGCAGGAGCTGCTAAGCAATAACGAAGTGAGTTTCCCCTGCTCACTAGGACATCTGCCAGTGCTGTGATCAAATCATGGCTTTCCTTGGCCCACAGTCAGGAGCAAACTGCATATTCTTGATCAAAAGCGCAGTCTGCTTGGGTGGAGACGGTTTAATTATTGGTGACAAATCTGACAAAAGCCCTTTGAAGTGACAGTCTCGGGATGGCTCAGTATTCGCATATGGGAGAATCGATTGACTAATTACAGCAATAAATAACCTCAGCGATGAAGCCGAAACATAAGGTGTGGGGGTCGGAGGTGAGCATAGTCACAGGCTGCAGGGGTGAGGGTGCCTGGCTAGGGGGGCTTCCCGGTGCTAAAGGCTGTGGGTGGGGGAAGAGACACTTGGGGAAAACCGGTCGTCTGAGGACGTGGCTGGCTTTTTGTTCTGGTTTTTGCTATGCGAAAGCAGCTGAGGGCCAGCCGAGGAAGTGGCAGTGGACAGAGCAGCGTTTCACTGGGGTGCCTTGCCTGCCTTGCAGAGGAGCTGCCAGGGCTCTGTCTCCCTGTCACGGGCCCGTCCCCAGGAGCAGCCCAGGGCCCGCTGCGCCCAGCCCAGGAAACCAGGAGATACAATAACGCTGCAACAGATGGGAAACCCCAAAATAACTCGTACAGTTAAATGAAATGCCAGCTACTCCTAAGTAACTTCACAGCAAAGGCAGAAGGCGAATAGAAAACGCGGTGGTGAGTAGGTCTTGCTGCACCTGGGCAAATCCCTCTGCCCTGGAAGCTGACTGGTTTAGTTGCAAGGAGGGGTCTGGGGGCGCCTGCTGTCTCCAGTCCTCCCTGCTCTAAACCAAACCCAGGCAGGAGCCTGAACCAGCCTGCTGCCTGCTAACGGGTGTGGGGAGGACTCTTTCCAAAGGGCGGAAGTCGCGGCACCCAGATGGGTTCCCCTTTGGCAGCAGATGAAAGCTGTGTGGTTTCAGAACAAAGAGCTGATTTTTGCACGTAGGAAATTAAGAGATCGGCTGAGTAATGTTATGCAAGGTGGAAGGAAAGCCTTAAAAGTTAAAAAAAGCAAATTATACTTGATGCATTCGCTGGTGATGCTGACTGAGGCATTCAGTGCTAACTGAAGTTGCAGTAGGGTGGAGGTGAGGGCGCTGGGCCAGCAGAATGGTGGCGACAACAGATTTATACCTCTTCTACACTGCAGCACATCACTGTCACTAAAAGGAGGAGAAAGGGATTTTTTTTTAACACAATGCTATCTGTGGCTGTTTGGAAATGGGGGCTGGAATAAAATGCAAGCAATAGTATTTAGTACTTAAATTACAGAAACCAGTAATAATTTCTTACTTTTCCTCTGTTTGGCTGTGTCTACAGACTTGCATGCTGGGAACCTGATTCAGAAGGACAAGACTGGCATCAAAGGTTTTCTTCTCAGGAGCCTTTCTTCATGGCTCCCATGCATGATCTTGTTGAGCCCATACTTGAATTAAAGCAAGATTTCTGTGGCACTGACAGTTGAGAACAGCTTTTAAGATACCGCCTCACAGAGAAAGCTACTGTGCTATATGTAATACCTTATTCCATGGGTTTAAACATGAGTGCCCAGAAAACTGGACTAAACACAGAGGTGGTACTACTGTGAAAGCAAAGATCCATCTGCCAACCTGAGGGTATGTACCCTGAGATGCAGAGATAAGGAGAAGCTCAAGTGTGCTGAAGAGAGTGAAGCTCACAGGGAAACTGTCCATTTTGTGTTGCCCATGAAAACACATACAGTAAATCTAAAGAATAAATAGTGGAGAGACAATCGTAAAGCTAACAGGAGAGAAAAGAACAAGTGCAAGGCTTGTAGTTTGATAAATAATAATATGCAGTGGGTTGACCTCAGCTGGCTGGAGACCCTCACCCGTCTGCTGTCTCACCCCGCCTCCCCAACGCGATGGGGGAAAAAGTAAGATAAAAGAGCTTGTGGACCAAAATAAAGACAGGCAGACTGCCTACCAATTACCATCATGGGCAAAATGGACTCAGCTTGTGCCAATTAAAATAGGTTTGGATAGTGAGAAACAAAAACAAAACACACACGCCTCCACCCCCTTTTCCTCAGGCTCAACTTCTCTCCTTCCTTCCCGGCTCCTCTGCCCGGGGAGGTGCGGGGGGCTGTTGCGGGGGGCTGTTGCGGGCCGTAAGGTCCCTCTCCGCCCTCCCTCCTCCTTACACCGTCCCGGGCGGCGGGAGCAGCGATCCCTGCTCCGGCAGCCTGAGCTCCCCCTGCCCCTCCTCTCCCTCCGGCCTGGCTGCCGGCAGGGCTGTTCCTCACTCCTGCCTGCCCCTGGGCCCCTTCTGGAGAACGTCTGCCCAGAGGTACCACCAGCTTCACGGACAGGCCGTGCCCTGAGCGGGGGAACCGCCTGGAAGCGGCTGCCCCACAGCCCTGCGGTGCCAGCACCTGCACAACAACACCTGGCGTGGACCTTCTCCTTGCCACTAAGCTGCCATTAGGCCCAGGCTCCTCATCCGACCTGACCGCCACATCCAACCTACTCCAGTCCCTCCATTGCTCAGGAGTGGAGAGGGCAGGCATGGCCCTGCAGCTGTCACCCAGCCCTGAGGCCATGCCCGGCCCTTGTGTCACCCCGCAGGTAGGTCTCCCTTCTTCAGATATGTCCCTCCAAATAGAAGTGAAGTGAAAATGTTGCTGAGAGATACAGGGAGTCCATCCCAGGCAAGAGTGCCCTCAGGGCCCTCCGGGGCTGGTGTCAGGCGGGAGGGGTGTGGAGGCAGCTCCTCAAGCCCTCCTGCCACTTTGGGGGCCGAGGGCAGGTTGTTTCACACCTCGCATTGGGTTTTCTGGAGCACACGTTGGTGGCTGCACCACGCTTTTTTTGGGGTGCACCGGGCTTTCCCCAGCCCACAGCACCTGCTCGAGGGGCTGGAGGGTTGTTAGGGAGCCCACAGGGAGACTGACATCTCCGTGCATCAGTCTCCCGGTCTAACACAGCACTCCTACGCCTTCCCGAGGTCTGAACCAACCCAGTCAGTAAACAGGCAGGATTTTGGTTTCTCTGGCAGAAGTTAGCAATGCCCAGAGCTGGGCCAGGCTGCAGGCTCACACCTGAGAGCTGGTGGTGACGAAGGGCTTGAGTTGATGAATCATGCTGATTGATGCTTGTGCAAGTGGAAGGGGAAAGGGGGTGAGGGTGGAGGGATTCATGAATAATTAAACACTGAGACAGAGAAACATACATAATGCATGATAAATTAGTCCAAGCACAGCAGAGGAAGCATGGGTAAAGTTTGTTTCAACAAGCATAAAACGGGATGTGACAAGGTATTTATGCCAGAACAGCTGTTTGCTAAAATTTTTCATTTATTTATACAGATTTCCTCCTCCTCGCAGTTAGAGGTTCTGCCTAGAGTGGGACAAAAATTGGCAACTGAGCTGGAAAATAAATCTGGTCCCTGCTGGGTCCCAGTCCAGCACGCTCTCCACCTGGGAGATCTCCCTCCTTGTACTAGACCTTCCTATTTGATAAACTGATGCAATATTTCCTGTGCTGAGAGTGGGCCCGGTCACTGGGTTGCAGTTTGATTGCAGTTAAGGTGGGTGGGGTAATGCTCATAATTCCATGGAAATAGAGAGGCCCATGTTGACTCGCTCTAGCCTTTTCTGATCCCACTTTCCCCAAATGTATCTTCCTTCCAAACTGTATTTGCTGTTACAACATAAATTATTTATATTTTAAGAGGTTACAGTGATTACAGATGGTAATGAGGCTGCCAACCAGAGGGCATCGACTACGCTGCAGTGTCAAACTGATTTAACGAGGGGGTGATGTAAATAGAAACCCAGTACCCTCCTTTTTTTAAACAAACCTGGCAGGTCTGTTTGAATTCAGTATTCCTGTAAATAACACTAAAGGCCAAAAGCTGCATTATTAGACTTGCAAAGCTGCTTCATCTGCATCAAAGTGAGTTCTAAGGAACATGACTTTTTTTTTTTTCCACACTGTAAATCACTCAAGGTCTCCTTTCCTGTGTTAATGAATAAGCTTGGTATTTGTCATGCTAGATCATAGCACACCAGAAGGTGATTATTCCAGATAGCTGGTACAGCTACTTTGACACACAAAAAGCCCACCTTTGACAGAGCTGGCTTCATCCCTTTCGCTCATCATGGGCTGCAGGTGGAGTGGGATTGTGTGAAGCCACCAGGAGCTGGGCACTGAGCCTTCCCTACCACCCCTGCACCCTTCTCACATGAGGGCTTACCGAAACACCAGCCCTTTGATCTTGTCTCCTTCCAAGCTCTGTCCGCTCCAAAGCAGCCTTCCCCTTGAAGCAAGGGCTGCTGGATGACATGCCTGCTAACCCACATGCTGCAAGAGAGGGTCTCTTACTTTTCACAGGTGTAAACAACACACACAGAAATAATTTTCTGTTACTCTCTGCAGGCTGCATTTTTCTACTCTAGGACTGATGCATGCTTTCTGGTGCGTACTGCAGTTCTTTGCCTGGGATTGCACTTGGATTTCTTCACGTTTCTGGAGTTCACAGAACAGTACCCTCAAGCAGGGACTGCTTAGACTCGAGGGGGAGGGGGGGAATAGTCTGATTTGTCTTATAGATGGTCTTCCATCATTCCTTGCTAGAAAGGGTAGAACTATGGAAAGTGTCACTGTCACGCTGTCACCTGTGCCCAAAGTACGTGTGAAGACTTGAATATAAAACAGCTGTCCCCCCAAAACCGGTATGTTCTCTTTAAACATTGAAGTCATCTGTATATATGAAAATGTAAATATAAAAAAAAATGCAAATACTGAGCCTATAAAATATGCAAACCCAGAAGACTGCTGTTAAAAGGCTAAGACTGCACAGTCCCCTCACTGAGGACACACAGTTGCAGCTGCATATTCAGGTGCTGGAAGGGATGGGCAAGAGGGAAGCAGCTTTTGATCTAGTGTTACTGAGAAGCCCAATGTAGTTTTAACAGCCTTAGCTGTAACTACGAAGATATGCTTCAGCTCCTTGAAGTGTCGTAGGCTTCCTGCACGCTGCTGGGCTCTCCCAGCACCAAGAAAGTAATGGTAGTTTCCCAGAAGTAACGCCCCACTTCACAGAGCCATCCTAAGGACAAATGCACTAAAGAGAATAAAAATATGCTAGGCAAAGCACAAGCATGCTATGGAAACTCCTCAGTGAGCAGGTTCAGCAGGTGAGCAGCAATCTGCTTTTTTCTTCTTTTTTTTTTTTTTTTTTAAATTATTTTTTTCCCCTTCAGCTGTTGTAATGACTCACTGATTTGCATGGCCACTCATGTCATGGTTTCGGAAAAGCTTTGAGCACAGGATTGTGATGATGAAATGCCCTGTCAGCTGTCTCTAATTCAACTAGGTTTTTTTTTTTCTTTTTCTTCTTTCTAGTGCCTTATTCTAGATGGGCCTTACCGCTTTAAAAGTAAAGTGGGACACAGGGATGTGAGAAAGAAAAGGAAAATTTCTGAACTCCCTGCCCTGTTCCAAATTAATTAGAGCCAAAGCCACCTCAAATATGTGTAGAAAGCAGCTTAGAAAATGCTCGTCGTTGCTGCATTTAAACACTGAAACTAAAGTTTATGGTGAATGATAAACCAAATCCTGCATTAGCAGCTCTGTGCAGTCTGACCACGCTCCAAATACACAGGAGGAGAAAATGTAAGTATTTACTGGTTTCTGTGCACAACTTGCAGAATGAATCAACCCAATGCTTGCCAGTGGGATGGGATACCAGCATAGCTGCCTGGCTGACCGATTTTTCTTTTTATCAGCTGTATGAAAATTAAGAAATTCCTGGAGGCAGGCTGCTGTGGTGGCCTGCTTGGTGTCCCCCTCTTTCATATGCCACTGGTGTGGGCCCTGGGCTGCTGCTGGCTTTGTGCTCTCCTACTCACTAAGGTAGGGGGGGGGTCCTCACTTGCTTGTCATGTTTCCCTTAGTTTTCTTAAGATGGCTGCTTCCAGTATGTCTATGTCCTGCTCCTTTTTGCAGCCACGACGCTGTTTTGCTAAGCTACTACTTGGCAAGCCTCCTTCCACAGCACCAAGACCAGCTTTGAGGGGCACCCAACATGTAATTGCCTTCAGGGTGGTGTGAGCTCCCTGCCCAGCACTGCCATTGAACAGGCAATGTGACAGTGTACAGTGGCTTCAGACGAAACCCCACGTTTTCCAAAGATAGCAGAAGATCCCCAGCTGGAAGAAAAGCCTCTGTGAATTGGCGTGGGTCTATGCCAATTTACATCAAAGGAAAATCCAGATCATAAATGCTTGCACATGTAGCTTTCTAAGATCAGAGTACAAAGTCCAGGCTGTTGAATCCAGTTAGGCTGAGCCCCTGTGCTGTAAGATTTTAGCATTCTGTGGCTTTTTAGCATCTTTTACAGCTCCTCCAGTGTAACACAGCCTTCAGAGCTCTGGGGTAACATCTTTGGCTTATGGTGCTCCAGAGGGCTGTAGTATCAGCATGTAAAGAGAGCAGAGGTAGCACTGTCTTGCATAAATTAGTGAAAATACATCCATATCAAACTAGGAGACTAAAGGCAATGGCACATGAAATGAAAGGGAATGTCACAAATGAAAGAGAAAAGTTGTCATTATTAATGACAGTCTTGCTGACCCTATTCTAATACAACTCTTTTTTTATTTACCATTTGCTTTTTCATGATTCCATCTTTTTCCATTTGCTCCCTTTTCAAGGTGTGGTGTAGCTTTTTGCAAAGTCTTAACTTTCCAAGGGGTTGTCTGCACTACAGACAACTTTATCCTCTACTACATGTACGTGAGGGTAAGTAATGTTACTGGTGAAGATGGGTGGTATTTGCTTTTTACTTGTGTCAGGAGACTGAAATTAATGTTGCTGAAAACATGGGCCTTGGCCTGGACTGCCCTCAGGCCTGGTGGCAAGTCAGCTTTGCAGATGAAGCACCTTGGTGCAAAACTTCTGTGGAAATATTTCCAAATATTTTACCTCCTAGAAGTTAGGAGAGGTAAATGCCAACAAGGGAGCAACACCATGTGCAGACACCGCCTGTGCTTTTTCTCTATTAGGATTTCATAGCAAAATGGTTTATCTGCTGTCAAAGTGCACATTTTCAGACTGGTGATATATAGGCCTGGTCTTCCTCGTAGTGGTAATTTAGAAGCAAAGACCACCCAAGGCCTTTCCTGACCTGCTAACACGCGTAACTGCAACAAATGCCTTGTCATCTTTAGGATTTACTGCAGGTCAGCTAACACATGCTAAGACTGACTTTTTTTGGTCTTCCTAGTAAAGGCAAGGCCTAAGATTTCCCAGATGTCCCCGGATGTCAGCCAGCTCCGACTGCACCTCTGCGAAGTCTTGTTGCGCGCTGGGATATGTTGCTGCTGCCGTAGGACTGTCAGGGTGAAATCAAGGGCTCTTCCGAACAACGGTGAAGCCCAGGATGAACGCGTGGGTCTGGGGGCAGGACGGCTTCACACTGCCACTGCAGCAGGTCCAGCTCTGGAAGAGAAAATAGAGGTAAGATTTCACTGGTCTCCACACTGCCCGCCACGAGCGACATCCCTGTTGCTATGTTGTTTAAGCAGTATTTGCCACCACTCCTCCAGCTCTAGGTCTGGTGTGGTACCCCTGCTAGCAGCGTGAATTCATGGCTCCGGATGTCGCTGTATTGCTTCCCAGAACACGAGGCACCTGCTTAACTGATTTCTGTACCCTTGTCAGTGTTCAGAATAGCTGTGCATCTATTTTAGCCAGGCAAGTCAAGTGCAAGTTGTTTTTCATGCAGGATGACTGTGTACAGCAGCACAAGCAGGGGGAAGCTGGATTTTTGGAGAGCAGACCCTTAGTATGGGGCAAAATGCTCGCCCGCAATCTGATGCTGATTTTCTTCTTTATTGGCTGCTCCTGAGTCTGCAGCCGGAGGAACGGTCTCCTGTGGAACGGCAGCTTTAGACAATTTTATTGGCTGATGAATCTGATCTTGCCTGGCCACCTTCCAGAAACACTGACTTGCCCGAGATGAGAGTGAGAGGAAGGTTGCTCTGCCTGGGGCTGTAAAGCAATTGTTTTGAGACCAACGTAACACCCATGCCTTGCTGCACCGTAAGTATATAAAGATAGGTCCGTATACACACATATATATGCGTAAAGTGCTTTATAATATAATTGCTGACAATTAAATGTGCAGCTCCTGTGGACTGTGCCTCGTTTGCTGCTTAATTATGTGAAAATGTACTTGGTAAATTGCTTGCTGTCACAAAATGCTCAATTAACTGTTGCAATGATCTAAGTTGAAACACTGCATTTGTCTCATCCTCTGATTATTTCCTGTGCTGCAAGACATTGATTTAAGCCTTCTGCCATGAGAGAACAAAATACAGCTGCAAGATGTTGATATTAAAATGTTTTCTTCGGCTTTATTCTGCTAGTGGAAACTCAAAATGCTAGAGCTGCTTGCTAATATTTGCTCAAGTCTTCTAAAAATTGCTGATTAATCTTGCCCTTTCTTTTTTAAGGGCAACTTCTATGAAGTTTGATGCTATGGATTGTTTTGCAAGTTGTGCTTTGCAACAGAGCAAAAATAGGGCAGAGCTAAAGGAAGGGAATGTTTTTAATGTAGCCCCCAAAGTGTGTGGTGCTCAAAGTGGCAGGATACTGCATTGCACCTACATCAGTTGCAGGCAGCTCTCCAGATGAACATTTCTGGAAGAGCATCCAAAACTATTGCTATCTAAGGAATTGATGGTTGACCCAGAGCATTAGAAGAGATTGAAGGAATGCATCTTTTCAGACTGCAGCAGCTCTATAACATTTAAAGATGCAGCTAATCTTGAGAGCACAGCATACCTGCTGCTTCAGAAGCGATACCAAATATTTCAAGTTTCACTCCCAACAACCTGCAGTGCCTCTAATAGCCAGAGTGGAGTTGGAAAGGGCGACTTTTTGCCAGCTTTGGGAAACAACCTTTTATTACTGTACTTGTTCAAAATACCTCTCTCCTAATGTTTCATCATTATTTGTTAGGAGAGGTGGGGGAGGAAGTGGGATGACAGTGTTTTCTGTGGAACAGCCTCCCACTGAGCTTAGTGCAGGGACAATATAGCATCCTCAGGACTAAGACACAGTATTAATTTACAGATAAGTAATATACAGTCCCCAAACACTTCCTGAGCTAGAACTTAATGTTCTCTTGGGCTGTGCTTAGCACAACTGTATTGATAGCAACAGTGATTTTCTTCATTATTCTTCTTGAGGGCCAAGGGGGAACCTGAGGAGCTTCATGATTTGCCTTGGCTGGGATAGCTTTGCAGTACTATACTGGCCTGGGATGCAATGGGTTCCTTAAGGAGCCAGAAATAGATGTCATGGTGCTGGCTACAGCCCCTTAAAATCACCTGCACTGCAGCTGCCTCTCCGAGCTGTGGTGGTGGTATGTTTAGAGAACTATGGGAAGAGGTCAGAGTAGGAGGGCCAGGTTTTGCAGGTGGAGGAGAGCCATGCACATTGATTTTCAGCTGTAGTTGTCAGGGTGTTCCCATATCTCCAAGTGGGGAGGAGGGGAGGCCTCACTTGGTGCAATTCCTGGCTGTATTTCAGCTGCAAGAGGGAATAACCTTGCTGACCTGGCTGCCATGCCAGGTGGAATGGCAGTGTACAAAGTCATGTAGCTCTGCTATCAGCTGTGGTTATGGGCGTGAAATAGAGCCTCACCTCAATAAGAAACGATGCGGCAAATGTGTTTCAGTATGAGTTTGGTGCAACTGTGCTAAGTAGCGTTGACAAACTTTGGTGCTGTGTCTTCTAAACATTCCATTTTGTTGGCCCTGTGAATAGTCTAAACTACCTTTTTGCTTTCACCTGTGTTTCTGCACTACTCCTGCTCCTGTTCTTGCTGGCTGAGGCTTCTAAGGGAGCCACGGGAAGCTGACACTCATACCCACTGGATTTCAAACATCCCTTCTAGAAACTGCAGGCACTGCCACTATATATTATAAGGCAGCATCTGCAGAACAGAATTATCTAGTTTTATAGATGTGTTTGTTATTTCCTGGGATTTTGTTGTGGAATTTCAATTAGGGCTTCTTTCAGGTTAAGCTTTAAATTTAATACGTGTGGAAAATGTAGTATTGACATACCAGCTTGGTACCTGTTCACCCTCCTGGGTTTTTTCTATTAATGGCAGACATGTTGTCTGTGAAGTTGCGATCTGTGACTGTTGTAGTTCTAACACTGAAAAGGAAGGAAAAAGGGAGGAAACTGTGTGTGAAGATCTGAATTCTGTAGTTTTATGTTTAAATTAGAAGCGTTTGAAAGCAATCCATGGTAGAAATGGAGCTTTACAGCTAAGCAGGATGCGATTTACTTGGCGAGGAATGCATGGTCCTCTCAGTTTTCCAAAGGGCTCTTTGATACCCTGTTTCTGGTACACTGCTGGTGTGTTTCTGTAATCGTGCAAAACCTAAATACAGGCTGATCATTCATTTTTTTGAGCATTTGCAATCACTGTAGGTGCCACAACATTTAAAATGCTGCTGACTTTTGTCACTATCAAGCCAAAGGTAGAGGTGGCTTTACCACGGACACCTGTGGAATGATACCCAAGGAGTGCCCCTTGCCCTGCGCTGTGCTGGTGGCCCCTGTGAGCAGTCCCCAGGGAGCGAGGGTGGCTCAGGGCCTGGTGGCAGGGCAGGGGAGGAGGACAGGTCACATCAGGTGCATCGCCCTTTCCTGGCCTGCCCCACAGCTCGTAGGAGTACGAAGGCCATGACTGCAGCCAGCCTCAAAACAGCATGGCAGATTTTTGCTGTTCTGCTGTCAGTCATCTGGTGCAGAGCTCTGCACTCCCGTTGCCTTCCTCAGCCTTGTAGATGTGCCAGGATCCTGATCTCTCATTTTTCTTGGAGTAGATAAAAGATAAGGGCATTTCTGGCTCTTTTGCCTTGAGGGGCGAAAATGGAGAAAAGTGGAAAAATCTCAGAAGAGGAGGCAACTAAAAATATCATAAGGCTTGTGATCTTTTTTAATGGTTATATTTGGCAATTCTGTAGAAATGGATGTGAGAGAAAACTCTGATTCTCAGACTTTTAAAAAAGCATTTCTTTGGAAATGTTTTGTTTTTAAATTAAGATGTGAGTGAAGAAAGTGGATATACATTGATTTGTATTTTGTCAGTTTAAAATAGCTTTAACAATATATTAGTTTAGAATGTGGACTTGCAAATTACAATAGTGTTTTAACGTACTTGAAATTCAGAATGACATGTAAACTGACTGCAGTGATTTTATTTTTATCTTGGTTGGTTTTGTGTTAGTTTGGATGTGAATTTGTATTTCTGTATATGTATATAAACATAATCCTGTTAACATGTATGTAAGCAGGAAGCTGGTAGGCAATGTGCCTACATGATATATCAACATATTATTGAGCCATAATATGGAATAGTTACTCCTGATACCCATTTGTAAACCTGATGGTGCTGTGAATTCATGCTAGGAGTAATAAGACAAGAAACCATTTATGATCTGTGATCCAAATAGATAGATCAACAATGGGAGTGAAAACTGGAATACTGTTCTTCAGTTTTAATTACAGGCCAGCAAATGGTGCATTCATTTTTCATTGTTAATAAATGGCCCATATGGCATCCTTTGATCACATGCTCTGCAGCTTGTGCAACAGTAAGGCACTTATTTTCAGGGAATACAGAACATAACATTTAATCTGGGCTTTCTGAGCAGAAGATTGTCCTGGGTAAGAAAATAGACACGAGCAGGAGAAGGTACCTTAGGTAGCTTAGAAAGCCAGGGTACCTTCAGGTAGCTCAGCTTCAGCTTCTTCCACTCTGAAGGCTTGGTGCATGTTCCGTACACCTCAGCAGCAGGGTCAGCAACTTCCTCGCATTCCAAATCAAGCTGGGTAAAACCAGGAAGGGTTTTTCCCCATCAGCAAATTTCCTTCATAGGATATGTGAGGATGTTTTTTCCATGGTGCACAGTCCAGATTCCAGGATGCCTGGCATGCAGGGACAGATAAAAACTAACCAGAGAAGAGGGCTTTATTTAGAAATCAAAGCAAAATTAGAATTTCTTTGGGTGTGAGAAATATACATCACAAAAAACAACTTCAACCCAACGTTTTCCCCCTTCCCCTCCCCCCACCACCCTGCACACCTCAGAATAAAGACAACTTATACTTTTAATCACAGTATTTATCATACCTTTTAGAAACAAAACTGAAATCCATAGCCAGGACACCAGCTGGAGACATTCAGGACTATCTCCATGGAAATCCCATCTTGGAAAGCAAAGCTTGCTGAAGTTTGCTCATTATTATCTTAAGAGCATTGCTGTCGGGGAGAAAACAGGAGTAGGGCGACAACTAGTCTCCCTGCTTTCTACACCTGCTGTCACAACAGATGGATGGGCGACAGGATCTCTAGAGCAGCTCGTGTCATCCCTTACAGTGTAGCTCTGGTAGCCACTTTGATCTGAGTGGGCAGCCAGTGTTTGGGACCTTCCTGGGGTGTTTCTCCCAGAAAATTATCCTGATTGTACATGACTCATATCTTTAATGTAATCTTGTGTGTTTACAAAGCATGCGTGTATGTACGCTTCTGTTTCCCCAAACACAAGAAGTTTCCTTCCTCATAGATCCTTCCAGGGGCAAGGAGATGCCGGGAGGAAGCAGGGAGAAGGAGAGGGGGGGAAAGCCTATTGGTCTCGCTTGAGGAAAGCTTCTTTGGTAAGATAGCAACCTACAACCACCTGCTGCAACACTGTCAGCCTCCCAGAGTAGTTTGAGCTTCTGGTCTGACAGTAGCAAATGTCAAAATGTCAAAAACCAAACTGCACAGGCTCACCCGTTGCTCCATGTAAGCAAAGATTTGTGTCCTCCTAGCCTTTTCCAAATGATGGGTACAACACGATAGCTTAAAACCCAAGGCAGATGGTGCATTTCCGTACTAGATATTATTTCATATGTGTGATGAAATGTGGCTGGCTAAGTGTGTCCAGATGAGCATTGCTCCTTTGATGAAGAAATCATTAAAATGTGGCAATCTAGGCTAAATCTCTCACATGGAGCATTAGTACAAGGCACAAAAATGAAAAAATCATTCTCCACATATGTAACTAAAGTGGGGGGAAAAACTTTTAAAAGATTGTGTAATCACCGCTTCATTGAACTCAAATGCAAGGCACTTAAAACACTGTGAAAACAAGGAGTGTTGTGAACTTTCACCCAATATCTAAAATGCTTCTCCAACATAACTGATTCCTCCCTTCAACTGACTTTCTAGGAATGATTTTTAAAGAAAATGTTCTATCTGATGTTACATGCCTATAATTTTCAGGTTGGACTACAGAGGGATTATATACTTGTTATTTTGGTTTCCCTTTAGAGAGTTCTGCAATGTTTCATAAATCCAGATGGCTGGTACAGGATTTAGGGAATATGTAATTTGCCACGTGGAATATGTGCTGGTCACTACCTCTGTTCTTGGAGGAGATGGCAGGTAACAGAAGTGATGTCTGACACACTGTTTCAGAATGATCCATCATCTCCTCAGGTTCCTGTAAACTGCTGTAGCTCAAGATCAGGGTAGAATATTTAAAGTTGTCAAAAGTGATTTTTAAATCCACTGGCTTCTAAGTTTTAAAAGTGGTTTAGATAGGGGCTTATGCTGTTGAATCCTCTAATCACCTTTGAAACGTTTTTCCAGTTCATCTTCCTTGAGCGAAGAGAAGGGTCTTTATTAACCAGAAGTAAAAAGTGCCTAACTGGTCACAAAGCATTGCTGATCATGAACTTGCTGAAATGTTATCTGTGAAGAGTAAAATCTGGAGGTGACTTGCTGAACTGATAAGATCGTCATGGACAGTAATGGGTAAATGCCTCAACCTTTGTAAATTAAATTATTACATTTGAAACTAAGCATGGGAAGAAAAGGCGCAGTGAGCACTTGAATTATTCTTCCTTCTTCCAGAATCCATGAAAGAAACAGGAATTTCCTCAAGTAGTTCTATCACAGCAGATTGGGTTTTTATATTAAATGTTCCTGCCTGGACTGCAAACCAAACCTGATTCCTCTTGGCCTTATTTAATATGGTGGACATCGAAGTTTGATATAAAAAAGGAAACAGTCAACTTTTTACTGCTCTTTTGTGGTACAAGGCTCCATCTGGGTGGAAGGACAAAGGTATGAAAACATGACTGATTTCACAGAATCATAGAATACCAGGTTGGAGGGGGCCTCAGGGATCATCTGGTCCAACGTTTCTGTCAAAAGCACAGTCTAGACAAGGTGGCCCAGCCCCCCTCCAGCTGAATCTTAAAACTGTCCAATGCTGGGCAATCCACCACTTTTCTGGGGAGATTATTCCAGTGGCCAACTGGAATTTCCCCCAGATTAACTTGTACCCCTTACCCCTTGTCTTTTCCATGTGACTCCTTGTGAAAAGGGAGTCTCCACCTTCTTTGTAGTCACACTTTAAAAACTAGAACATGGTGATAGGTCTCCCCTAAGGCTGCTCTTCTCAAGGCTGAACAAACCCAGTTCTCTCAGCCTTTCCTCACAGAGCAGGCTGCCCAGTCCCTCGATCACGTTCGTGGCCCTCCTCTGGACCCTCTCCAGCCTGGCCACATCTTCTTTGTGTGGTGGGGACCAAAACTCAACACAGTATTCCAGGTGTGGCCTGACAAGTGCTGAGTAGAGTGGGATAATGATGCCTGTCTCTGCTGGTGATGCAGCCCAGCATCCTGTTGGCTTCCTTTGCTGCTGCAGCACAGTGGTCACTCAAGTTGAGCTGTTTGTCCAGGACCCGCAGGTCCCTTTTCACAGAGCTGTTCTCCAGCCAGGTGGATCCTAGTATCTGCTGCACTTCTGGATTATGTTTTCCCAGGTGCAAACTTGATTTGTTTTCAAGTTTATGGCATAGGTGAACTCCAAATACGGGCATCACACTTTTCATCAGAGTATCAAAGAAATGCCATGAAGAGCCTATATGGATGGTGATTTCTGCATGAGAGTGAAGGTAACAAACTTGACCCAGTCTATATATAGACACTCACTGCAGCAACCTGCACCAACACAAGCTCAGAGTCGTGGGTAAGCCATGTTGCTACATTGCAGCAGTTAGTCCCTACTTCCTACTGCAGTTAAGCTGCCCTGGCTTCTAGGAAGTTACTGCATCTGCATTAGACGTTTGCATCGGTGCAATGGCTGCCTTTCAGGCTTTCCCCGAAAGCTGCAGAAATGCACCAGCTGGTCCCAGGAAAAGTCTTGCCTGTATGAAGTTTTGATGATTGGATTTCTGAAAAATAAAATTAAATGGGAAGTAGCAGTCAGTAATCTGGGAGATGTCTTTCTATCCAGGCTTTATTAATGATCATTTCCTACTGTGGTTATTTACGTACATTTACTGAGCCCAGCCAAGGTATTTTCCTTGCCCTGGTTTTGTCTCATAACATTCCGAAGCATAGAGCTGTCACTCATTCTTGCCAGGGAGGAAATGTTGGTGTGGCGTAATTTAACTATAGGCAAGGTGGCTTAATTAACACTTCCAGTTTGTCTTTAATAGGCAGGTTTAGATTATGCAGTTTTGTTTTGTTGTAACTTTGAATTTTTCTTTTATAGCTTTCCTTTTCCACTGTAGCAGTGGAAAAAGAGCTTGTGCTCTTTAGCTGTCATATGACCATGCAGCTCCACAGAGGGACAGGGAAGGCTCTGTTCAAGAAAAGTCAGTGTATTTGGGGCAGGACTCAGCACATTAACTAGGAGCCTGTTTTTTAAAGGCTGATTTATGCCAACGGGGAGATCCTCATACCGTGTGAAGCAGCACTGCGCTGATCTCAACAGAGCTACTTTGTTTGGTGGGGGTTAAAAATGTGGTCCCAAGCGTGTGTAATTCTCTCCTTATGCTGATGCAATTATCACCACTGTGCCTGGGGAAGGTTTTGCTTCTGCCTTCTCCTCCCTTCTCTTTATGGACTAGCAACCCTACAATGCACTGTTTATCCCCTTGTTGAAGGTTATCCATGCTCACGTGGCAAACTGTGTTTGTGGCTGGGTGTTGCTACTTGTGAGAGCTTTGATGCCATGGGCTTGGGGGCAGTGGAAGCACAGCCACCCTGGCTTTGCTGCAGCCTTACAGCCTGCGATGGGGCCCCAGGACCCGGTTTGTCCAGCTTAGCCCATGCTGCCATCTCACTGCTCCCTTGGTTTGCCTCCTCATACCAAGAACGTGCTTTCCTCCCTGCAGCACGGCATATTGAGGAGGTGGGAGTTACTCTGAGATGTGCTTCCCTGCCAGCAGTGGCTCACTGTGCTGTATTGAACTGGTTTGCTTCTTACATATGGCAGCAGGAAAAGCCCATCCCCATCCTGCTGCTCCTGCTCAGTTTATCGTTTTAAAAGACACAGTCCGTTTCACTAGCACTCCTTCTGTGTTTGTAGGTTAGACAGAAGTCCCTGTGGGTCAGCTTTACATCTTCAGCTGTAAATGTAGGTCAGCTGGCTGCCGTGTGGTATGTTCCTTATCCTTAAAAGCACAGGTCCTCACATGCAACTTCACAGTACATTGCATTTGATTGCCTTGTAAGAAAGCTCTTTTTGCTAGTGTAGCGAGTGGTTCACCTGCTCTTGTGACATTAGCAGTCCTGCCAGCATGGTAGCAAAATATTTTTCAGTCTAAGTGTAATGAGGGCATTTTCTGATGTTTTACTTGAGGGTTTTCCTGTCACTTTTTTGGAAAGGAGACACTGATCTCAGCCCTGTTAATGAACCTAATTATTATAGGGTGTGACAGTTGGTGCCTGTAAATTGAGTCCTTTGACTTTTCTGCTATGCTCGTGGACTGCCTCTTCTGATGCTAAACCTAAGATTTGTTAATTCCTGCATCCTAGAGAGCCCATCAGAGGTTTGAAGTCTAGAGATTCTCACGAGCACACAAGGAACCAGTTGGGTTCAGTTACACTGCTGAAGGGCCTGCTGTTTCCTTCGTAGCACACAGTTGGTTTACATATCCCTGCCTGCAAACTCTAATCTTAGATATGACACTTAATATGCTTTGAATTTTTTTTAGCCCAGTTTCCTAAGAAGTTGAGGCTTATGCAATCCTTATGCAAAAGGAGAAACCCCAAAAGACTTCCCAAAAAAGACAGCACAAACCAGCCAATGGGTTAATGAATTGAAAAATTTATTTTGAGTTAAGTTTCAGACAAAAGAAGGTGGGTGGTGTAGAGCTCCCTTTGTCCATGGCTGCAAGGACCCTCCAGCTGCTTGTAGGATCATGGCAGGGTACAGACTGGGGCTCTGGATGACTTCCAGAGGTCCCTTCCAACCTCAACCATTCTGTGATTCTGTTGTCTGTGTTGTATTATCTTTTCGGCACAATTCAGCAGAGGGGTGCAGCTCTCAAAGGCAAACAAGCTATGACAAATGTCTGCACTGAGGGGAAGGCTGTAGCATGGATGGGGCAGATGGGTGTCGTGATTGGCGCAAGTATGCTTGGTCACCCAGAGCCCCTGGTTGGTTGGTGGGTATAGCAAGGAGCAAGGGAATATACTGAAGGAGAGACAGATGGACACACAAAACCTGTTAGGGGCCTGTGGGGAGATAAGGAGGTGGTGCCTCAACGCACAGGATGTTTCTAAACCTGATTAGTTCTGCGGGGAGGACAACTTGTCTGCAGTATTTAGAGAGAAGGAGATGCAGATGTGGCTACAGGATGCAGATGGCTAGCCAGGAAAGGAGCATGGTCCCTTTTTTGTATCTTACATTTGTCTTCAACAAAGCAAATTTGCAGAGACATCATCAGTATGGCCAGCAAAACAAACATAGTCTGTTTGAAATATCCCTCCATTCAAATATAAGGTTTGAAACTTTCTTATGGCAGAATTGTCTTTTTAACAAATGGAAACTTCTCAGAAAAAAAGGTAATTATTTTTCCCTAAAACTGGAATTTCTTAATAACTGAGACCTGTAATATTACTGTTTTATTGAAATGAATTTATTTGGATACCAGAAAGAGTAAAACAAATGCAGACAAAACTAAGAAAAAGGGTTTTTTAGATGAATCGTCTTGCATTTTTTTTGAGAAAATATCACTGTATAGTAGATTATTGAGATTGCATGAGATGAAGTCAAACCCCATTAAAAATTGCGTGGGTCCGTTGCTTCAGTAGCAGGATGCTACTTTATCCTGCTCATGAATCTTCAATTCACTGCCTTTTTTTTTAACCTCTTTCTCCTCCTCCTTGAGCACAAAACAGAAATGCAAAACCCTATGTTGGAAACTGAAATCCCAAAATTCTACTGCAAATAGTCTGCTAAAGTGATGCCAATATAGTACATCGTTTGCAGGGCCACTTCACTTCAAAGAAAAGAAACTCTTAAGGGCATCCTTAAGATCAGTCTGACCTGTTACCTCTGAGACAAGCTTTCCTTCCTGGAGGACACCCTCAAAAGCAGACCACTAGCTAAACCTTTGAAAAAAGCAACCTCAGACTTTGGGGCAGAATCTTGCCTGGCACCATTTGGTGGGGTGCTGCCAAAGGCAGCTGAGTCGCTACCCGGCGGGTACCCATGGGCAGATATCAGTGACATTTGTTGATCACTTACAAAGACAAGTGCCATTCAAGCTTCATTCAACTGTAAGTAAATACATGGTGCTTGCAGAGAAGTTAGTTACCATTTTCCTGTAGAAGAGAATCAGGCAATTTGGAACTTTAACCAATTTTCTTGTACAAAATTACAAGAGAATAAAATAGGGCTTCATAATGGAAATGATTTAGCATTAGACATGGATTGTCCCTTGCCTCCCCATAAGAAACAAAAGATATTTTTTATCTGACAACATATTTTAAAGCCCTGTATTTTTTCCTCATTTCTCTAACCATAAACAGCAAATCTTCCAGATTCTATGTATCAAATCTATGTATCTTAGCAGCCATTTCCATCTGGGAAAGGAAGCATTGCTGGTCAGATGTTAGAGCACTGGACCAAGAAAATGAGGGGGAAAGCCTGATCAAGGGCCAATTGCTGAGAATATATGACCAGTTTGGAGGTATGACAGGCTGTCCAGCCTGCAGCAGAAGGCAGAGGCAAGCCTGTCCAACTTGGCCCTGGTTCCCCATCAAAAAATCACTGGCAGGGTATATTGCAGTTTTCTGCTTTGATGCTTTTTGCTCTGCCAGCCAGGGATTTGCTCTTCCTCTGCCCTTCCCAGGATGCAGCTTGCCAAGTTCATCAGCTTCCTCTGGAAAAGACGTTTCTGGCCTGGCCGTGGCTGGATGCAGAATAAGATTCATCTCAGCGTTGCCAGAGATGGAATGACTGGAAACAGGTTTTTTCATCTTCAGGGAGAGTTCCATATCCTGACTGTGGCCCAGCCTACATCAGCTGGGCCACATCCCCAAAATCTCTGGGGTGAAGAGGGAAATGGCAACTCTCTGGAGAGAGGCTGACTGGTTTTGCACAAGGATCAGCCAGATGCAACACAAAAGAGTTGTGCGGTGGCTGTTCAGACCCTCCTGAGCAATGAGATGTCAGGGGGTTCTCGCCTTGAAAGGCTCTGCAGAGAAATATGGCTCTAAAAATGCTTGGCTGGAAACACATCTGCTAATTATAAATTACTAAAGAGATGTGAACCAGAATTCATTAGGAGTTTTGGGGGGTCTGAGCAGATACAGGGCAACAATCAGACTGTGACCTAACGAAATCTGTCTCCTTTACTCCTCCAGTAACTAACTACCTGCAGTTGATTTGCTTTTGTTCTAAGAGTCTATCTGGGCAGCAGTGAGGATGGGCAGGGAGCAAGAAGTTCAGTGAGCCCCAGAAATGGGAAGGAAAAGGCTCCTTCCAGTGGCTTCTATAACATTCTTGAATGGTGATGGGAAGGTACCTGAGCTTTTATTGTTACTGCAAACGTGCATGTGGCAGGATTTGGGCGGGGGGAGGATTTGCCTGCTTTGCTGTCAGCTGAGGGTCAGGCTGCCAGCAGCAAATGCTAACAGTGGCTGTTTTAAATCAGACTGTGTCAAGGTTTGGAGGTGGAGGGAATGTGCTTTTAGAGCCAGGGCAGTGACCTGGAAGGAAGCAGCAAAAGCGCTGCCAACACTGGCAGCAGATGACATGTGGGTCAGAGGTGGCACGAACAGAAGATTGTTGCTGGGCCGGGGCTGTCTGGCTGGGCTGGAGGTGGGTGCTGGAAGCAAACTCTCTGCGTTTCAGCAGCCACATCTCTGTGCTGTGAGTGTAAGAGGAGGGGGAGAAGGGAGTCTGCTCCAGCAGTCAAACCAGACAAGCTGAAGCACAGGGAGGGAAGTCAGGTGCAGCTGGTTTTGGAGTCTCCTCACCAAAGACTGCCGTTTGGGAAGGGCAGCGGTGGGTGGCTCGCAACCTGCCCATCTTGCCTCCTGCCCATGTGCCAGGAGGAGCTCCTTTCTCACGCCACCTGACTGCCGCCTGGGGATATCAGCAGCATGAGAGGATGCCACGTAGGGACACCCAAACTGTTTCCCTGGGGCTTTTTCTGGGTACCAGAGGCAGCATAACTGCTTTAGCTCAGTCCAAAATCTGGGCTGTTAGCCTGCCTCGCAGCGACACTAATTCAGTTACGTGGGGAGCGGTATCCAGAGGCTGTGCTGCTGCTTGCACTTGACTTGCCTCTGCCCAGCGCTGCATCCTGCTGCAGGGACCTCTTATCAGTGATGACAGCACGTCAGAGGCTCTGCTGTCTGGCAGGCAGCACTGGCAGTGGAGGAGAAGCAGATAAACATAATCTTTACATGAAAGAGGATAATCAGTTACTGGAACAATGTACCAGTGCTTGTTGTGGACTCTTCACCACTTACAATTGCTAAATCAAGATGATACATGTTTTTTAAAATACAAAATACATATGTACGAGTGAGTTCAGTGACATCTTCTGCCTTCTTCCAAACAGGAAGCCAGACTACGATCACAGTGACCTTTTCTGGCCTTATAAAAAGGACTCTATACATAATTTATAGAGTTATAATGAATATTAAAAATACATTATTAATTTTCTCTTATGTCTGGATCCTTCTTCTGACATAGAAGCACATTTAATAACAAGTTAGTTCTTCATAGCTAGTTAATGTGACCCCCATTTATTCTGGCATAAAACAGCTAACATTTTTCTAAGTATTTCATAATCTCCTTGTAAAATTAAGTATGGAAACCTGAAGGGAAGTCTTGGAGTCCAGAACTGCTGAAGAACTGAGGACCCAATGTGAAAAAAAATGGTCTCCTTAATATTAGCAGAGCTGAGCATGACCAAGCATGAATTTCATTAAGATCAGGATTTATGAAATTAGGGGACTTTGAATATAGAGCCAAAATCCACTGAACAGACTGGAGGAGCTTCCCTGAAAAAAAGTTTCATCATGTTTCAGGCCCATTAGGTCTTTTGTTTCTTTTCCATACACGTTCTCATTGCTTCCAGCTGTGGCAATCAGCAGGAACAGTTATTTTTAAAGATGACAAGCTGTATTTTATTAGGATGTATCTATGTGTAGGCTACTACACATAGCAGCCAGGGCTGCTCAGAGTTGGGCCTGGGGTTTCTGGCCCCTGGTGTGCCCAGCTGCTGCTTTCCCAAACACCTCAGCAGATGGGAGCTCAGGACAGGGCTCCACTTCGGAGGGGACTGACACTGGAAGCAGTGGCACCAGCACACTGCAAAAGGAGCAGCAAGGCCAAAGGCATCAAACTTTGGGAGCGGGCATGGAACCACAAGTCAGGAGCGTACTTCTGCATGGCCTTGGCTCTGCTGGATTTGTAGTCAAGGAAGTTTATAAGCACCTTGTTCATGGTTAAATGTGTTGTCTTGTTAGTGACTGACTCAGGGAAGAGGGGCCAGTTGTATCCCAAAGTAAAATACCTTTATCAGGTGCTCAGCAAATTAGATTACTACTTTGTGTTAGACTTTTTTCCAGTGGTTGTGAATTCCTTGGAGATGCTTTGCTTTATTAACAAGAGGAGTGTGTGTTCTGCCAGAAGCTGAGAAGAAATAGGTTACTGATTTCCAGAGGATAGGATTACACAAGCCTTTGCATCCTCTAAGGTGTAGTTTAAACCTTTTCTGCCTGGGCATTGCAGGTGCTATGCTTGCCAGGTTGGCTCTTGGCCTAAGAATGTTAAACACCAGCTCTCACACACTAATTTTTGCCTTGTGGTTTCCTGGTGCATCCACAGAGGGAACATACCACTCTTGTGCTCTGATATTGGTCACAGTAAAGGTCCAAATATGCAAATCCAGGCCTACTGTGAGCTTTTTGCAAAAACTCTTACAAATTCACTGAACTGTCAAGTGCTATAAACATTAATTATTCTACTGAAATGATTTCCAATGACTTTGAGATTTATGCCAGACAGGTAAAGCCAGCAACATAGTGAAGTAAATTCAGAGAAATGGAGTTTAGTTGTTTTCCATTTGAGAAACAGAGCCCTTCTGTCAAACAAAAGACAATGCACTCTTTAGCAGTTTCTGGACATGCCTAGAGGCACTAATATTTTTGCAGCTTGATTTTGAGCTTCTTTTCACCTCATATTCCCTTTACTTTGAAGAACAATGTACCCTTAGCTTTGAATTTTAAACATGCAACCCTCTTCTCTGGCCTCACACTAGAAATATTTTTATTAGATAATATCTGGCAGTGTCATAGTTTAAAAACTTTTTTGATAGCCTACAATCTCAATCCTAGCATGACAATGTGTGCTCCATGGCCCTGTGCGGAGTCTGTGGAGGGAATGCAAGGGTAGCTGGTCCCAATTCATAGCAATCCTGAGACTGCAGACAAAATACCAGCTACTCATAAGAGAGGACCCTGACAAGGAGGTTTTAGTGCTGATTGTTCCCACTGCCTTCCCTTGGTCAGGACTGAAAGCTGGCTGTGGTCCTAGAGCACGTAGAATGGGGAAGAGGGAAACACTCTACTGTGACCCTCTGCAGGAACATCTGGGCAGTCCTCATCTCTTCTCAGATTACTGTTCTAAAAACTGATTTTTGCTGTATCTGTGGGTCAACACTGGCATAAGAATTTCCTTGTGGTTTTTTTCAGTGTGTTACTGGAAAAGCCAGCTTTATCTGCATTCTGTGATTGTTTTTTTTAGGATGGCAAAGAAGACTTCGGCATAAGAAGGACAATTTTCCAGTGAAATATGAAGTCAGGCCATAGACCTGGCTTCTACACAGCTAGCTGTTGGTCTGTGCAGCAAGGTGCCAGGCAGTGCTGTCTAGTGTTTTGCTAGTAAAATAAGGCAATCAGGCTAGATACTTAGTGCTCCCCTTTTGAGGAGTTGCTTTAAACCCCCTCAGTTAACCAAGGTTTTCTTGTCGAGGTGTGAAATCTGATGAACCCCTGCATAAAAGCCTTAAGAACCAGCGTATAACGGTATCTTTTAGTGTGGTTTATTGCAGAGCAAATTAAATCACTGGAGGAAGCCCAGCTCTCTGAGAGCATTCCCTTAAAGATCATTGATTTTACACTTGAATATAATGAACATGACATTCTTGATATTTTTGGCATTAATGTGAATGTTCTCCCATTGAAGTCAATCATAAAACGATCCTAATATCAATGAAAATGAATCTAAAATCTAATATCTGAAAAGCCTTCCAGGCAAATTTCAACTCTACAGAAGTTATTTCACCTTGTCAGACTAGCTGAGAGACTTCTTTTTTCTGACTTTAGTTAGACTCCTGGTTAGTAGGACTCTCCCAATAGTCAGTGGAGAGTGAGCATTTCCAGAGAGCAAATGATTGCACCCACCAATTTTGCCCTTTTAAAAATAGGATTACACTGTGAAGATTTGAGTCACTGTGCGCTTGCTGGGGTAATTACACCATCGACTAAATGGCTATAGTTGCCTGTAGTTCACTCCAAATGTTTATTCTTTACCATATATGCTTAGGTACTTACAAAAATGGTTCAACTTAACCAGTCGGTCTCTGTCAAAATGTGTGTATATATAATTGCAGTTCATACTAGTGGTGAATTTAAAAGAAGTCAGACTACCCTTTCTTTAAAAGCCTTCATCTTGATCACCTTGATCGAGGCAAATTTTCTAGGCAATGAATGCAAATAATACTAAACAGAAATACCAATTTCTGTGTACCTTTCCCTTACACCTTGCCTTCGCTACTCAGATATTTTTCTTCTCATTCTTTTTGTTTGCTTTCTCATCTACACTCCCAGAAAGCTGTAAGCTCTTGCAAGGCAGTGCAGGTTTACAGTTTAGTGAAATCACATCTCAGACATGTTTGTTTCAAAGACCTGTACTGCAGTGTTGTGACTCTCCCTGGTGCTAGTGGGAGTCATGCACCTCAAGTCTTGCATGCAGTTTTGAAAATATTGAAGCAGATTTAGTCTTTTAAGGCATATTGTACTTCCTTCATTTCTTGGATGATTTCCATTTCTGAACAATGTGCTAATTTCTGTGCGTTTAAACCACTTGCTGCGGGGAGCAGCAGAAAGAAGCAATTTCCTGTAGTTATTCTCTCATTTCCATTCTAGTCAGGGCTAGAAGTGGGTGAATCTTGTTCAGCAAAAAATGCAAATTGAAAATCAGCAAAACACTTTGCAAATTTGTGTTGATTTTGCAAATAATTCAGGGAAGAGGGAAAATAAAAAATTTTATCTCAATATACCCCAAATTTTCTTGAACAGAATATCCTTTCTTATCGGGCCTTATTAACTTTAAGTTACCTCTAAACCTGAGTAATTTTCTCTGCTCAGGGACATGTTGTTTTTCAGTCTTCTTTTTTATTCATCTGCTCTGCATGGGAGGCCCATTATGGCTTTGTTGAAAGCTAAGGCTATATCTGCATGATACAGTGTCGGGCTGTGTAAAGATAGCAAGCTTATTCTGCACAGGGTACCCTGAGTGCCAGAGAAGTCATAGAGCCATGGTGAATGAGGTCAAGTGTATCCTGGTTTTCAGCTGGGTTGGCAGAAAAGCTGTGTTGCTGGTATATATTGCACTACAAGACAAATTGACTGTCTTCTGGCAAAAACACAGCTCCCTGCCTCAGTACTCCTGTAGCCCTTGTAAAATAACCAACATGACTCAGAAAGGCTCAAGTTTTGTCCCGGAGTGACTTCTACAAACAGGAAGCCAACCCTCAAAAACACACACTGATGTGCACACACCCATTGCTAATTTGAGCACAGTAAATATTGTCCTGACACATCTATTGGCTTTCTCTGCCACTCTTTCTGAAGGACAGAGGACTCCAGCTCAGGTTCAATGGACGGTGTTTCTAACAGGCAAATCAAATGCTTCAAGCCTGCAGAAAAACCAGTCACATCCCCTTCTCAGTACTAAAATTTCTACATAATCCTGAATGAAAAAAAAAAAAATTACATGAAGGTATAGGTCTGGAAATATACCTATAGGTAGGCTCCAAGGGGAAAATTCGTTACAGTTATTTTTATTCTTATAATCAGATACCTGAGGAAGGAGGCAAATCTCTCTGCGGGAGTATAAAGTACTTACCAGCTAATGAAATGGAATCAGTATCAGGAATGTTAAGTGACTACATTATGTTCTCCATTAATTCACTTTGCACTCATCTATCTTCAAGCCTTATAAAAGAGCTGGTGATTGAAAATACATATCTCTTGAAAGCGGAAGGATTTATTCTTGAAAAGTGTCTGTTGTTAACAGTCCCATGTGACAACCATCTAATTGTATCATTGGTAACACTGGGGTGTCTTTTTTTTTTAAAAAAATCATTCTGAAGTTTAGTTACATGAGCTTCTATTTGTACTAGTCAATCTCTTCGGGGCTGGAATAATATTCCCTCTCTAAAAAGCTCTTTCAGGGAGAAAAGGGCCATAGGGAAAGTGAGACAGCTCTGTATTCTGGAGAGATATTTATCTCAGTCCTAAGGCTGGCACAAAGCTTACAAGTCTCCTAAACCTTCCCTTTAAGACTTCCCAACAGGGCTCTGACTCTGAACGCTTCCAGGTGGACGTTCCTTGTGCAGGGCTGTGTTTCACAGCATAGGGCATGCCCAGAAGAGTCAGAAGCATTAATGTGAAAAAGTAGCACCTTCCCCATTTATTTGCTTGTTCTTTTTAATCTCATCCCCAAGTTTTCCCAGGAAGTCACGTATGATATCTCTAAACATGAGACAGCCAAAATCACTATGAAGAAGCTTGGCTTAAAGTGAGCTGTGACAGTGACCATGGCAAGCCTGGGGCCCAAGAGAAATGTCTGCTAAAGGTAGGAAAGGAACACAATTTACAGGTAGAGGGCATAATCTTAAACAGAAAGGATTGTTCTCTTATTTCCAGCAACTGAGCAGCCCCCATGCTGACCCTATATTGGGCCCAGCCCTCAGCTGGTAACAAGGGATGGGCTTTTTCCACTTTGCTAAGTGAGCACTGAGCTCAGGGTGAGCGTTAGTCCCCAAGGTCCCTTCCTAGTAAAGATGTCCTCCAGTGCACTGCAGGCTTCAGAGAGCAAAGCTTTCTCCAGACTTGGTGCTAGGCATTTCTGCAGCATTTCTGATGGCTTGTCTCCTGGGTCTTTTTTATTCTATTTCCCTGCAGAGTTTCATACTAGACTATACAGAAAAGGTTAAGCACAGCATTCTTTTTACCTCTTGGGATGGGGAGACAGGCCAGCAGCCTGCAGGCAGTTTTCCTTAACATTTATTGAAACTTTTCAGCTTCAACAGCTCCACATGTGCCTGTGCTGAACCAGAAGTGCCAAACTAATTTTTTACAGGTGGATAAATGAGGTGCCTGAGTGTTTGCACATGTGCCCAATTTATTGCAACTTGCACTGTAACATATTAACTTGAGCCATAGGCCCTTGTCCCGTGCAAGAAAGTGAGGTAGAATAAATGAGTGTAAAGCACTCCTGAGAGAGATTTATTCTAGCCAGCTGGAGATCAAGTAGTGCTGAAGCAGACTTTATGCTGCAGGGTAGTAAGAGCCTGTCCAAAACTAAGAGTATGTAAGTACTGAGCTATTATTTCAAAGATTTTACTGTGTGAAAGGTTATAGCTCCTGGGAAGGGGCAGGCTTTCCATCTACACTCTTAGTCATACCTATCAAGATTTTCTTCCCTAGAGTGAAGAGTGTGATAAAACTAAGGGATATTTTCCTGTGTCAGTGGTGTTTTGGAGTCATTTAGTGCATAAATACATAAGTGGTGGCTCCCATTAACCAAGATAGCTGCACATGCTGAGTTTCATCAAGGCTTAATGACAAATGCTATGGGCTAATCACTATCTTGTTTCTGTTAATTGTAAACAATTAATGTTTTGCACTATTACCTGCTTGCGCACACCACCCAGGCTCACTAAGGTGTGTGTGCATCCTCCTCAGCCACTTTATGCTCTCACTTCATCTCATGTGGCTGTTTTCCTCCCCCACTTCTGCTCCTGCACTTTGGTCCCAGGCCCTCCTGTGGCCGCCTGCCGTGGGGACACGCACCCGTGGGAAATAGCTGCTGCTCTGGGAGGTCTTGCCAGTGTGTTTGTGTTGGGGGAATTAATACCAAACACTTCCATGGTGTTTAGTCTAGTACAAACAGAGAGCAAAACAGGAGGTCCTTCCCAGAGCATTTTGACAGACAGGGAGATGTGGAAGTGCATGTAAGGGGATTTGAAGAGATTGTGGTCAACATGGATCTTCAGCCAGTGTGTCATCAGCCAGATGTGTGAAGCTGGCATCGCTTTTTAAAATAATTTAGGCCTGAGGTGCTTATACTAGACTCTTTTTGGGGGGGGTTTTAAATTCCCATTATCCTGAATATGGGAAGAGTTTCGGTGTGTTGGTCAGTTTGTTGGGGTTTTGGTTTGGGTTTTTTTTCCCCCCTGTAAAAAATTTAAAGAGAATTTTCTGGTTTGGAAAATCAGAAGTTGATTCCCTTGACTGAAGAATGACAAAAGGAAAACAAAGTGAAGATACCTAAAACTGGAGTTCTAAGAAACTTTCTGGCATGCTGACACTGTCAGTATCCCATTAGAAACTGACTATGAAACAAGTTGTGGATCTTCTTATATTCTTATGTAAGTACAGGGCAATTTAAACATTGACTGATTATCTATTCTGCTACCCATGATGTTGGTATGAATTATTGTGCTATTTTTTGTAGTAGATAAAAGTAGTGAAATTGTCTCTTTTTTAAAATATGGATTTCTTAGATGTTGCTCATGTAAGTTGGTGTGTTATTCCTCACTGAAATGTTAAGGCATAACCTGCCTCATAACAGGGTGTTGTCTAATCTCAGCTTCACTTCAATGAGAGTGAAACACATGTTGAACTATTTTGCTGAATTGTGATATTTATCATTTAGACATGCAACATCCGTTCTGATGTTTTGCAGTAATAAGAATCTGGTCATCCTGAATAACTCTCGGCAATTACCAGCTGTTGCATTATCCACGCATTCAGTTCATGTCATTCATTATCTCTTAATGTTATGCACAAACGTTGCTGCATTTTAGCTTTTGTCCCAAGAATTTGGGCTGTATTTTGGCCTCTGACTCCTGCAGAGTTATTGTCAGCTGTTGAGAACCTGAGTAGGAAATAGCTGAAAAGCCAAATTCTCTTTGTCATAACATAGCACAGTGCAATTTCTTGGCAAAAGTTAACACCATTTGTTCTAACAGCTCACTGGCAGTAGCAATCTACCTTCCACCTTGGAGTATCTGATTTTGACCTCTTATACCTCTTTTATACTAGTGCAGTTTTAAGAGCCTTAGCAGACTTTTGATTTAGGCATAAATGCAGCAATGTGATTAAACACACACTGGTTTCAATCAGGATTGAAGCCTGTACTTCAAGCTGCTGCTGAAGACTTTTCCACTGATTCACACAAGGGGAAAATTGAGCCCCAAAATACATATGAAATAAGACAGGTAACTGTTTCTTTTGAGATACTATATTCTATCTCCTCCTCTTTTTCCCATTTCTCTGTACTAAAAGACTATCTTTTTTTGGATTTCCAAAGACTTGGTGATGGTGTTTTCTGCAGCTATGCTGATGTCCCCAGATTTATGCCAATAAATCTAATCCATATGCTTTCCATCTTTCCTTAGCAGTCTCACTAGACCTACAGTAGCTGTTAAAGGAGTTTTGCTGCTAAAACTTCTGTTTAGCTTTTCCTTTTTTGTTCCATAGTTTGGAAAGATTGGTGTCTACAGCAACTGTTAAGCTTTAAATCTTTGGATTTTTTTCAGCCTCATAATTAGTGATAATAGAGCACTTTCCGCTGTCACAGAGCCTCTGCGGGATAGACAAGCCTGCCTGAGCTCACGGAACTCTTTGCTCACCCCTTTGTGACTGCAGCCACATCATCTACTCCAAAGACCTAGAGTAACAAGGGGAGGCCAAAGCTTATTGGTCTTTCACAGCACACTCTGGTATTGGAGCACTTTACCTGTTTTCCATAGCACAGGGACTGACCCAGTGTGGGCAGACAGGGAGATCTGCTTAGCTGTGGCTAATTGGTGTCATATTAGATGGTATTTCCAGCCTGTTCTGACTAACACTATTACTAGGATCACTGTTCTGCAGTCTCTGTTGCTGTTAGTGGGAAGAGGCCCTCTTGCTGGCAGTTGCAGTAGAGCAGCTGAACAAAGCCCAGGGAACAATTTTTGTGTTAATTTCCAGACGTGGTGCTTTGCAGAGGTTTTATCTGACTTTGTGGCTACTCCAGGCTAGTGAATAATGCCTTAGTGTAGGATATGGGAAGTCTTCCCCCCTGCCAGGTCAGCTTACAGTCTTTCACAATCTACAATTGTGGAGAAAAAAAAAAAAGATAACGTTTGCCCAGAAGTCACTGGACTGCTGCAATCAGGACAACTTATCCACCCCTTATCTTGGAGTTTATTAAAAACACACTGCCCTTCCTGTTGAGCAGTGATAGTCAATGGTAAATATTAACGCAAAAGGTATAAATCCTTAACAGGGCCTCTGGCACACTGCTTGATACATCACGGTCTTGATGCTTTGGTGCCATGCCCTTGAGCTACTCATTCATATCTGTGCAAAGAGGGCCTAAAATATATGAGCACACCAGAATATGCATTGATAGCCAGATGATGTGAGCCAGTAGCACACGCTTCCCTGGGCCCTGAGTGAGTGTAGGCAGCTCAGCCAGCTTTGTCTGGTCATGCTTTTTGTCTTCCCAAGGCCGACGTGTCCCTGCAAGCAGGGCAGAGGCACAGTGCACCCCAGGCAGCCTGTGCAGTATGGTCAGGAGAGAGGCAGCAACCCCTTCAGTACATTTACAGTGGGGGACAGAAGTGTGCTTGCTTCCTGTGGGGGTGTACTGGACAGCAGTGAGGGGATCCCTGTGAAGCCATTTGCAAAAAGAAGGCACAACCTGCTTTTGAGGGTGGAGATACCAAAGTGCATGCCAAGAGGCTCAGAGGTTGGAGCCCAGTGGGCTGGGAAGGTGCTCCCCAGCCCTTTCTCTGGATCACTAACCCATAGCTGTGCAGCTCCTGGTGAACCAGTGCTTCCAGGGGGATGAAGCAGGATGCGGCCAATGGCAAAGATTGCTAGTAAAAGAGCTCTAAAAAGAAAACGTGCAGAGTTCTTGAGGACAGATGAGAGCAATTTTTAAAGAGGTCAAATGTGAATCTTAATGTTTTGCCTTGGAAACCTTCTACTCTCACTAGCTGCTTTTATTCTGCGTCTGTAGAAACAACCCAGTGTGCTGGGACCTCAGTTTGGGTCTGTCTGCCTCAATACCATGAGTGAAGAGCAATGAAAAGATCCTGTCTCTTTGAAGTGGAAAACTCAAAAAATATTCTTGCTGAGCATTCTTGTCATCACAGAGGTTTACAATTGATGTGGTATTTGTCTTTTAACCCTGAAAACATGAGTGACAGCAAACTGTGTTCAGATGTGCAGATAAGCTCTGATATACTGAAAGAACCCAATACTCAAGAAAAGCTCTCTGTGGCTTCCAATATGTAATCTTGCCTAAGAAAAAAATCACTCTTGTGCCCAGAATATGTATTTGGGGATTTATAGGAAGGAAATAAGACTCTAGTTTGAAAGGAAAGCAGAACATTTTCAGAGGGAATGTTTTCTTCAGCATCCAAGCCAAGAGCCACAGCAAGAGGATGACTCTCAGACCTGGCCCCATCTGTTTAGCAAAAACTCATCTGCTTAGGACCTAGGCACTTATTGATGCCAATTGAAACAGTTTACTTATTCAGTGGTGAACACACACATTCAACTCTACCCTTTGGGACTCAGATCTGCAGGTATGCTCCACCAGTTTGCTATCTGGTACTTTTTGGCATTTTCAGTTTGCCTGTCCCTGGCCTGCTTATTAACTTATTAATCTATAACTTTTAATGTCAAAACGAGCACCTTGAGCAACAGTTCTTCATGTCTTGTGCAGCTACTGTTTTGCAAAGAGAGCACACAGTGGCTGAAACACATGGAGATCTGTATTCCACCGCTCTGGAACCACAGGGAGAGCACAGACATGCAGGGAGTTCTCTCCTTTATTTTCAACTTTGTAGCAGTGTACTTAGCAGCTCTTAATGCCTAGGGAAAGAGCTCAGACTTTGGCCACTGCAGAGGAGAAATGAAGGGAACCAATAATGCAGCTATTCCTCAGTCCTCTTTTTTTTTCAAGCTATGCATGTGTTAGCATCCGTCCAGCAGAAGGATATGGATCATTAATGCACCAGTCCAGAGGAGACCTGAGTGACAGCTTTCTGCTTCGATTACAAACCACATTGTTTATGTTGCATACTGCCAACCTTGTCTGTGGCTCTTGTCTGTGCAGTGCTCTCCATTTACAAGAAGGAAATTCTCCAGGCTCCAATATATCTTGCTAGATACACCTCCTTTACAAGGCAACCCTACCGCTTCAGGAAAATGTGTGCTGGTGAAAGCAGTCAGCATTGGGCCAGCACACAGAAGGAATTAAACAGAGGAGCTTAACTTGTTGACGTGCTAGAGCGGGTCATGCTCGTGTAATTGCTAGTGCTGACCCCCTGCCTTTGGGCGTGGAGCGCAGGATCTATGTCAGCGTTGCAGTACTGCCGGCTGCCCTGGGTGGAGAGGATGCCCTTCTGCCTCACCTTTTGCTCAGGTCAGATGAAAATAGTCTGTGTGTCAAACTTGAAGAGCATCACAGATTTTTAAATCATTCTTTTCACCCACTGTGTGCTCTCTTTGCAAAACAGTAGCTGCACAAGACATGAAGAACTGTTGTCCAAGGTGCTTGTAAAAAGTTATAGATTAATAAATTAATAAGCAGGCCAGGGACAGGCAAACTGAAAATGCCAAAAAGTACCAGATAGCTCATTGATGGAGCACAGTGTGATCAAAGCAGTATTCACATAGGAAAATCAGATATTTCTACTTGTCTGAGTGGCAGTAAATCTGCACAGTATCACCGAAGTCTGGGGTTGTACGTGCATGAATGCTCAAGATCAGACCTCTTTGCTAAATGTGCTCTCTTTCTCAGCTAAGCTCCAGTTTATTAGGTCAGTTAATACCCTGCCTAGCATTGCTTGCTCATCCTCCCAGCATGGTCCCCTGAGAGTGAATTAAGAGGTGTCTTTCCCCCTGCGATTGGGGGAACCTCCCTGCATGCCCCTGTGCTCTGCACCTGGGGTTGCATGCGAGTGGGAATTGCAGTCCAGTCCTTTACAGTGCTTCAGCCACAGTGAAATACAAATGGTGTCTCCTGGCATCACACCACAGCTGCATCTAAAACGTGCCCTCAAGCAAAGATGAGATCACTCTCACTAAGAATAAATATTTTAATATAAATTCCTGCCTTTGTCTTTACTGCTCTTACAGGGAGGATCTAGCTGTTCAAATGTGACTTTTTTTTTTCCCCCCAGTTAGCAATTTCACAAAATCAAAATACGTGTTGGGAGAAGTGAATGCTTACAGATTTGTGGCCATCTGGGACTCATCTCCTGCCCAGTCTCCAGAGAGATCGCACTTTTCAGGGTGCTGCATACAGGCAGCTGCAGTGTTCTTGGGTAGTGTTTCTTGTGTGCTCACCATTTCTTGGTAACTAGCTTCCAAATATCTCACTTGACTCCTACACGTAGGTAAAAACAGCTGCAGAAAATCTAAGATTGGCTTGGTCTATTTTCATCCCAGAAGGTGTCACTGAAGAGCCAGGAAAGGTGGAGGTTTAGTAATAGTCAACTGCAGCCTCGTGGAGCCTGGGGAAAGTTAAAAGCAATTTAGAGCCAGAGATCCCTGTGGCTACCTGGGATCTGGAGTTTTTTGCATCAGAGAATGAATACCCTGAAATTTGCAGTGCTGTGTTATTCCTCAGCTAAGTCATTTTATGGTCTGTAACAAAACTGTATTATTTTTGGGAGGTGATGGGAAGAGATTAATCAATTTAGAAATGTTTTTTTTGTAACATACCTTTAAAGGAATATGTTTACCTTCTTGCTCTTCACTTCATGCCTGTTGTGTCAACATTATAAAGCACAACCATCGTGCTTTTTTGCAAAGTCTAGGTCTTTAGGCATATTAAGGGTGGGAGGAAGAGCTGGGACTTTCTGTCTGATTGTTTTGCTGTGACTTATTATCATTATCGATAGACACAGAACTATCACAGATTTGGCAGTGATGTAAGAGGCCTCCAGGAGCTTGCAATGTGAATTCAACCAAGGACAAAAATTTACACATTGCAAGCTGGGTGTCCTCCTCCCCATTTGGACATGGTAGTTTGAGTTACTGTTTTAATAGTCTTTTCTCCAATTTTAAGTGTCTTATGAGACTTGATCTGATACATAAAGCAGAGACATTTAGGGTACCTGCCTCCATGATGGGTATTGTAAAGAAAATTATCATTAATGTAACCAGAATAGAAAACCCTCTCAAAAGGATATTAACTCCCCTGCTTTAATCCAGTCTCTTAACTACTGAAGACCAGGCTGTGGTCTGATGTGGGGTAAGATTATCCTACCCCAGCCTACTGCAGGTTGTTATTTCCTTCCCCAGAAACATCTGCTACTGTCTGAGGCAGGATAATGGACTAGATTATTGCATCCATGTTGCCATTCCTCTGCTTTAAAGAGAGTAATTGGAGGTGGGGGTTTTTTGGTTTTTTTTTTTGTTTGTTTGTTTTTTAAAAAAAAAGGTTTAGTTGGTATGTTGAGCTATATAACTGGTAGATACCTAGCTAGTTCTCTGCTCTTCAGCGTACTGATGCTCCAGATCTTGTCCTTTTCTCTCAATGCCCAATAGCATGCCCTCAGCTGAGTTGGTTTATCTTGCCTACGGTTTAATACACCACAGCTTTTTCACATGTTAGCTCTCTGACATAAAGAACAAAGGAGGGAGACTCTGAAGGTTTTCCCTGACTGACAGAGCTATGCCAGGACTTGCATGGTCTGAAGGAAGGAATATAAAAAATAGTCCCAGATTCTCTAAAAAGTGTCATCTTATTTGATAAAAGCCACTCAAAATTTCATTTAAGTGAAAATTCCAATACTTTTCCTAACCTCCTCAGCACCAGTTGAAACATACAGCGGCTGCAAGTACATTTAATGGCAGAAATAGCATAAACTCATAGGAATGTATAAGAAAAACTGTTATGATTGTTTCAATAAAAAGAAAATAAGCTGGAAAAAAACATTTTTAACGACATGCTAGAGTCTACACAGTGACATTCTCTTAAGAAGATAGGTGGTCACACTGAGGCAGTCCAGCAGTCAAGAGTTGCAAGTCTCAGTGCTGGAGTTTTGCCATTTAATCTTTCCTCTGGCAGATTAGCACGGAGATTATGTAGCCTCTGTGCATTGTTATGCACAGAAATAAAACCTATAAGAGTTTGTTCACCTGTACTCCACACTTTATTTATCCATTTTTTATTGCAGCCACTAATCTGCTAAGGATTTCAGCCTTTAGCTCAGGGTTATCAAGAGTGGCATTGTGAGTGGATAACATCTGTTTCAGCTTTCATCCATCTAGAACACAAGCATTAATCACTAGAAATGGACTGTGAAATGGAAAGAAGAGTTAAATGAACATTTGATTCTGAATGCTCTCAGAGAAAATGTCTTTTGGGATCAGACCAGAGGGAGAGCTTTGCAGTGCTATAGCTGCGGTTGCCAGTGCAGCTTGCTTATCTGACAGAAATTCTGCTGCTTTCAGTTTGTGTTTAAAGACACAACCAAACCTCGTCCTGTCTATTTTAAAAGAAGCGTTAAAAACAACTAACCCCAAAACAGTGTATCTGGTTAGTTAGTTTGGTTGTGGTTGTCAGAGTGTGGAGAAAAATAAAGGTTATCTTCCCAGGCGTTCTGTGCCCTGGTCTCTATCTCAACCCTGAGCCATTGCAGCCTCGTGCTGCGAATGCGTAGCTGTGCCCAGGCTCTCCTGGTGGAGCAAAGACTTAGCAAGGACTAGGAACAATCTTGGACCAAGACACAATGGGCTGACTTAATAGGCCTTTTACATCCAGAGTTTCTAGATTCTCACACATCGTAGCAAGATGTGATGAGGAACTGTGTTGATTTTTTTTAAATTTTTTTTTTTAACTGGTCTGGCACACCTAATGGTAGCTGAATTTTTAAGCCACTTAAAGAGCAATCACCAGCCCTGCTTTTGCAGCCAATCAGGCATGAAATACCATGAGTCTGCTTAATTTTCACTCCAAATTCACTTGCTATTGTATATTTAAATCTTTTTTGTGAACTTCATTTATCTCTAATTTGCCCTTCCACTGCACTTCCTCTTTTTGTCTGGTAAAGATCTGCCTTCCTAGCTAGAAACATGAGTCTCAAAAAGCACCACTGTTGGAAGGAATGTATCGTCAGTAAATCAGTGTTTATGTGTTGTCAGTATAACAGCTACTGCAGAGATCTGTCCTGTTTCTTCAAGAAAGTTTGTTAAGGGCCATAAGATTTACACCTGTAAGCAAATTTTTGCAGAGTTAAGACCCACACTTTGGTGGTTAGTTGGACTGTGTGTACTCTTGACAACTGCATGGGGAATTTTTACAGCACAATGGGCTGAATTTGTTCCATTTTGTCAGGATTTATGCATACCAGGTACACTCTCTGCACTGGAGAACATGCTGGGTGTTGTGGTGGCTCTGGAAAGCTGGAGGTGGACAACAGCTATATTCAAACCTAGCTGGTGGTATGTGTTTTGTATGTATGCTCTTCGGTATAGATGATTTCCAGCTTTGGTTCTTACATCACAAGATGCTCATAAAACTGGCAGTAATTATTTGCTGAAACCCTCAGAGAAGGCTTCTCACAGAATTCCTCCAAAACCACAGAATGTAATTCATACAGAGCAGTTAATATTACCTACTTCTGTCGTTTTAAAACCTCTTTTTTCATCAACAGACAGTTAACTGAGTTCGTCAAGGTGTAATTTCTATGCAGTGCAATAAATTCAGCAGATTACTTGTCCCTGTTTCCTTCATCACTCCTCCCCCTTGTCATCCTTTGAGATAAACTGTTCTCAGAATCTTAAAGTCTAGAAGTCCCTGAAGAAAGTCATTGCAGCTCATTAAAAATACTCCAGCAACCTTTGCCCACCCATCAGGTCAGTGCTCCACCCTTGGGGGGACACTGGAAGTGCCCTGTTTCCAGACCCTAAGAAGGGTATATCTGGGAACAAGAGAGAACTGTGTTAACAGGAGTATTATTTTTCTAGCATTTGAAAGCTGAACCCACCTCTAACCTCTTCCACAAAAATTACTTCATTTAGTGCCCCCCCCCCCCCCCCCCCCCTTCATTTCAGTTTCATTGCAGGTAGACTTACTGTCTTATGCATACCAGCAGCCAAGCTCTGTATTCTTCAAGCTCTGCGTTGTGGGCAGGCCCATGTCCTTTGGTCCTTTGATTTCCCTGTGTGCTTTGCTGAGAAGTGAAATAGTTAATGTTTACTGGCATTACAGTTCCAATACTTGTTAGCTGAGTTGGCATCCCTTCAAGTGAAGGTGAATATCATGCAGCAGAGCAATCAGTTCAGTCTCTCTTCAAACTTGGCTTATCAACATGAGATAGTTACAGTAGAAAGGGAGAGACTTTGAACCTCTGTAAACCAGCAGTAGTTCCCAGGAGGACACTTTGTGTCTAAAATCAAGGCCTGCCCTTTTTATTTTATATTGCTGCATGAATTCTTTAAGCTATCCTGACAAAATCTAGTCTTCACCTAAAATCAGAATGTCCGCCCTGGTCTAACACAAACCATTTAACTAGATCAGTGTAATCAGGAAAAAAAAATCCGCATAGACAAGCTCATATCTATTTATATTCACTTTGTGTTTAGAAGGGTCCCTTCCTATTTTAACAGAACAGAATTTCCTTTTACAAGTGAGCTGAGAGTCTGCCAAGCAACTGCCAGACATTGAATCCTTTGTTTTCTGGAGCTGATGCCATTTACCTGCAGTTTGAGTAAGAATCGAGAGACTGCTCCTTCCCCAGACATCACTTTCATACCTTTCTACCGCCAGCCTACCTCTACCAAGCTACTGCTCCCATGCTAAGCAAGCTTTTCTTCCTCTAAAAAAAGAGAGGGGGAAGAGAAATTATTCCCAGTTCTTGACCTTATCCTGTTAGGGTTATGTTATTTAGAGTATATCTTACCGGCCTTATAAAAAAGGCATAGAAAGACCTTTATTAGTTTTTATTTCTAGGCAGGCAACAGCCTAAACACAGAAATAGAGACACCGTCTCTGACTGATTTGTCTTTTTCTTTGCAAGTCCTTTTAGTTTTGGAAAATAATATCTTCCATTCTGAAAATGCATTGGTACTTTTAGAAACTCCTCGGGATTTTTAAGGGAAAATCTAATGAACACACAGGAAAGCAACAGTGAAGAACAAGTCAGTGACTGTGTCTCCCTACAAGTGATAAAGTGCAATACTGAACTGCAATAAAATATTGTTATTTATATCAGATGCAGTTCTAGACATGATAGGTAAGACATTTGCTGATGTCAAGAGTTTAAAATGTAATTAAAGAAAGTCTGTGGGAAAGTCTCCATCCTGCAGATGAAGAACTGTGAGTGGGTAAAAGGTTTGCACAAGAGAAATTTAGTAGCAGAGCCAGAACTGGGACCTAGTCTGATGAGGACATTATTTTCCTCACCAGACCCTCCTTTCTTTCCTTTGGGCTTTATGCTTTGTACCAGCTTGCAGAATAGGCTTTTTGAAACTATTTAGTATTCATCACAGATGATAGCCTTGTAATTTTGTGAAAAGTAACATCTGTTCAGGGAGAAACTGCGTGTACATGTATAAGCAGGTTTCTAAGACGCTTATTTTGAGAGAAAACAGTTTTGCTCGAATATCCATAAAATTTACCAGCTTATTCAACATAATCCACTGACCTAACCTCAGAGCAGTCTTCTCAGGCAAAGCAAAAGAAAACATACTGATCTCCAAATCCCCAGATGACATCAAATTTGCTTCATTACATATCTCGTCTGTTATGTTTTTGCTGCCTGATAAAAAGAATTTTCCACCATTGGCAAGTGGAATTTTTCAAAACCAATCTACATGCTGGGCTTCACTCTGTCTTTATCCAGTAGAGTCTTGTATCTGTGTCGCTGCTGACACAGGCCTCCCATGAGCTTTGTGACTGAGTCCAGAACTACTGAGTTTCATCTGGTTTCACTGGAAAGTTGACAGAGTTATAAGGAGCACAGAGTTTTGCTGCAGAACTACAAGTTGTCTGAGATGCTTGGCACAGCTCTGATGAAAATAGGCTGAATGTAAGGTTTTAATATGACTCCACACTCAGGAAGCTTCATTTGGATTCTGTTCTGCTTAAAGAACCTCTTTTGCCAAGGGTTACTTAAGGTACTTTTGTGAAGTACTACAAAGTTAGCTCTCCATATTCAAATGCATTTGTCTCCCCCCAAGGTAAGTTAAAGATTTTATTCTACTCTTTAGTCTACTCTCTCCTTTGTACTCAAGGATCTAATGGGAAGCAGGACAAGGATTAATTGCATGTAATAGAGTTCCAGTGGGTCTCTTGTTCTGGGCAGCAAGAGATCACTGATGGTCTTGAACTCTGGTTTCATTCTGATATGCCTGATCAACATTACTCTTCCAGTCCTGTAATCATACAAATATAAATACAAGCAATAACACCGTAAAATAACACATTTCATATATTTGTGTATTTATTACAATTTCTTGGTCTATGTAACCACAGCTAGCATTTGTTGTTCAAAACTATGCTATGTTTTTCACTGACTGCCTTTTGAAAGACATCTATTCTTATCTAGAAGTTGGTCTTACTTTTAATCCCTGTATCTTTACCATGAGAGTTCAAAGTGGATGTCTGCTACATTTAACATGGTTCATCTTCAAAATAGTAGCATAAAACCACCATATGACAGTGTCTGATTGAAGAAAGCAGCCTTTGGCCCCACTGCAAGTCTTGCACCCAGTGGAGGCTTGGGTGGAATATGGGGCTGCGATGCTTCAGCTGTGGGTTCCGCTTCCAGCAGTGCCCTGCCTGGGCTAGCTGCCCCACTTGCCACACAGCCATCCCCCCCAGGTGTGAAGCAGGGCTGAGTAGCCCAACCTCACTGCTGGATAGTAATTGAGGGAGTGTATGATAGAAGGGCTAAGCGGTGTGCTCCAGGGCTTGTACAAACCTAAGGAGCTATTACCAGTCAGTAGATAAGGTGACATGTTATTCTAAAATCTGTCTCTCTGCATTCAGCAGTATTTTTTTTAAGTCAGCAGCCTGTTTGTATCTCAGATCTGTCACTCTTTTTTTTTTTTTTTTTTTTAAACAGACAGATCAGCAATGTGGTTTTGAGGTAAATCTCCAGATCATCTTTATTTACTGCTCTTTAATTCACAGCCAGAGCAGTTTCAGAGTACACGCACCTGGATTCCCTTTCAGTGAAACAGCATGGGAAGAGGTACTCTAGGAGCATACCTAATTCACTGTAGCTGCTGACAGATGCTGACTTGATGGGACCACACTAAAGCAAGGCCAAAGGCAGCTCTCTGAAATGCAAATAGTATGGATGTTGCATCCTCACTACCAATTTCTCCACCCTACAGATCTGCTCCTGCTTGCTAATAGGGCAATAGCACGAGAAAGCCACACACCACAGCAAGCCTGATTTCATTGTATGGCAGGATCAGGAGACATAATAAATGGTAGTGGAACAATAAAGTTCATCAGGGCTGAAAACAGCTAGGACATCAATAATTTTATTTGCGTAATGATGGTGCAAATATCTCCAGTTCTCTGTGGTCTCTATCATACTTCCTGAGCTATTATTCCATTATTTCAAGACTCCCATAGTCACTGAATCCAGCCATCCTCTGTGAGACTGACTTTGGACTTGGACTTCAATAGCACAGATCTGATCAGTGACTCTGGGATCAAATCAGGTCCTCTGTGGCATAAAAGAGATGCACGTTTTGCTCTGGAACAAATCTTTCTGTGTTGCCTTTTTGGGCTGTAAGTCAGAGCATGGTATTTGATAGTGTTAGATCTCTTCTGGGGAAATGGAGGTGTTTTTTTTTTTCCGGGCTTCACTCTTCTGTGTTTTACTTCTACAGTTATAATTTGTGGCAAGAACACTGGACAGGTCTCCCTGTTTGAAGCAAAAGGAGGACAAAAATACTGGCATCCCTCTGAGCAGACAAACCAAGAAGCCAGCTGCCCTTCAGCAGAGGCAGAAAATAGTATTATACTTTCTCTCACTGATCTCCCTCAAGCCCCTGTGGCAAGTGCAGGTGTCCTTTTCATGGGAGGCATCAGCAATAACAAAGAATCCCTAAAATGAATTGCAACAGTCAAGGAGACTTTTTTTGCTTGATCACAGATGGAGACTTAAGATGGATTTTGGAGAGCAGTGTAAGAAAGAAGCTGTGAGAAGTTCCATAATTTATCAGAGATGAGCTGGCTGCAAGAGTGAGTCAAGAGTCAGGCAAAATAAAAGGGGTCAAGTATGAGAACAAACATCCTGTAATGTTTGGAGGCAGTTGGAAGCTCAGGAATATGATACAGTGTTATTACAAAGCTACTAATAGATCAGATTTGTGACTCTCCAGCCTGACTTCCAGATCAATAGCATAAGTTGGGTGTCAGGAACTAGATTCAGTCATCTGTAAGTCAGAATGCCTCTCTCTGGAGAGAATAAAGTAATAAACAAAGCAGAACTAAGCTGTGGCTTTGTCTGCTTAGATCCAGATCTATCTACGGACAGAGTATCAACCAGTCAATAAATAAATAGATATGTGTAGTGAGATTGGTACTGGCCTATACAAAGATCTGATCTGTGAGTCTGATAATCAATTATAGAGACATGTGTTTGTTTCTTCTCACTGTAATATTTCCTGGATGATAACAGCACTCAGACCAGATTAAACTTGTTGGCATCTGTTCCAAAGTTTATCCAGGGCAGAAAGAAAAATAAACTGAAAAAAAATGGCTGTTTATAAAGTTTGACTTCATATGGACATTTCCCATTAGCTATTGAGGAAATCTGTGATCATCCAGAAACATGTCAGCTATCCATACTGATGTGGATGTTCCAATCTTATCCAGCCATGCAAAAAGTTCATTTATGTATATATTTGTAGGCATGTATGCATATTTTTACATATACACGTATGTTTTCATTTTATCCTTCAAGGCTTTGTAAGTGCTAACTTGCTTTGTGATCAGCTTGAAATATGACCAAGAACAAGGGTTATTGGAATGTTTTTGAAAAGCAAATTGCTTTTTGTGTCATGTCTTATCAAGGGTTTTGAAATCTAGCCCAGATTTCACTGGACAGTTTGTCAGATCCTGGATATCTCGGCTGCTTTCCAGCCTGCTGCTAGCTGCAGAAGGAACCTTGCCCACCAGATCAGCTCAGCATGTTGGGCTGCCCTCTGAGAGGAGACGCAGTTAGTTATGAGCCAGGCCTGCAGGAGCAAAACAATGGTAACCAAACTCTTTGATCTGTTTTTCACATGAGAGCCATAATGGTAGCATTCAACTTAATTTGCTATCTTAGACATTTAGAGGAAAATAGGTTCATGGTGCTTGATGTGAACAGCCTTCAGATGAACAATAAGAAATGAAGACCTTGAGTAGTTGCAATTAAACCTCATTTTGCTCCATCCATAGCAAGACCAAGGTGTGTGGAAGAACAGGCTTACCTCCCTGCACAGACCTTAATCTAGGACTCCTGAAGGTGAGCACCCTTGAGACAGAAGTTTATGTTAAGGAGCGTGCAGGGTAGGGAAGGTGAGATCTGCCCAGGAAGTCTTGTTTAATATAAGGTACCTAAGATCACAAAAGACCTCTCTGGGATGAGGTCTGGGTAGAATTAGTTGAAATGACATTGTGTTTAGACTCCTGAAAAACACCCTTGGGGTTAAGGTTGTAGAAAGCAGGGTACCATCTAAGTGTATGATAGGTCATACAGAGAAAATGTCACCTGGCAGGTCTTTAAAACTGCCTTCAAAGCCTCTGCTACAACCTATGGCTGGAGATGCTTTCCTGAAAGATAAAGCTGTTGTTACAGGACCACCAGAGCTGTGAGTGGCTTGTGAGCCCTTTGGAGGCTTAACCCAATGTGTGAAATTCCTAGCCAGGTAACCTCTCTGCTGTAACTGAAAGCCAAATGTGGACATTTGAAAATCTTCTGACCACCATGTGTGGGTATAGAACTTCAGATTGTTTTCTTCCTCCATCTTCTCTAGTACTATTCCAGGCAGGGAGCATGGCACTGACATGACCAACATCCATCAATTCACAGAAACGTCTCCTAAGCTGAACTCAAGGCAGTCCATAGGGACTATTGCAGGTAAAAAACAGCACAGCAAAAAAGGAGGTGAAATACAGAGCAGCAGGATCTAAACAAGATCTTAGAATTGTGTAATCTACCCATCTCAGCAGCAGACTGACAAGAAGGACGGGAGCTGGCCCGTGTTACTGTACGGTGAATATATTAACCAGGAAGAAAGTTCTTGCTAGTGAAACACTCAAGAAAAATTACCTCTGGTAATAGAGGAAAAAAACCCCAGCCAGAAATATCATCTCAGCAGGGAATGCACACTAACAGACAGGAGCTGCTGAAGTAAACAGAAGCGCAGTCTGCAGTATCAAAATATGGTGGCATTCTGCTCCTTTTGATGCTTGCCCACTGCCAGCTGCGAAGTCTTCACAGTGCTGCTTTCATGCTCTTCAGTGTGACGTGAAACTCTTTCCAAAGCTGATACTCCCTGTATCTGTTACCGTGCAGCCTCCTGTGTAGAGCCCCAACTTTCAGCAGTCGCTGAAAATTTTCCTCCACCGTTTGCCACAAGAGGACTCCAATCTCCAGTGGCTCCCAGGGAGGTGTTTGTGGGTTTTTCTAACTTCCCCAGAGACACGTTCTAGCAAACTTGCAATTAGGAACCGGGTTTAGCAGCAGCCCTGTTTTTCAAAATGTAAAATGAGCAAATGTGTTTAGTTGTGGACTTACTTTTTCGGAGCTCTAAACAGACAGATTCCTATTTGTTAACAAGAAACTCCTGCTCTATCCACCTATGGCATTAAATATTTTTGCTAAGAAACTTTGCACTGGAAAACACACGCAGGTAAAAGTGATCTTTTTCTTAATCATTAATTGTATGCAGCTCTGTTGAAGCTTATGGCTAATGATAAAGACCTGTGTTCAATAATTTCTTTAACTCACTTGTTTTAAAGCTTCCTGCTTCTTGTCTTGCTGTGTGTCATGAGCTTAAGGGCAAGTATCTTGCAATGCTAACAACCATTCATATGATGTCTGATTAATGTGGTTATGGCTGTAGAGACATTGTACTAATTATAATGATAGGAATATCATTGTTCCTCTCAATTTCCATTTTAATAGAGGCCAATAAATATATCTGATGGCTTTTATGGTATTTAATAACCTTTCTAGTCATAAATGGGAGCTTGTAGAACTGTTGTAGATACATTGTGAGATATAGGAAAGCATAAAATGCAAGTGACACTACAAAATGAGTATGTATTTGCATTTCACAGAGGTGAGGTATGGTCTCTGTTAGGGGGAAGAAGATCTCAGCAGTTAGCAAAAGGTGAGGGATTTAGAAAGGAGGATGCAAGGCAAAGTGTTGCAGTCATTTCCTAGGATGAACAGCAGGCTGCTGAGCTGAAAGAACTGAGGCATCTGCCTGTTGCTGTAGCTCACCTCACTGTCTCCTTTTAGTACGGTTTTTAAACAGCACTGTGATAAACTGATACTGTATTGTTGCACATCTAGGGTTGTCATAAAAAGGCATGAGATACTGTTTTTAAGTGGCCTGACTGTTAAGTTCTCTGGGTTTCATGATTGGATTGTACAGACTGGAGTATCAGGACTGAATCACTCTGACTTCACTCTCCCAGCCATACAATTACAGCTTATTGTGTTTTGCTGGTTTTGTTTTCCTTGCTTATGGTAGAGCTCACACCAGTTTACAAGCCCTCTTAGGACAGAGTTGTATTGCTGTGGTGAGAAAGTTGCATACACTGGCTAATGTGAAAGAAAGAATCCCAGCTGCAGACCCCCTAAAAGGAAGGCTGGTTTCTTGTAAAGGAGAACTGGAGCTAGAAGGGGCCTCAGCCAGGTATGTCCATCAGAGAGCTTTTGTCGAAGGGATATGTCATATCTGGGAGACACTGGTGAACCAGCTGTAATTCGGGACCTCAGGTGGTGTTAGGACAGAAGCTGGTGCACACAGCAAACCTCACCCAAATGCAGGGTGGGGGCAAGAGCTCAGTACTCCACAGCCACCCCGTTAGGGTTTCACGGGCAGCTCAGGTGTGTCTGTGTGAGCTGCAGGTGGTGCAGGCCAGGTAACCCTAACCAGCACAGCCCGAGCAGACGGGTTGTCTTCTGAATGGCTGTTAACAGAACAGACACTAGAGGGCTGTGGAAAAGAGTCTTTAAAAATACTAGTGTTTGCATGGTTAAGTTTCCCCACCTTTCTGTAGCGGATTTATAAGGTGAAGGATGGGTCCAGGTCCTGTCTTTGACAAAGAGGCAGGGAAGTGATGGATGTCACTCTTCTTGTCTAACCCAGAGTCTGAGGACCCATCTGGAGCAAGGTCTGAAGACACAGCAAATCCAATTTCAGGGCTCCTTGGACCATGTCAGAAATGCCTTGGCTACATGATGCAAAGCAATCAGTCTGATGTAAATTTTCTCTCATGGTCCAATTTTACTCACAAAATATTGAGAGCTTAACTGGCAAGCCTTTTGCTCTGTGTATGCACATCACTAATGTCACATGAACTGTCCTAGAGCACATAGGAAAACATTAAATATTATTCTTTATCAGGGTCTCTAACTGCTTGGATAGAAATGTTTTTGGATGCTCAGTTTTTTACCAAATGGGCTCTGTGTGGCGATGTGGCAGTGAGCAGATGGAATATTCATAATCACAGAATGTTTGCCTGAGAAGAAAATTGTTCCATGGAAAACTTCAGCCAAAACACCTTTAAAAGGGTTTTAAAAAATGTTGAGACAGAAGTCCTTGGGAAGTGGACTCTCAGTCCCACTGTGCTTCATGTAGGGATGCTAGAAACCTTAGATCTCTGTGCAAAAGTCGCCAAGGAGCTGCTTCTGTTGCCACAGCTGGACAAAGCCAATCTGGACAGGCAGGATCACTGTCAAGCCCACGGTTTAGTGAAAAAGCCATTTGGACCAGGCAACTTGCTGGCTGTATTTGAGTGAGCCAACCCTCAAAGCAGAAGGGTGAAGGGAGCTGGGGACACAGCAAGGAGCCTGGTGTGGCCTGGAGCAGCAGGAGGCAGGGGGGAGAGGCAGCATGAGCCGGGGTGAGCTGCTCCTGCCTCCAAACATGACGGCTCTGCCTGGCAGGGCCCCGAGCCAGGGTGGCAAGAGGCCTTGGCTCACACTCGTTCTGGCATCTCTGTGCCGTGCTCTGCCCCATTGCACAGTACAGGCGTGCCCTCAGGGTGAATTTTGGTGAGGATTAAGTAAAAATCCCAACTGACTTGAAGGCCGCTGGAATCATGACAGCTCTCCACACCTTGAAGATAAAGGCAGAAATTACTACAAATACAGGTGAATTTAGTAATTACCTGCCCATGCAAGTGATTCAGGGGTTTATTTAATGGGTAGAGAAGGGCTATGGTGACACCTTTGGCTGTGTGATCTGTTCATAGTCTAGTTTATGATCTGTTTATAGTTCTGCTTTGTACCAGAACTTCTAGGAAAGAGCTAAAACAGATGGTGAATTTTCTCTCCAGCGCTACGCTGTTACTCCTAGCTAGGTATAGTGTGTGTTGCTCTGTCCTACCAAGCTCAGTGGGAGAAAAGCAGCTGCTTCTGCTGGCTAAGGGTGGGTATGTGGGTGTAAGAGATGCAGGGTGAAGCCCTGTGGTCCGTGGATGGGCTGCAGTTGGGTGGAGTCACTAAGTGAGAGAAATTGTGTCCTGGTCCAAGTTGAATTTGCAGCTTTGGATGAATTCAGGATTTTTGTCTTAGATCTGGGAGACCTTTCCAGTTAATGAGTTGTTGCTCTTTATAATTGGCAGCTTGCTTCCCGGGTAGCATGAGGAACACCAGAGCTGGTGGGTCTTTGTCTTGGTTTAGAGGCTGCACACATTAAAGAGAAAAAGGATCTGGCTTTTTCTGTGAAGGGTGGGGTAGCAGAGCACTTCAGGCATCTGGTTTAACACTTCTGGTTTCAGAAGCATGACTCTGAGCTCCACGCTGGTTTTGGCACCAAGGGCTCAGCTGTACATGGGTGATTCAGACTCGGTGATGAAAGTCAGACACACATGTTGGTCACATTATCCCCTCATGTGATTTTTTTGGTTTCAGGCAGTTTGGGTGCCTTTTAACTCTGCTACTCGGGAGTCTGGGCGGACTTTCGGCATTACCTTTTTCCCACGGCGATGAAGGATGCGTGAAGTCCCGCTTGGCTTCCTCTTCTCGGCCCCGGCTGGGACCCGCCGGGTGTAGGGGAGGGGGAGCGGCAGCCGAACGCGGTGGCTGGGTCGCTCTCTGCTTGCGATGTTTTACCAGCTCCTGCGCTGCCTGTAAAGTCATGCCTCCCCCAAGGGGCAGGCAGGCTGCGGCCAGGGATGCGATGATTGGACTGTCCTCCTCGTCTGGAGGAGCTGAAGGGTCCGCGCTCGCCGTGGATTGATTTTTTCGCTCTGGACGCCCAGGCGAAGCTGGAGCCCGCCCGGCTGCGTGTCAGGGCTGCACAGAGCACGGGCGCCTTTGAGTCACGGCGTCGGAGGCGGCATATGGCTGGATGCTGAGACACGGTGCTCCTGCAGCTGGAGGCTTCCGCGGCGATTCCCCAGGTTGACTTTTCTCCATTACCTCTCCCATCGTGTCGGTGAACCCCAAGGATGGCTAATTGCTTCCCTGGGGGAGGGGGTCTGCATGATTTTTTGTTTGGGGCTTGGTGTTTGGGTTTTTTTTTTTTGTTGTTTTGGTTTTTTTTTCTTTATTTACTCTGCCTTGGCTTCAGTCTCTCTGTGCCGAGAAGAAAGAAACAAACTCCAGCGGGGAAATAACGAGCCGAGCCCCAGCCGGGCCGGCGGGGAGAAGCCAGGGCGGCCCCGGGGGCGCTGCCGCGGGCCCCTGCGCGGCGTGGGGAGCCGAGCACCGCTCCGCGCCGCGCCGATCCCGCCCGGATTTTGCACGTTTCCTTTCTTTTTTTTCCTCCCCGTGTGTTTTTTTTGTTTTTTTTCCCCTCTCCTCTCCCCCTTCTATTTTTTCCTCTATTCCCCCTTCTCTTCCCTCCCTCCCAAGCGTGGTTGGATCAGTCTTTTGGTATTTCCTGCCGCCGCCGCCTCCCCCGAGCAGCTGTCCGGCCGCGGCCCGCCGCTCCGCGCTTGCCGTGCCGCGGGGGGAGAGGCTCCGCGGGGCCCACGCGTGTCCCCTCCGCCCCATCCCACGCGTGTCCTGCCGGCGGCGATGCGGCGGCGGCGGGGGGTGACGTGCTGACGGCGGCTTCGCGAGGGGGGCTCGGTCGCCCCGACCAGGTAGGACGCGTCGAACACCCCCCCTCCCTTTCCAGCCGGTGGGTCGGCTGTCTCCCAAAAAGCCACTTCCCCCATACCCTCAAAAGCCATCCTCCCCAAAATATCCTCTAAAAGCAAATACATAACCCCCTAATTACCCCATTAAACCCCTTCCCCCCCCGCCCTGAGCCAGCCCTTCTCCTTGGCCCCCGCGCAGCCAGGCTGCCTATTTTTAAGAATAACATGGTCCCCCAGAGTCATGAGCAGGGTGATTTCACTTAGAGGCTGAGCACTGGCAGCTCCGGGAGGGTAACCCTGCTGCTCTGCCCATGCTTTGTGCCCAGGTGGTGGGTAGCGAGGCTGTTCCGCCGTTTCTGTGTGTGCCTGTTGCGGTTTGGGGTTTGGGGTGGGAGCTGTGGGGTGCTTCCCCCACACCCACCGGCACAGCTTCGTGGCAGAGCTGGTGGCCACTGTGTGACTGGTGTGGCATGGGGCATTGCAGGCTGTCAGGGTGACATCGTTTCTTTAGACGTGCGGGCATATCTGGTCGGTGGAACCCATTTTTAATGTGCTTCTTCCACGATGGTGAGGAAATAGTCAAGGAGTCTGTCCGCACTGATAGTAATTGGCTGTGTGTAAGCAAGGATAGTAATTACCTCTCCTGTAGGCACTGGTACAGGTACCATGCTGGAGACCTTTTGCATTGCTATCTGAAAACCAAGTAGACCTGAGTTTGGAAATGCTTTTAGCTTGCACTAAGTGAAGCGAGGCAACATTCCCAGAGAAGTAAATACATAAGCACATACAACTGCCTGCTGGATCGGAAACCATGTTTTTTGAGTGCTACGCAAATCTAAAGTGCTGTAGTGTGAAACAATTGTTTAACATAAATGAGGAGGAAACTTCTTTAAGCTGTGTAGTCACTTCCTCACTACATCTAGCTGCAGCAGTATCTTTGTTGTCAAAATATTCCTTCCCTCTCTTTGCACTGATGCACAAGATAATAGTATTCAGGAACGCCTGTACAGCAGGCAGCAGCTGCTGCATTGGATGTGTCCCCAGCTGCCACCTTTCCTCCTTGGCAGCAAGTTTCCAAAGAGGTGGGAGTGGGGAGGGAGGGAGGGAGAGAAGCCCCAAGTCCCCTCTGTGTGTGGTAAGTTTTCTTGCTGAGAGCGGAGAATGGATGTTGTGCACAGGGCAGCTCACGGCGGGGTGACAGGTGACCCTGAGATGCTCCCCTCAGCCTGGCGAGGAGGGTGACGGCTGAGCTGGTCCAGAATGGTGTTGGGGTCAGCAAGGGGGTCTGGTTCAGTGTCAGGGGTTACTTTGTGCCACTGTTGATTGAGGTAGGGATGGCAGTTCTCTGATTCGAGGGAAAAAATACAGGCCTTAGTCCTGCCTGCAGCCTGTTCTGAGGTGGACAGTGTGAACCTAGGGAATGATTTAATTGTGGTGCTACATGAATGTAACTGAAAGGCGGATTTACTGCTGTAATCTTTTCATGGTGCTTAATTTAATTTCCATGTGCTTTATTGCAACACTGATTCATCAGGTGAGTGGGAGGGAGGCTGGTACAGTACAGGTGGTTCAGTTTCCATTGCTGAGTTAGATATTTAGCAAGGTGCTGTTTTGGCTACAGCAGGGGAAAACCAGCTCTGTGTCCAGTACGGTGCAGCGGTTTGGAATCTGGGATATCTCTAGGGAAAGGCCCTTCTTGTAAAATGTAATGGGCAGTGTTTGAAGTCAGTCTGCTCTGTTCAGAGCAAAACTCAAACTCGACTAATTCATATTATGTTCGTAGATAATAAAAATTTTAGTTAAGCTGATCTGAATTGGGTTAGATTCACTTCATGTCCAAGGGACCTGTTCTCTGCTGGAGGTAACTGTGACATTGTCAGTGTTGCCAGCGGTGAAGGTCTTGTAAGGGCTGGATCAGGGGCTTAAGAGGCGAAAATGAGAGTGCCCTGAAGTGTGTCAGCAGGGGCCTGCTGCTTCTCAGCCGTGGAGCACAGACCTCCCTCCGCAACTGCACAGATTTGTGCTATTTGATCTCCCGTTTTATTTGGGGAAAAAGCTGCATTTAATGTCTCTTCTCCTGACCTCCCTGCCTTTGGAGCGTTAATAGCACAGTGTTTTCTCAGCCAGAAATGCTGCTCCTCACGCCTCCACTCCTCAACATGAGATGTCTCTGGCAGCACATTGTAGGTGTTTGTGCATGCCTGCTGTGGTTACTAAGGTAAAGGAAACACAAGAAGCAGCTCAGGGAATGGGAACAGACAATCCAAATGCCAAATACATGTGTGTTTGGGCAACAATGACAGTGACCTGCTGACAGCCTGTCTCAGTGTGGGGCTGGGCTTGCTTACTCCTCATGCAGGCTCCTGGCTGTCGCTGCTGGCATTTGTGCTGTGCTTTCCAGAGCACCAAGCTTCTGAGACTGAGCAAACTCCTCCCAGGTGCAGCTGCGTGTGGAGCTCACAGCCCTCCTTATGGAGCTGTGTGGTTGCAGTGCACATAATTATACAGGGCTGTGTCTAAATCACCGGTTCTGCCCTCGTCCCAGCCCCTCCGCACCACTGTCGCTCTTTCTGCCCGTGTAATGAAGGAGGAAGGAGACAATCATCCTGAAAAACATCCTTTTGATAAGCAGCCACTGAGCCTTTGTGGACGGCTAAGGAGCAGCGTACCTCCTGCCCAGACCTTCCCGCCTGCTGCTTTATTGCTCCAGAGGATGAGCTGCTGAGGACTTTCTCCCCAGTTCCAAGTGATTCTCCTCACACCTGTCTACATGCTGCCCTGGTTTTGCAATCTCATCTTCCCACTTTATCTGCCTGCTGCCTTCATGTCTCCCATCTGCCCTGACCCCCATGGTGATGAGCTACTTTCAGGAGCAGTTTTCCTGCCTGCAAAATTTACTACCTGTGTGCTTCTGCAGTGATACTAATTGGACACAGCACATTTTAGCATACTGTGTATTTTAAGCCAGCCTCCAGGTAGTATCAGCTCTGAGACTCCTTGTTGAGATGGTTCTGCCCACTGCTACTCTGGAGGTGGGGGAAGCAAAATTAATTCATGGATGCTCTCTCCCAAGCTTGAGATCAGGGGAGCCAGGAAATAGCAAAAACTTACCAAGATTATGCCTGCTGATCAGGAGTATTTTATCACTGAGGGATTCAAAAGCCAAGACTACTTCAGTAATTTCCACATTTCTGAATTACTGGAATACTGTTTCAAGGTGTAGGGTTGTCATGCTTGCGTCAGGCTCGAGGTACTGTATATGCATCCGTGTAATACGAACAGATCAAGGGATTAAAGGGGAATATTCTGCAAAACTGGAAGCAGCTCACAGCAGGCGAATAGGAGTTAACTCTTAAAGGGTGTCTGCCTATCACAACAGGACAGTGGTGTGAAAGTGGTTGGTTTGGGTTTTTTTTTTAGGTTAGAATAGTCCAGCTGCTTGTGTGTGGTGTTTTTTTTTTTTTCTTGCAACCTGGATAAAAAATGTGGGCATAGCCCTTGTTCTCTAGTCTCAGATAGTTTTGTGTTGTGTTTGTAGAGCTTCAGTTGAAGTTGTGCTGTTATTTTCTTTTTTGCTCTTTTTGGATTGAAGGATTTATAGATGTGTAAATCAAACTCTTGATTGAAAAGGCTTATTTCTCCTCCTTGTTTAATAAACAGCTAGGTGTATACCTAGGCTTCCTTTTTGAAATGTGTCACTGAGGTCTGTGCTATGGGCCAATTTCAATAACCTTATCATGCTGACAGTCTTCTTGATAATAGTTTTTGAATGTGTTTTGTTAAGCCCCAAGCCAAGCTTTGACTTCTTGGGAATCAACTGTATGGCTGCTGTCTGAATTTGGGTGTTTCAGCAACCCAGTTACCATTTGCATGGTTATAGTATCAGTTCAGAATTAACCAGCTGAAGGCAAAAGAGAAAGGCACACATCCTTAATGAACTGGGACATGTGCAGCTATCCTTGGGAGGCCAGGGAAAATCCCAAACACAGTCTGCCTGCTTCATCCTGTCTAATCTGTCAGTGACTCAATCAATCAATGTGAAACTGTACCCCCAAGGATTAATGTAATAGCTATTTTGTGTGTGTGCCCAAAATGGGATGCCCCTGTAGTAGAGTCCCAAAGGGTACTTCATGTCAAATGATCAGCAGAGGCTAAGATAAAAGCAGGCTTGCTGCTTGTCTGTAAGGTGCGGAAGAGAGGCATTGAGTGATGAAATGTCTGTGCTGCGTGGGAAGCTTGAATGTGAACTTGGTCCTTCTGCATCTCAGCACTTCAAGCACAAAAGCAGTGTCCTGCTAGCTCTCCTTCATTTTGCTCACTGTAAATACATGAGATTGCTCAAAACCATGCTTTAATTTCCATGCTAATGCAGTTTGCTCCTTCCCCGCCTTCGGTGCTGTGGAGAGAGTTTGGCTTTTGTTACCTGTGTTGTTTGATGCCAGTTAAGAGTGCAAAGCCTACCCTAGCATTGCACTATTCAATTGTTTTGCTCTTTTCTCAGATTATAATGACAGGGAATTCTCTCCTCACAGCAAACAATTGCCATCTCCCAGTGAGGAGAGGAAGGGAACTCTGCTGCATTTGCGTGGTGCGGGTAACTATTACTCACAATGCGTAATCTTGGCAGAATGAAAAGAACAATTTAATTTTTCTTTTTTAATCTTTCTTTCTGCCTTTTTGGTATGACTTTCAGCATCAGGAGACAATCACTTTTATATAGTAGTACTAGGTGACTGAGGCTTTTACGCTTTTCAAACATTGCACAGTTCACTCAGGGACCTGCTGCCGGCTCATCTGTAAAGTCCCTGGAAGCTGAATGTGAAATTGCCACTGGAAGTAATGCTGGGCTGGGGGGCTTATTCTGGTAAACTCCTGGCATGGATGCAAATAGATGAGATTTCCATTTTATAAGATGAATCTTTCTGCCTTTTGTTGCTTTGAAAAGAATCTCGTGCAATTCTGCAAGCCTGACAGTTGCTGATACAGTGAATAATTTTTTTTCCCCTTAACCTTACTAAGGAAAGAAATCTGGATTTGCAGATAATTTGATGACCTTTTCTTTCATATGTGGGTCAAAGGCAGTTCAAGTCTGAGCAATATAACTTTTTTTCCCATAAAGTTGTAAATCCTTATTTGGATGATGAAGGCTTTCTGTGTACACTGTACACACCATTCAAATTACAGCATTAGTGGACAAGGCAGTAATTTCAGCTGCCCTCCATGGAGCTCTCTGTTATTGTCAATCTAGAGCAGGACACAGGTGTGTTAGACATGAAATACAGTCTTTGTGGGTTTGAGTTTGGTTTAAAATAGATTTTCTTCTTCCCATTTAAAAATCTGCTAATTTGGCCCAACCTCCTTGTCATCCTCTGCCTTTATAACATTCCTCATTGAAGAGACGTAATTTGATAAGAATGGATGTAAATGGATTTTGTTTGTTTTAATTTAGGTTCGGGGGATGCAAACAAGGCCCCGAATTTTTTTTGACTGATGATCCACCACTTTGTTGCCTGTAATCAAACTGCTGTTACGACCTGGACTCCAGGTCACGGGAGGCATGTTGGCATACCTGCACTCATTTATTCATACATCTATGCATTGCAGTAGACTTGGGGAGCTGTAGTTGTGGACAGGGCTGGAGGCTGTGTAAACCAAGCCCAGACTGTCAGGCATCTAACCTAATTTTTTCCAAGCTGGTATTCAAGTTCTGGCTTGTGGAAACCCTCAGTGTAGGTGCTGAAAGCTGTCTTTTCCAAGGGGGTGAGGTGTGTTGAGAAGCTGGGAGGATCTCCTAGCTGTGAGTGTATCTGACAAGTGTGGTGTAGGGTCTCCTGTTCCTGAGTGCCCCAAGAAGGCATGTGGTCAGTGTGTGTTTAACAGCAGCTTCCCATGCCTTTTTCATCTTCTCTTATGTCTGCTTGGATTTCATGGTCTTTGGTGTCAAGGTCTGTCTTTTATCGTGAATTCACACAATGTCTAGTGCAACGTGGCCTTGGCTTCTGCTGGGCTGTTCTGTAATATAAATAAAAGTAATCCCATTGTGTAAGCAAAATACTGAATAACTCTTCTAAATTAGCTAAGTGGATGCAACAGTGCCAGTTTTATTTCCTCATGAGAATGCACCTGTTTGGAGAAGAGAATAAAAGGTAGGTAGAGACCAAGTGAGAAGCACTGAGTGACAATGACTGTGACTCAGAAGCAATTTAACCACAATAATCCCCACAGTGCTAAAGAGTCCTTTTCCCAGAAATGCACAATATGCTGTTCTCTGCTATAAAGCTGTCAGCAACTGACATCATTGTGTTAATATAAGCCTTGCTGTTATTCACAAGATGCACAGTTAGCAGAGAGAAGTTCTAGTGCTGGCTGCTAATTATTGCTAATGTTCTCTCAATTGTTGAACAACAATATAATGAAGATATTTCCTACTTAATATTTTATTCCTTATAGCTGGTATGCTTACACTGTGTTAAAAATAATGCTACTGATATCAGTTTGAATATTACCAAGCCACTGTTTGTTTCATGAGAACACAGGATGACCATTTACCAAGAGCCTCTCTTGGATACCTCTTGAGGATGCTTTTGACTTTTTTTTTTTTTTTCCTTCCCCCAGTCACAGTGTAAAAATGAATTGCTGTAAACAGACTAAGCTTCTAGGAAAGATCTGTGTTGGGGATTTTCACAACCTTCCATGGTACAGATGTGAATAGGCATGAAATCCATGCACTTTGTCCTCACAAACGAAATCACTTTGAGTGCAGTGTGATAGGGACAGTTTAGAGTGTGTGAGTCAGTGTTTGCAGAACTGGATCTTCCAAGCTTTTACCACTTATCACCATATATTCATTAGATGGCATGTAAATGCGCGTGGCTTCTTACCTGATTTCCTCCTGGCCTCTGCAGTTTGATCTTCTGTGTTGTGTTTGACATCCTGACGGTCTTGAACTCTGTGTATTTTCCCGTTGACTTCACAGCAGCCAAGTGCTTTTTATCCTGTGTGTCTTGGAGAAATCGCATTAACAATACATTGCTAGCTGGAGAGAACTTTTGCTGAAAGCACACAAAAGCAATCATTTGCCTTGTTATTTTGTAAAATGCAAATTTTTTTCTCCTATAGAAGAAGAAAACTTCGTTGAGGTGAATGAAAGTGAACAGAGAATTGGTACTCAAAATACTGTCTCAGCAGTGCAAAAGGGACATACATTGTGCTATTGTTAATGAGATTCTCCTGTTTTCCCTTGGAGATGTGGTATTGAATTTGGAAATAGAATTTGAACGATTTTCAGCTGAACATCTCACTTTTCTGCTCACTGAATAGATACAAACCCTTATTGTTTAATAGCTAGATTCACTTTTAACTGATAGGGTTTCATAGAGGTAAGATAATAGCTCTGAAAAAGTAAGACTTTTTTTCTAGACACTATTTAATTTACCATAGTTATATTAAGTGCTAAATTGAAAGAGGCTTTTCTAGTTAAGATGAGGATAATGAATAGTTGTGCATTATTACCATAGCCACGAAGGGGGAGGAAAGAAGAGATTTAAGTTTTGTGCCAGATAGAAGGAAGATTGTGGTCCTTAATAATTTATTTTCCTCTCTCGATTGCTGACTCCCAGGTTTTGCTAGAAGAGCTTTCTGCCCTTTTTACCTCAGGGATGAGCAGTTTTTGAAAGGAAACAGCAGGCACTTCAGGTGCAAATGGCTGTGGAAATAGAGTGAAGCAGCAGGTTCCACCTTTAAGCCAAGCCTGGAGCTACATAATCAAGGGCACTGTATGGAAAATGCTACTGCAGGAATCTGCTCTGAAGACACTGGATTGTAGCATGGCTCCCTGGAGGCTCTGCTCCCTCCGTGCTTCTCCCGTGCTGCAGAGCAAGGTGTAGTTTGCTGCTGTTTTCTGCTTGTAGCAACTTGCTACAAGCTCAGGTGCCCAGGCTGGTTGAGTGGGTGTGCAGGAGCTCGTCGCGCTGTCGGGCAGCACCTGCCTCTGTGGGCAGCGTGTGTGGATGGTCCCTTCCCTCTGGCTCCCTTGTTTGAGTGCCTGAGCAGATCACAGGGTGTGCAGAGTTGTGTATCCTATGTAAAAACTCACCGGCTCTTTGTTTTGATCTGTTTGGGGCAAATGAAAATGACGTAAGATGCTTTTAACGTGGAGCTGCTGTAAGCCTACCCCGCCGTTCCACGTGGATAGAAGTGGTTTATTTGGGACAGGATTTCACAGGGTCTTTCAGAAAATGAAGATGTCAAGGGGAAACCAAAGCGTGTTCCCTCCTTTGCTCACCTCTGAACCCTGGGGTCCAAGACACCACTTCTCTGCAGTGTTCACTCCAGCGGCTTCTCTTGCTGTCCTGCTAGGACTGCTGCCAAGCTGATCCACAGGGACTTGTCCTGTCCAAGCATTTGTCTTCTGGGAATTGCACTCAGGCCATTTTCTTATCTCTCAAAGTTTATTAAGAGTGTGCGTGACTGTATTTGACACTTGTGATCTGGGCTGGGTATGAACCCCTGGGAAGAGGCAGTGCATGAATTATTTAATCTCTTGAGCATTCCAGGCCCTTGTCTAAAAAGCATTAAGCAATATGGGGCTTTTTTTATTTAATGGAGGGTCTGTGTCAGCCTCACTTGAACTTCAGAAAGCTGAGGATTTTGAGTACTAAAAGTTCATACCCTTGTTCCAAATTCCTTGAACTGCAATATGGGACACTTACACCAATATAAATAGTGTCTGCTTCTAGGTGGGTCAGAAATATTCCTGATAAATATTCTGTTTTTTTCCTTTCCTTCCCTCCTCCGGTAATTTGGTACTTTTGGATTCAGACAGGTTGAGGCAATGAAAGTAGGATAATTTTGTGGTTAAGGCGTTTGGCTTTGGATTCGGGAGATCAGTGTTAGTTCCTGATTCCATCATAGACCTCATGTATCTGTGGGGAGATTGCTTGCACCCCTGTGCCTCTGTCTGCACTGAAAAAATAATGAACAGAAGGTAAGTTTTGGGGTTGGGTTTTCATTTGTTTTCCTGTGCTGCTGGCCTGCAAGGCTCTGTTACGAGGGTATGGAGAGGGTCTGATCTCTTCTCTGGGTTATTTGGCCTTGTCTGCCTGTCCTGTCCCAGACAGAGTATGCCTGTTTACTCTCTGGATAAGGCTAGTGGGAAATCTTCAGGCCCATCCTTTGTTTTTTGTTTTTTTTTCTCGAACTGCCACTTTTTTTTTTTTTGGTCATGCTCTTTGCTTTCATTTAACATAAAAGTTAAATGGTGAGTTAAATAGTGTAGCTCTTAATAATGTTTTGAAAACGAGCTGAGCTGCACACGTGGAGGGTGCCTGTAGGAAGCCTTGAATGATACCACAGTATTTTTAATGGGCAGTTCTGCTGCGCTCTAAGCCGTTGGCTCAGTAAGTCTGTCTTACATGAGCTACAGGAGACGCCCAGTGCTGTAAATATCTGTACCATTTCGTTTGGAGTACCAGAAAATGAAACAGCATATGAGATAATAAAAAGGTTTATTTTACTGTAGTCAGTAAAACAATTTTTTCTTCAGGCCGATTTGAAAATGGACGTTAGAAGGAGTAAGTGGAGAATAAGTGCAGAAAACTAGAAATGTTTAACGAGCAACACAAGCTGCCCATCACAGGCTGCCCTGCAGCTCGGTTACTGTGAGGTGCAGTGCCCGGGCAGCCTGGAGAGAGACTCTGCAGCACTTGGCATGGTGAGCTCGTAAGGTACTTACCTAGGCTCAGGTAGGAAGGCTGGAGTTTGCTTTTTGGACAGTTGAGCTTTGCTTTGTATCCTGGATTTTAAAGCCAGAAGTATCAGTCTTACTGATCTCATTTGACTTTGCATCTGCAAGCCACAGGATTTTAGCCTGAGATTGTTACCTCAGGTCTGGTAACTTCTGGTTGAATTACAGCATGTATCTTAAGCATCCAGTGCATTTTAATTTTTGTTGGTGATTCTTTTGTGCTCTTCAGAATGTGTGCGAAGGATAATTATCTTTACAGTAGAAGATGTGTACTTTGTCTCTAATCTGGCTTTTTTCTAGCTTCATTTTTCCAGCTTTCTGACATCTTTTCCCTCTTAAGTAATTGCAGCCTGTGATCAGATGATGCTTTAAGTGTCTTTGATTAGTTAAGTAGGTTGAACACCTTAAAACTCTCATTGCAGTTGATTTAAGACCTGGAGACAGCCTTGTGGTTTTTTACTGGGTCCTTTCCAATTTTACTTGGTGCTGTATTTCAGGTAAAGATAAAGATTGCGTGTGTCATGCCCAGCAGTGATGTTGAGCTGCCACATACAGAAGTAAGGCTGCATTCTGGCTCTTGCTTTTTTTTGTTCCTTCCCTCCCTTGTTTGTGCTTGCGGGAACTGAGCAAGCCCTGTTCACCCACGGTATTGCACTTGGCATTCAGACTCTGTTGGTTATCTATCATTCTTTATAAATCAGAGCTGTTTTGGAAAACTAAGGTACATATCTGGACAGAGAGGAGGGGGCGTTTTGGTCTGGTATGTGGCAACATAAGGTTATTTATCGTAGATTGTGCTCTCTGCACTTTAATAATGTGCTGACATTTTGCCAGTAATAAAAAGGTCAAAGAAAAAAGTTATTTCCTACAAATCATGGCATTTGATTGTTCTTATTATTAAACAGAGAATGGCTTCCTTGCAAGGAAATTTCAGCCATCCACAGCTTTGTAAAAGATGAATTACCAGCTGGTACAAGCATATAAAAATAAAAGTTAGAGCAGCTTTCCCAGTCATCCTTTGTATGCCACTGGCTCCTGTTCCAGTGATTTGTCCTGTCCTGAAGCAGGGTATAGGGAAGATGCAAGAAAAAGGTGTGCGAAAGACAGTAGTGAAAAGAAGAAGTTGATATTTGGAAAATGAGACATTAAGTTGGTTTAAAAGGCTGCTAGAATAATCTCTCTGCACATAAGACCTTATATATTCCTAAGGTTCATAAGACCTTATATATTCCTAATTTTTAGCAATGGTTTTCTACGCTATTAAGAATCCTCTGTTATGTACAAAGTACAGTAATTCAGTGAAATTCAGTATTGCATCGTTTCTTTTTTTTTGCCTCCAAACTTCCCTATTGATTTTTGTCTCTGAGATGCCTCAGTTTGAGACTGCATTGCTGTTTTTCTTGTAATCCCAGACGGCCCTTACTGATACAGAAGTCATACTGTTGGAGGCAAGGCTGTGGCTTAAGTATAACAGTAGTGGCTGGGCAGCGGATGAGCACCGGCAGTCGAGTTGGAGATGCTCTAACACCAGCCATGATTGGGAGCTTGGATGGGCATGAGGGAGCTCAAAGGGAAAGGTGCTGGCTCTTCACAGGGTTACTGTTTGTGGGGGCAGGAGGCACTTGTGGCAGCTTGATGAGTATTAGTGCTGTGAATTAGGGTAGTTTATTATTTTGCACAAAGAGGCAGCACAGCTGGTGTATTTTTGTTAAAGGAAATTGAACAAAAGTGTCTTTCAGGGGAGTGCTGGCTTGTTTCTCTTGTAATGGGGCATTTGCTGCTACCCCTCCGTAAAGCATCACTGTAGATAGCTAACAATGTATGCCTAGAAAGCTGAATTATAACAATTATATGGCTATGGTGGACAGAGGAATTGTGTGCTGCAGTTCTTACTGCCAAACCACCCTCAAAATCAATTTGAATGTAAATACTTTCAAAAAAAGGAGTGTTGAAAGGTCTGTATTGGGGGAAACAGCATGTTAGTCTCTGGCTAAGTGAGTCAGGGTTTTTTTATCATTTTACAGTGTCATTACATGAAAGTCCAGTGGGCAGAAACTGCATTTTTAGCTGCCCAAGAATTCAATATTGCTATTAATTGGTGTTGGAAACAAGCCACATCCACTTGAAATGGATTTGTTTCAAAAAGTGCTATTTGAATTGCTCCAGCCAGAGGACTCTTGGGCAACTTAGTTTTTTACAGAGCATTGTATGCACTGGGACTCTGCACGTATTGGTCCTGGTAATGGCTGCTGCATTATAAAATGCAGAAATGTGCTGGAGGTTGAGCAAGCTGCTGGCTGTGTGAGGGCTGAAGGAGCATTCCCAGCTTCCTGCCATCCCAAGGGATATGGGGAGTCACATTCATGCCTGCTTTTCTAGCCTTTTATATTTGTTTTAAAAGCTTATCGTGCTTGTGCAGAATAACAGTGTGTTTCTGTGCTTGTTTTTCACCAAACAAACATGTTGCTCTTCTTCACCCAGCAAATGTGTTCAGGATATCTAAACAGGCGTATTAGAAAACCCCTAAGGGTTTACATTTAGCTCATGAAGTACAAAAATCTTGAGCTTTACCTTTTAAAGTATCTTTTTCTTAGGATGACTTATATATATCTAGAGGTCATTCTTTCCTCTCTAAGATAATTTCTACTGTAAGAAAGGATGCAGAAGTTTTCCCTTGTGAAAGCATCCGGTGTTGCTCTGTTTGGGATTGTGTGCTGGTCCTGCTCTCTGGAGTATGTCTCTCACAAAATAGTCATTTCCTCTCCTAAATTCTTTGTTTAGCCAGCACTGTCTTTAGGCAGGCTGAGAGATAAAGGTGGAAACTTTGAACGAGTCTGGAGAAATGGTCCTAATTTCAGGAAGGTCTGAGCTGAACAGGAAGGAGGCAGGTAGGCAGGATGCTCTGGGGCAAATGTGTTGTGTAATGCTTGTGTACACACCACAGTGATATCTTTCTTACAAGTCTGTCTGATTGATGTTATGTTTCTCGCTAATCAGATACCAGTGTTATCTCATCCTGGGAGTTTCTGCGGCTTGTCTCCACCCCAGCTTAAAATTTGACTTAATGAGCAGCTTCTGGAAGGTGGGGGAAAAAAGTACGTCATGGCCCGCTGCTGTTTTCATTCACAGCTGCTTTACTGGGCCTCTTCTTGATATTTTCATTAGTTATTTGTAGGCTTTGGATGGATTGTTAACAAAAAAATCACTTATCAGGTTGTGTGTTTTTCATAAATGTAATTCAAGGAAATGTCTCCTACTTCCATTTAAAAACTAGTAAGAAATCAGACAGTTATACAAATATTGGAGGTTATCTCAGTGGTCACAAAAAAGAAAGACAGAGCCAAGGAAAAGGAAGTCAGGGTAATACCATGACATTTTAAACACTCTTTTGTTTTCATTCAGATATTTTTAGCTAATGGTGATTTTTTTTTTTTTTTAATGCGAATTGATGTGTTGTGTCAGTGCTAGAAGCTGCCAGCATAGCTGTCCCAGGGAAAAGATATCAATTGACATTGAATACAGTCCAGGGACTGCTGGATAGAATGATGTTAAGGAAACATAAGGAATGCTTCGGCAGCTCTACTTGGTAGTAGTAATAAAATCCAGATTAAAAAATGCAGTCCCAGTTAAATTTAGGTTTAATTAGACTTTGCTTTATTTCCACAGCTATCTTCCTGCTGTTTCAGATATCCCGCTCAGGTAGACAGATAAGTTGCTTTAGTTTGGTTGGTGCTGTACTTCCCAGGAGAGCAGGTCTAAATAGTTTCAAAGAAAGTGATAAGTTGTTTCCATCTCTCCTTAGCTTGAAATGGATTTTTTGATTCTATATATCCATTTAGGCCCTGACCTAAATCCCACTGGAATCATCAGAGGGAGTGGGACACAAAACAAACCATGGGAACAAGATGTAAATCAAGCCCATGGGTTGTACTCATGGCTGGAATATATAAAGGTCTACACATTTGGGCTTTGATTGTGGTCTTATTTTCTCCGAGCTGTTCACGTTTCATGGACGATGTGATGCAATGGACCTGTCATGTCTGTAGGTGCAAGCAGAACATTCCCTTTATTAGATGTTTGTGAATTTTCCCATGTGCAAGACAGTAGCTGCTCTAAAAGTATAAAATGACATAAAATGTGTGTAAAATCAGGGCAGAGAACCTTCCCCTCTCTTCCCGCAGGGTGTGCAGAGCTCAGGTACCTTGTGCTGAAAAGGTTTCCTTCCACAAAGTTTTATTTGCACACTTGGTAGACCCAGTTGGGTACCTATTCAGCACTGTCCCTTCTTGGGGCAACGAAAGCTGAGAGCAGTGATACATATTTTTTCAGAAAGGAATAGTATTAGACATACACAAAAAAGCCTGTTCCTTGCAGGATAAACGAAGGGAGACCAAAGACTGATATAATTTATATGCTTTCCTCTTTTGATGCTATCACTGGGGAAAATAACAGCGTGCCTGCTCGCTATCCAGAGATCTGCTGTGCCAAAGCGAGTAATTGCAGCACGTGGCAAGCAGAGAAGGCACCAAGGTGTTTGATGGATGAGTGTTCTCCACCAAACAGAGAGGAATATTTGTGAGAAGCTAGTAATACACTATGGTTGAAATGGCCCATTCACTGTATAAAACTCCCAATCCAGTTGCCCAGCAGAGACTTGAACAGCTGGTATAGGAACAGAAATCACTACCAATAAATCAGGTTGGCACTTAAATGATTGTGAGCCCTGATCAGGCCATGTTATCACTTCGTCTTGGTGGATGAAGTCAGGGAGGATTTAATTGTGTGATGACTAACATTTCCCTCAGCTCTTTCCCTTCTTCTTACAGCTGCCTCAGTTCACCTGAAACAAAATGCTTGGCATGTTATGCTGCTGTTGAGATTTGGTATTGCAATAGTGTCCCAGAGTCCTTATCCTTGATCAGGGCAAGATGCTGCTCAAACAGGTCCCAGAGAGCCAGTGTTGGAGGACAGTAATAAGCTGGATGGAGAGCTGGAGCACTGATGTGGATGAGCGTGGCTGCTGAAGAGCTCTCCAGAAGTGAGAGCAGTTACAGCTAGCTGTGAGGGTGGAGACAGGCTCCTGTGCTGTAATTACAAAGGCTGATGTTTTAATTGCAGCTGCTCGCTTCAGAGGTGTGCTGGAAATTAAGAAGGTGCTTTACAATAGCAGCATTTAACTTATTTTTGTCATCTGCTTTCTTTTTAATTGATCTGGGCTAGGATTTACCAAGGGAGGCTTCCTGAGCTGTGTAAATCCCTTGAAAGGGTGTGGGCAGGGGGTTCCTGACTCTCCTGGAGGTGATTTGATGTTCCCCCTAAGCCAGGGTAATCAGGCTCCTCTGCACACCCAGTTGTGCAAGCCCACTGCGTCCAGTGTATAAAATCCAATGACCACTTGACCTGATCCAAGGTAAAGCTGGCCCACCTCCTTTCTGTCACGTAAACTAAGGAACATCCCTGAAAGGCACAGGATTGCTGGATGTCAGGCGAGGAGGGAGTGTGCACATGGAGGAAGAGGGGAAAGCCTGGGTTTGCGCAGTTAGGTGGGGCACTGAACTGCAGCCCTTTGAAAATTGCTGGTGGAAGAGTGGGCAAAACTAACCTATTTCAGAGCCTTTAGCCATTCTTCCAGCTTTTTTTCCAAATTTAAGTGAGACAGAGACCAATTCAAGGCTGAAGAGACAGATTGTATATGACTAGACGTTCAAAATTAAATCTCTAGTGTGCGGGTATAGTCAAAATAGCTTGGGACAGTGTTTCTGAAAAGTACTTTGCTCATTTGTTTGTTAGGGATAATATTAACTATCAGGAAAATATTGTCAGTCTCAGAGATCCCAAATTTGTTAGAAATTGTGAATCTCAGTTTAAAAGTAAAAACTCTAAGGGGGAGAGGGGAAGGAAAGGGGTTAAGGAGCCCTCTTCACTGTTAAATTTTTAAAATTCTAGCTTATGTTCCACACATATTTCCAAGCTTTTCTTTCCAACCAGAAAGATTTTGGTTTTTTTTCAGGTTTTGCTAACAAACAAACATTTTTACAAAGCAGTCCCCTGAGGTTTAAAAGGCAAAAAATACTGTGAAATTGATTATGAAATGGCAAATCATAGTGCACTAGTTAAAACACAAAATAGAGCCAACACTTTTACACTCTCCAAACCTTTCAAGTTTATGAATAGTAGCTTTAGTGCCAGAAGCAGGCATTTGCTCAGTAGAAGAACAAATATATTGGACTAAACTCCAAGATTGTGCTATTGGATGGGTCACAGGCCTCTCCGCTGGCACATAACCTGTGTGGATACATGCAGATAAGAGCATAGATATAGGTTTGCCCATAGGAAGTGGTCAGTACCAGCACACTTACTTGTCTGGAAGTGAGTAGCCATGTGCTGGGCGGTCCTCCTGGGCTGCTGCATCCCCTGTCTCAGGAGGCAGGCAGGGTAGGCAGCTGTGTGCGTAACTGCTTCTGGTACTTGGAGGAGCACACTTGCAGGTGCCTTTTATAGATCGCTGTGTCGTGCTTTCGTTCACTTAATATAATTGGCAGACTTTGTTCAGGATAGTACTCTGGCCAATTGATGTGGTGGTAATTAAAGTCACTGTTATATGTTATATACTCACTATTGTACATTATGCATTCATTGGAGGAAGAAGGGAAAATAGGTGAGGAAATGCTAGCTTTGAAGAAGAGGAGTGGTTGTGCCAATTATCTTGGATGAATTGTTCAGTGACAGTTAATCCGTGTGAGTGAAAACAAGTCCTCTGTGATGCTCTGCCAAGGTCAGGAATTTGAGCTCTATTTGGAGAGTGAAAGTTACAGTCTTGCAGATTAAAGCTCCTTAGAAGAAAACATCTTTATTGCGTAAATTGAAGCAGAGCTTTTCCACCTCTGTCATCCATATAATCTTCACCTGATGCCCAGAAAAAAGGACCATGGCAGAGTAGAGGTAAGACCCCCCTCATATGAAGCGTTTGGCAATGCAGGGGTGTAACAGGTTTGTGAAACCTGTCTTAGTGTGGATATGGCCATGAGCATATGTACACACCCAGGCTGCCAGTGGAGGTCAAGCAATGTGTGCACTTGATTTTGTGGGAGAGCAACTACTGCAAAAATACATTATCCTTTGCCATCCGTGGTGACAACAGAGCTGTACTGATTTATACTGCCTGAAGCTTTTACTCAGCATGCTGCCACATTTTTACCAGGTGGTTCTAAAGGGTGACTGACTTCGTTTTGTCCATGTTTTCCCATTTTGCAAATAGGATTAAGTCAGCACTTGATATGTTGGAGGTTGAGCTACATTTGCAATACGGTTCTCCTAGTAGCTGGTAATTTGGGGTATCTGGTTCATCCAGATGAATCGCTCTATTGTGTGGAACAAGGTCATTTTCCTCTCTGTCTCTGCCTTTTGTCTATCTAACCAGAAACCATCTCATAGACATTTTGTTCAATATCTGTGAAATCATTTTCAGTTCACTTCATATTTGGGTTATGTGTGTCTGTCCCTGTCCTCCCATAGTGTTCCCCCCTTGGTTATTGGCAGATATATTATATAGGCTATCCAGAAATTGATATTTCATTTTAGTCTCTGAAAAATAATGCTCTAAATTCCAGTATAAATTGTAGTTTATAGGACCTGTTGGTCTGTGATGCTAACCAAGGAGATGACTCTTTATCTCATTATGCTGGCCTTGCTGAGATGTAATCACACCCATTTTAGTATGTACTAGTACTGTGTGTTTTAATATCCATAGCAGAGTATAAATACAGTACTTTCTGTATATAGCTTTTTTTCTCTAATGTAGTCATTTTGTATAAATGGTACTGTTTTCACACAGAGATTGCTGTGTTCACCTGCCTGTACAGCTGTGCACGTAAGGTCCTGGATGTGGGATCTCATTGATTTCATTATCCACTTACATTGGTATGCTTGAGGGGAAGAGACCTCAGTGTATAAAATGCCATCATATAGTTTACACTTGCCTCTCCTGAAAAGTGTGTGTATAGAAGGGAATTGATGGCCTTAAAGATAGTTACCTCTGAGCATTAAGAGCTTGTTCATCACGAAGAACAATTTGAATAGATTGATCCTTCAAATATGAAGCGTTGCTGGAGCTCAGCACCATCAGTACTTCCAGCAAACACTGAGGCCCTGAATTCCTTTGCAGAACAGGATTGTTGTGTTCCAGGCAGCCTCGCCGGCGGGTGCCTCCACCAGCCCCAGGGTCAGCCGCCCTTTGCAGCGTGGGTGCTCTGGCTGCTGGCCTCTTCTCTACGCCACTCTTCCCAGTGCTCTCCAGCACAGCCTGATAAAATTAGTCCTTCCAAGTTAATTTGTTGTGGGAAATGGCATCCAGCAGCTTTTTTCCTTTTTGCTGATCCATCCAGGGAAAGTCACTACCACTTGACTCTTTTCCAACCTATCTGTAAGTAATTTTTATTTGTCTCTGGCTTTTTTGTCCTTGCACATTTGGGATGATACCCCCTTCTGTCACTGAGGCACTGTAAGATTAATTAATATGTACCAAATGCACTGGAAAACCTGAGGGGCTGTATTTGATCAAGGGTAAAATACTGTTGTCAGACAGTAGGATTTTTCAAGTGGAAATACCCCACTCACATATAATTGAAACCAGGCTTTTCCAGAGCCTCTCACTTGCAGGGAGATCTGCCAGTGCTGGAGAGCTGTGAGTACAGCCACACCCTGTAATTGCATAAACGCAGAATGAATCTAAGGGTGACAAAGTCTATTAAAATTATATTTTAGAAGGTAGGATTGTTTGTAGAGTTTTGAGGTTTGGGGGGCTTTTTAACTGTCTGTGAACAGAAAAGCTGCCGTTGCTCTGAGAGCATCCCTGTGTGAGCACCCCTGAGAGGGGATGAGCCTGGGCAGTTTTGGGGATGAGGCTTGGGGCTCCCTTTGCTGCTGCTGAACACAGGCACTCACACCTCGACAAGCACCCATGCCGGGTGGCATGCACCAAAGCCAACTGGGCAGAAGGGCAGTGCAAATCAGATAAAGTAGCTTCTTGAACAGATTGAGCTCTAGGCTTTACTAAATCAGAACATAAATGTCAAATTCCTTATAAATACCAGGCAGTGCGCAGCTGCGTTGGTCTAACATAGCTGTTGTGGTCTGCTGGGTAGGAGAGCCGGGTCGAGCTGTTCCCCCGTGAGCCAGAAATATGGTGGTTGTGCTTCTCAAAAGCAATTATCCACATTTCCCCCCAGCCTGAGGCGATGGGTCACCCCCTTCTTAGCATGGTGAAGAATGTGTCCAGTCAGCACTGGGGGAAATCCTGGAATAGTCCAGAAGTGCCAAGCATGCAAACACAATACCGGCATTGGCAAAACAACATGAATAGCTTCGGAGCACTGTAATGTGGGCTGCAAATTGCAAGGCTGACTCCTTACAAAGACCACAGATCCATCACTTCGAAATGTCAGGGCTTTGTCACCCAAAATAGGCTTTTGTCTTCTTTTTCCATGCGTGAGACGTGGAATTTTTTTTTTATTTTGTGCTTTGTGTCATACAGTATAATTGGAAAGTGCCTGGGCAGTTCACACTGAGAAGCTCAGCTAGGAGGTAAGGCTCCTTCCTCATTCCTCGCTGACCAAAGACACTCAGGTGCAGTTGAGTTGTGGTTGAGGCAGGCAACCAGGAGGCACCTCTTGGGACTCCTAGTAGAGTTGTGGTGCTCTCCCCTCTCTGCCCCCTGCATTGCTGTGTATGTAGGGTCTAAGAGAGCCACTACGGAGCAGTAAATTTCTCTTTTTAGTGGTTTGAATTGTGTCCTGGGCTGTCATATTTGCATTTTCAATGGCTGGATTGTGAGAGCGGGCTCTCTCCCTCCAGCTTACCTGCATGAATCAGGCACATATGGATCTTGTGCTAAAACACGGTATGCAGTGTTAGCAAGAGGGAGCTGTGATCCCTCTCAAGATCTCAGCTGTGGTGATTTTCTGAGTCTTGATTAGATGAGGTGTGGTCCATGTGTGAGTTAGAAGTCTCAGAAAGGAAATAAAAACGCAGTCTCTATTTTTACACACAGGCTTGTACCACCAGTATTATAGCATGTACCAAGTGTAGTACATACTTAAGGTCATCTCTGGTTTTGAGGTTGAGGGCTGTGCTATGCATGGCATGGTGAAGTAGGAGGGAATTCAGGGTGTTTCCAGTAGCATTTTTGTTCAGATAAGGATTGTGCTTTGCATATACAGTCTCCAGTTGTGGAGTAACCTCCACTTCCTGTGCTCTGTTTCATGTTGTGGAGCAGTCCTGGAGTATGCAAACTGGATTACCTTCAGATGAAACTAAATTGTGCTTCTGACAACCAGAAGAGATAGTCCAGTGTAAAACCTGTCCTGTAACTTGATTCCCTAATCTGGATTCATCTGCAGTCTTGGTAATTACAGCTCATGAGTTTGGATCCTCGTGTTTACGAAAGACATCAACCCATAAGCAGTCTTGGAGAAATCAATTCAGTGTTAAAGTCATTAGCCCACGTGCTGTGTGGGAGCCTGGAGGAGACAGGTTGTCTGAGGGCCTTTCACGAGTGTGGTGGAAGATTAATAGGGTTGGAATATTGTGGGTTATCACATTGCTCCTAAATTTGGCCCTAGCAGAGTGGGACATATTTTTTATGTCGTCACTGGTGTTGCTGAGTTCTGACCAACAGACTTCAGAGCTCAGTTTCATTCTCAGTGGGTCTTCTGTGCTCCAGGGCAAACTGGAGGGCTTCTAACCTTCTCAAAACTGGAGTTCAGTATTTGTACTTTTTCTTGTAGCTAACACCTAAACTTATAGGAGACATTAGTCTTGTGCTGTTCCAGTGTAAACATTACTAACAAATATCACAGGAAGCACAGGATACTGAAAATTATCTTGGCAGCAAGTACATGAAGAGCAGGCTTTCATTTGTAAATTTAATCTCTAAATAGGCCTTTTTTCTTTTAGATTTGGAATCTTTGTGTCAATTTCAGGTAGGAAAGGGTGGGTTGATGAGGGTTTAGTTTTTTTATTTTGTTCTTATCTCACTATTCTTCTGCTCTCCTGGGTTAGCTTCATCTGCACAAGTTGCTTCTGTGGAAGGAGGAGTACAAACCCAACCACCTCCACCCTCCACTTATTTTTTTTAAGGTGTGAATGTAAATGCTTCTTCCCCCTTTACCAGGAGGCAGAGCATGAGCACTGTGTAACTCTGAGTGAATGACAGAGGGACGTGGATGCGTCACTGTTAATGGCAGGCTATCCAGCACTGAAGGGCGCACAAGAGTAGCTTTTTCTGAGCAAGTTTGCAATACCCTTCTCAGAAATGTCATCCAAGTCCTCTTTTCATATGCCAGCATCCCTTTCCAGTAAGTTGAAGGAAACCCAGCAGCTCTTGTTTCCAGGATGAGACATGTGAAGGAAAGTGTATTGCTGGGAAGATACTACATAAGTAAAAGCCCCACATCCAAACGTAACTTTAGTGGAAGAAAGGATTTTTCTCTCCCCTGCCGTGTTAATATAGGTTGCAGTTGATTGTGTCACGTGTAAAGCCTGAGAAGTCTACCAAGTGTCTCATTAGCTTGATCAGAGTTGAATTTGACGAAGTTATTCATACCATGCTATTTTCTTATGCATCCTAATGCAGTGTCAGAGGTTTTGCCAGTGAAATTATGCCCTCATTTTCTGGGACATATGAAAACCCAGAGCTATACCCCTAAGCATTCACATCTGGGGGCCCAGTCCTGGTATTTCCCTCCCTGCCCCAACACTGTCACATCACTGGTGCCTTTGCAAAGCCCTGTGTAGTTAATTCAGCTGTAGGGCTGGAAAGTCAGCTTTCATGTATAGGTCTGTAGGAGACAGTCAAGGTGTTCTAAGGTGTGAGCAAAAATCCTCTACCAGCCCAAAAGAGAAAGTAGAAACCAGGGTGTTAAGACTTCTGTTTTGGGGGAAGAGGACCAACAGCAAGTGGGCAATCACTGCTTTGCTGTCAGTGATAATACCTTAGCGTTTATACTGTGTTTTCTGCTTGGCCTTCAACAGGGAAATGTTTGCCATGTGAACCATTTCTTCATACCTTTCTAAAGCCAGGAAGTTTTAAATATCTAACCATGCCAGTGTTTGAGTCAGCTCCCAACAACACTCCTAAAACTTTTAGTGGACTCTGAAAGAGGGCAAAAGCACAGTGGCTCATCATCTTACCCCAGGGCTTTCTTTTGCCAGGACACCCTCTGCAAGTACTTCTCTCCATCTGCTCTTAGGCTATTGCCCTTTCTGGTTCCACAGAAGCTGCAGTCAGACCTCCAAGGCGTGGGGAAGGATGTTAGTGTCCTGTATCTCACAGGACCTGTGGGATAAGGTCCTTTTGGTTGCAGTGAGGTGCATAGGTGTTAGTGGAACAGCTCCAGTTGACCTTAATCATCTTTTTGTGCTGCAGCTCTCTGCTGATAAAGTCCTTATAGGTGTAAAATGTCACATGGACCAGGAGCAGCTTGCAGCTGTCATCTGAAAAGGTTATGTTTTACCAGCAGCTTGAGTTTCCTTATTTTCATAATGTTGTGCGAACCTGTTTTAAGTTTCACTGGGACAACCAGGAACACTGACTGATAACCTCGGAGCATCCTGTAGCTGAATCTGCTTGAGCAGATTTACAGTTAATGAAGTGGCAGGGCTTGTCACCAAACTTCTGAGGGGTAATGATGGAGCTACTCTTCAGCAGTCTATGTATTACGCAAGCAATATTGCAAGTAATAGGTTGCTGTGAGGAAGCACTGTGATCCTTTTTCTTTAATATGCTGTTTTTTTCCCCTTTTAAATAGTTTGGGGGGGTTTTCTTATGCTTCATTATCAAATGTGGCAGTTAGCAAGTAGAAAGTTGTTCCTGCTGGGCTGGAACAGGCTGGTGTAGTCTAAGGTGCTGCTTGTTGACTTACCCTTGCACAACTCCCAGGAAAATGTACTGCAGGCTTTGCTCCATCTGGCTAAATGCCCCATCCTCTGTAAGGCACAAACTGAATTAAGGAACAAAGATATTTTCTACTGTCTGGCTGTTGCTACTCACTCAGACACTGTTAGAAATAATTTTAAACATGGATCCCAAAGCTTATTTCATGTCAAGTACAAATAGGTGCTAGAAAGCAATACGTTTGTAGCTAAAGGTTGAAAGTGGTGATTTTTCGCATCTTTGGTGCCAGCTTTGGAATATGAACACGGCTTGTGTCCCAGGCAGATTTGCTTGGTAATAAATACTTCCACATATAATTCAGGTGCCTGAATTGGAAGCAGGATTCTTGGAGATCTTGGCCTACTCTTGAGAAAATGTAGAAAATCAGAGTCTGAATTTTTCCAGTGTATCTACCTACAAACAGCCCAAGGTAGTTGTGGGATGGGGCTTCTTTGGCTTTGTGAATTCAACCTTCTTTGTTCTGTATCTCTGGGACTTGCTGGAAAGTAAATCTACTTTTCCTCTATCTGCATTATAAAAAGAAGCTCTGGACCACTCTACACACACAATCCCCAAACTGTAACTACTGTGGAACAAAGGCTCCTCTCCCCTCTTTTGTTTTTGACAGCACCAGAGTTTAAGCCCCCTCAGGGTGCTATGAGTGGTGCTGAGCAGAGAGACCACAGTGCAACCCTAACCTGGTGTCGGGGCTCCCATCCAGGCACTGGCAATAAAGACACCCTCTCCTAAGCTTTGGGAATGGAAGAGCTTGGGAAACAACATGCTGTTTTAGCGGGTGTATGAGCTTAAACAAAATAAAGTGAAGCTGTCAGCCCTCTCCCCAGACACACTAGCAACTGGAGGTCAATACTGAGTCTGGACACTACCTCTGTGAGCCCAGAGGTACATCTCTCAGCCGACCCAGTCTCCTTCTTCAGGCTGAGATGAATATGTTGCAGTGGTAGGGTTTGTTGGTTAGCTGCCAAGGTGTATACTGTTGTGTCAACGGGCAAAGGTCCCACATGAAGGTATATCATAAAAATTAAATTTCCTCTCTCTGAAGGTCACAAAATATGAGCTGTCTACCATGGAGCTCTGGAGGAAATGATTAATGGGGACCTCGAAAATCTGAAAGCTGTACCACTGAGCCTGTCGGCTGTACAAGCTGAAAGGTCTGACATCCCTACAACTCCAAGCTAGTAGGAAGCGTGAGATAGCATTGCTGCCTTGGCCTTTCCTCTGATATCTTCCCCCTCCTTTGCAGCTCAATCCAATCTCAAGATGGATCCAAAATACAGATGCAGGCTGGCAAATTTCTGAGTGAACAGTGTTCTTCCCTGCATCCCTCTGTTGTATCTGCACCAGCTTTGTTAAATGAGATGTGCTTCAAGGAGCAGAAATGTTTAAATGCATTTAGTAGCGACTTAGCTTCTTTATTTCTTTTCCTCCTCTGTTCTTCTCAGAAATAGGCAGTGAGTGGTTGGATCATGGTGTTGCTATGGTGAGTTTTAAGATACACCTTTGATCGTAGTTCATAGGTGCCTGCCAGCATATTAATTCCAAGCCACCCATATGCTTCCAGACCAAAATACCTCTCTCTTTGCTGCTCTTCATTTTATTGAACACTTAGCCTGCTAGCTCACAGACTACTGTGTATTACTGTGCTGCTCTAAGAAATCACATAAGGGTTGATATTTCCTTTTGTCAGGAGAGCAGCACCTGGCAGAATTAGAGCTGAGTTTCTTTCCTTTTGTGAGAGTAGTGGTCAGGTCACTGTGTCTTCCTCAGAGGTGACTTTGGCAGCTCTTTAAGTTTGGGGCTAAACATTAGGAGATGGGAGGAGAAAGGCTCTGTGTGGAGAAACATGAGGTACCACAAGCTAAACTTAATGATTTCAGTTGCTTATACCCTTGTCTCTTGCTTTTTCAGTCTTCCTATGCACTGTTCACTCATACTGAAGTGCATGTATTTGTGCAAGTGATTTCCCTGAAATCAGGGGCCCTCTTACATGAAAAAGTGTTTGCTGATGTGAATAAACTGCATAGTCAGGCCCTGACATTTGTGTTGATCTATTCTGTAGTGGTGGGGAAGTGTTGCACGGCTCAGTATCGACTCCTCTAGCCAATTCAGCAGCAGAATTAGTTGGAAGGAAGAATTTTTTTTATTTATTTTTCCTTTGGTAGCAGCTGCAAGAGAAGGCCTTACTGATAGACATTGCAGTGCATGCAGATTAGTGTCACACTGTAGTGTACTCTTGATGTGGAAGTGTAAGGAGAGGAAGTGAAGGGTGACAGGAGGAATCAGAAAGTGTTCCTCATAAGACTCTGGGAATATGACTGAGTGCACCCTGAGAGTCCCAGACCCAGGTGGGACTCGTTTCTAAGAAACAGTGTTTCCAGATAAGCAAGCACTTCATGGTACTTTAAAAAAGCATCTGGTAACTTCAGCAGAAGTGAAGTATCAAGTAGGTGAGGTTGCCTGGTTTAAGATTAACCTCTTGGGCGAATCATTTTAGTTAAACTAAGGAGTAACTTTAGCTTAATGCTGTATCAGTGTTGTCCCTAACCAACATGGAAAGGACCCTTTCTGCTCATGGACTTCAGGATTGTTGCCAGAAGGCTTTGCTGAGGTAGCTGGCTTCAGGTAATCTCATGTACATTTAGCTATTTAATGTGAACTTCTGGGTATGTGAAATAAGACACTGAGATTCCTCCCCTGAAAATCAGTAGCAGAACTCCTACTACAGATGAAGGAGACAAGGTCAGATGGTTTTGTTCCCTACAAGCACAATTAAATCTACAAAGTGATTCAGCTAGAATTATGTCTGGAGTGGCAGCTCATTCCATCTGCCTTGTTTATGTTGGCCAAAGAGGAGTCCCTAACTCCAAAGCCTCACTAAACCACTCAGGTCTTCTCACTGAATTCAAAGCAAAAGCCCTGCTAAAGTCAGGGGGGCTTGGGCATCACCCAATTTTAAGCAAATATCTGAAAGTTATTAATGCATTTTATAACTTGCCTCGGAGATGATGCAGGAATGACTGGATTCACTTATAAATGTGGGAGCAAGTGCTGTAATTCAGAAACACTGACAAAAATCAGCATTTTCCTTGTTGCTCTTTGGGGGAAACCTGGCGTGCTGATATAGCCATGCTGATCTGCAGGAAGGTTGACTGGGTGGTGGGTTTATGGCCTTCAACTTCACTTGTTCTGCAATGGCTAAATGCTCCTACCTATGAAAATATTTTGCTGTCCTGTGTGCTTTTATACAAATATAACTGAAAAACCAAGTGACAGGGAAAGTGGTGCTCTGTTATTTTCTGTGATTTATGCTCCAGTTTATCCATCGAGGCAGGCCTACATACCCGAGAGAACAGTCTGAATATCTGTGTGAGCAGAGATCAGATAGCGGCTGCCATGGCTCGCTGGGCTGGAGTGCTTAATCAGCTATTAGAAGATGATACTAGGAAATATGATTTACAAAGAGACTCTGTTCAGAGAGTTTTGAGTCTTTTGTCAGTTCTAATAGAATATTCAAGAGGAAGTTTGCAATTTCAGTCTAATCCTTTTGGTTTTATTTTTCATTTTTGTGTGCTTGTTTTTCTGCCTGCTGCAACTGTTTGCTAGGGCTTGCTTATCTAGGCTTCTGTTATTGTCCTGGTTGAATATTATTATTTACTTGTATGGTAATACCTAGAGCTTCTGATCTGGGATCAAAGCTCTATTGTGCTAGATGTTACACAGACCTAGTTTATTAAAGTCCTAGGAATGTATGGACTTACCTTACGATACCAAGAAGGGACAGAACAAGGTAACAGGAAGGTATTCACATGCAGTATAAGGAACAGTCAATGCACACCAGCTGTCTTGTTTTGAAATGGCAAAGGTTTTGCCTGCAAAAATGAGAATTATAATGAAAATGCTTTTCCTAGCAAAACAGCAATTATTCAAGTTTTTTTCATTTTTGTTGCCTCTGAAATATTTGTAGTTCTTTTTCAGCACAGAATGGTGTTTGCTACTGTTTGCAGGACTGCAGCCAACTTCACCGATCAGCGGGCACAAGAGGTTTCTTTAAACAGAAATTAGGAAATCCTAGGTAAGAAGTTTGCATGACAAACTTTAGTCAAATGTGTACTCCTTTGAATTAAAACCTGGCCTGAGCCTCTCGTAAGTCCTTGCCTTGGTGCAGATCCTGCAAGCTTCTGCAACTTCTGACCACTTCTGCAAAGTGGTTGGCACGGTTCTTGTTACTCCTACTTGTCATGTCTGGTACAATTGTGTTAGCAATTGTGTGGCAGCATCACTGACCTTAAAGGGATTAAATGGATATTGGTTTTGGATAAATCTGAGTATTTTTCATACGCTGAACTGGATGGTAGTATTAGCTGGGCTGGGAACTGACTGGTTGATGTGCAACCCTACCAAGAAGGACCGTAGAGTCACTGTGGACATAATGAGCCGACATTGTGGACAAGGCAAACTGTACGTTGGGCTGCACTATGAGGAACATTGCCAGCAGATTGAAGGAGATGTCCTCCCACTTCTGACCACATTCGGTGTGCAAGAAAAGCAGTAGCAGTGAGTGTGAGAGCTTCTCAGAGTACCACGAAGTGAAAGCTAAATGTGTCCCAGCAAGCACGAAGTCTGGGAATTTCCCCTCCCGTGGGAATGGAGGGTTTAAATGTTATCTTCCTCATCTTAAATGCCTTCTCAGCAAGCCTGCCTGTACCAATGAGATTTGTCCACCCAAGTCTGGTGGTGTCCTTGGAAAAAATCAGCTTTTGCACTATCAGCCTCAATAGGAGGGTGCCTAAAGCTTGCGGGGTCAGGTTTGTTTTGTTTGTTGTCTTGTTTTGGTTTTATTTTTTTCCTTTTTTTTTTTTTTTTTTTTTTTTTTAATAACAGTGTATTTCTCCTGCCAGCAAGGAGGCAAACACCTTGGAACTGTGCAGCCTGTGCTTCTGTTTTTCTGCTGGCTCCCACACTTGGCTTTCTGTTGCTGCTGCTGGTGAGCTTAATTTCAGAGATGTGCCAGGCTTAGCAGACAGATCCAAATTTAGGTCTCTCTGCCTTTAAACAGAACAGAAGGTCTACAGAAGGCATTTTTTAGGGTAGCTATTCAGAATAGCTAATAACAGAGGTTTATTGGCTGTGCATGAGCCTGCACAGCATCCCTGGACCCAGCCGTGCTGGGCACTTGGCTTTTCTTCTTTTATGCCTTCATTACTTGCCATGGTGATGGCCCTAGGTGACAGCGATCCCAGGGAGAAGTTGGGAGCAGAAGCCTCCAGCCAGGCTTGATGTGGGACTAGAGCTACTTTTACTTCTCAAGGCTCTGGGTCACCTCATTCCACCCAGGCCTCTTAATTTATGTTCTGGTCTCCTGATGCATCTCCTCTCCATATTCCTAGTGAAATGCTGGTGCAGTGAGTCTTATTCCAGCTTGTCAGGGAAAGATGTTTCCTGAACAGAAGATGGCATAAAAGGGTAGAGCAGAGATAATTTCCCTAATGCAAACTGGATTAGTATATACCTTTGTAAAGACAGTAGCCAGCAGGGTTGTATTATGTAGCTTTTAGACTGCTTTGAATTGCAGAATGATTGGAGGTAGGAGCTAGGGCATTTTAAGAATGAGAGTGCTATTTCTGGCTTGTTTGGATAGAGTTGAGAAGCAAGAGGGTAGGGGCTGAAAATGAACAGGCTGATGAGAAATGTAATGTGTCACATAACTAATTGCAAGACAAATGTTGTCTTGTATGTGTGTTAATTCTTTTATTTTAAAATTGACTGGCAGTGAACTACTTATTACTTGAATTCTTCTCTGTCTTCACATTTAACATCTAAACTGTAAGGGGATTCACAGGTCTCCACAGTTGACTAGAAGCACATTTTAAAAGGTAGCCTGCAAGCTTGCAGTTACTTAACTTTGCCTATGTTCTTCAGTAACACAGTGATGGTGTATGTGTAACTCCAGGAGTCTACTTGTAGGTGTGTCTGGTTACTGTATTTCTTAGATTTTTAAGTAGCTAATATTTGAGTAAGCAAAAGCTGAGCAAAGGTTTGTGTTACCATCGGCTGCTTTATTTAGTATTCAAGCCTCCTTCACCTTTTTCATTAGAGGGGTTTGAGCCTGACAGCCTGCTGGGTTGCATAAGAGCTGTGCTGGGTGAGTAGCACCCTGTGCCACAGCTGCCAACTGCACACTGCACCCACCTTCCTCTCCTTCCAAAATACTCCTCTGGCTCTGGAAATATCTACATTTGAACCTGGTCCAGGTCTTGTGATAGTTCTTTATGTGGCTTCTTGAATGCAGAAGTTTAGCCAGAAAATAATGAAATAAGCTTTGAATCTTGCCTCACATGCTGTGGATCTGTGGGAGGAAGATGGTAGTAGCTACTTGAATGATTTCCAACATTGCATGTAAGTCTTGGGTGGAATTAAACTGCTATAAAATGAGCTGCTGCCACGGGAACAATGTAATAATGATTTCAGGGTGCTGAAGTATGTTTAGTCAGGATTTGAGAGAATAGCCACCCAGACTGTTGCCTCCTGTGCCTTTGTCTCTTGTTTTTCTATCAGGATTGTTCCTGCTTAGGGCCTTAACATCAGTGAGTGGGACATGAGAAGGAGCTAAGGATGCTTTTAGGACTCTCAGGTATTTCAGTGCAGTGATAAATGGCAAAAATTACTCCTGAACTGTCCTTTGTGAAGAATCTCACCCTTCTGTTTGTTACCAGTTGCTCTGTGCTGCTTCTTCCTGTGCTGAAATCATTGCCGTTGAGGATACAGTCGTTAAAAGGAGTTGGGAGTGTGGCTGGTTTGTCTAAGAGTGCATAAATCTGGACCAAAATGTGTCATCTTTATGCCATTAGCTCCATTCCCAGCCTAATTAATCGGGAACCAGAGAACCATCTTTTTTCCAGTTTTAGGGTCAAATGCCTACTTTGCTGATGTTTCTATCCTCAGTTCATTAAAATTAGAACTACTCTGTAAGACCCCAGCCATTTATTAAGCTAACAAACCAGTTCTAATTTTAATTTCTGTGGCTGGAATTTAATTTTGCACAAGCCCTGGTGCACAGAAAGCTTACAGACACTTCTGTGACTGCCTTCCAGCGGGCTCGCTGGTACTTATGCCACGCTACTGTTATTACTAGCAGGGACACACTAATGCCTTCTTGCTTAAACCTGTCTAGGAATCTATTAATGGGGTGGCCTAATTCCAAATTGCAAAGAGGAGCAAAAGCTCATCAGACAGCATAATTGGTGATAATTTCAGCAAATGCTTTCTGTGTAAGGAGACTGATGTTTTAAGTGTCTCAGCAAATTGGTAATAATGATCAGCAATTCTCTACCATTCTTCACAAAGGAACAAGTCTTTGAAAGAAGCAATTAAGTGCAGCCACCTTTTGGAATGAGCTAATGCAGACTTTTGCAGTTGTTGTATAAGTTAACTATTAGACCTACAAGTCATGTTTAATGAGCTTTCTGCTTCCAGACCAGCAAGGAGCCTGCAAGGAAGCTGGGGAAATGTGACCAGCACGTAGAGAAAGTGCTTACTGCAGCTTTCAAATTACACTGGACAAAGCTGTGGTTTCTTCATAGTGGAAATGGGATAAACCAGGACATGAGGAGTAGTTCTGCAACAGCTGCTGTTCCTGTTGTGCTGTTTGCTCATCTTACAGGTACTGACTGCAGAACGAACATCATCCAGTTCCCTAATCCAACATATGGAAAGATTTGAGCTTGAATGTCTGGGTACGTCCTGACTCTGTATTCATAGATGAGAGGAGGAGACCAAAATTGAAGGTAAGAATGAGTGCAGTGTTATGCTGAAGCTGCAGTGTAGGGCTCTTTTCACTTTGCTACAGGAGAATTATTAGCATGGTCTATCTTGCAGTAGCCCCTGAGCAGCTTCACCTGCCCAGCTGCAAGACAGTCAAGTTTAAAGCCCTGGTTGAGTAGGGAAACCCAGGGAGCAGCTTCCAGATCTGACAAAACTCAGTTTCCTGATTCAGTCTCCCCCTGAGCCCATGTAAACTTCTTGCGCCTACAGTGTCCTTCACAGGGCAATCCTACTTGTGTGAAGAGCAGAGATGCTGTTAGCTTCACTTAGTAGACTTGCGGTCCTGACTTGGAAAGGACAGCAAGCAATCAGTTGTTATCCATGCTGATGCCAGTTATCCTTCACCTTAAGTCAGGTGTTTTCCAGACTAATGAGTCCCGGACTATTCAGTCATTCCTTATACAGAGCAGTACCTTTGATCATTCTTGCTCTCTCCATGAGCATATTCCAGCTCTAATTTATCTTGTTTGAGGTGAGAGTACCAGAACTTCATGTAGTAATCAATGTGTGAATAGCCATGGATTTATGTTATCTCGTCTACTCCAGCGTGGGCTCCTAATGAAAGTTCACTGATGACCTACTTTTGCTGGGAACTGAATGCTTACTCCTATCCTGTGTTTCCTAACTTTTAAATAATTGTTTTTCTACACAAGGACTTCCCTTCTTATCCTACAGCTTCTAGCTTTCAAGAGTTTTAGATGAAGGCCTTTGTCATAACTCTTCCTGAAATCTGGATTATGTGAAATGAATCACTTTTACCCACATGGTTGCTGACATGCAACTCCAAGAGGCTGGAAAGTCAGGGCTCCCCCTTACAGCAGCTGTGTTGACTGCAATGCGTTTGTATTTATGTGGGTATCTGTTGTCCTTTATAGGCTTCACAAAGTTGCCAGATAGAAACAGTAGTCATATAGGCCTGTAGTTCCCCAGATCCTCACAAAGTCTTTTCTAAAGGCTTTCATATTTTTTGTTTTCCAGTAATCCAGCTATCTCAACTATGAGCATTCTTAAAATTCTCAAGTGAACATCGTCTAGTCCTGATTTGTTACCATTCCTTTTTCCTGTTTTTACTAGAAGTCCTCCTGTGGTCACTGAAATTTCAGGTAGATCCTGAAAAGGCTCCACTGTGAGAACCTCCTCAGTTTCTGCTTGTGTTTCTCTTGCAGTTGGATCTATGTAGGTTTTAATGAGTATGATTTTTGTTAGTTATTTAAAACAGCTTTTAGATTAATTCCTTCTATAAAGAATATCAAGAGACTTGCTATGTTTCTTTTCCTTATTTGTTACATTTTATTTTAACATAATTTCAATTCTCTTTAAAAGGAGAAAACCCCCAGACAGACATCTCACACTTGGGATGTTTTTTGTTGCTCTGGTAAGGCAAAAGGATCTTCAGATTTGGAAAATTACATTCATGTCTCTTTACACTGACAGATCAGTGGAAAGCAGTTGCTGCTGTAAACGAGGATTACACCCCATAGTTTTCTTCTGGCAAGGCAAAGAATATTTTAATACAGATATGTAATACTTAAAATGTTCATAAATGCCACTTCATTGCTCTAAATCAAAGCGGTCACACTTAAAGAAAAACTAAAGGCTGTTTCCATATTCAGGCAAGCTCATCTAGGTATGACTTATTTCTCTCCTGTGTTTACCCAGTTCCATCTGATAAGACCATCTATCTTTTGATGATGATGGGGTTGAACTTTGTGCAGGCAGGCTCACAGCTCACCTTGGCACTGTGAGGACAGTTTATGGCTTTTCACATTGATTTCTCTGTGCCATTATAATCTTAGCAGCTTGTTTTCATCCCCTGGAGGTATGCAGAAATGCAAATGCTAACCTAGCCTCTCAATTTCTAGAAGAAGCTGAAGTCAATGAGTTTTGTATGGAAGTAAATTTCTTTTCATCTCATCTGTTATAACATGGAATCTTCAAAATGGTACCTAAATCGGGCAATTAGCAGGCAGGAAAACAACACTTGAGCAAACAGGGCAATTTTTTGGCCTGTATTCTGATTTCAAATTGAAACATTTTGGTTGCGATTTTTTGCAAGTCCAAGCAGAATAGTAAATACTGAATTGCCAGCGCTAGTGAAAAACTGTGCTCTAGGCTTCCTCAACACCTGAGCTGTTTTAACAATCAGCTCTCTCAGTTCATGTTGTAGTTTGAGTGAGTGGTGGGGGTTTTTGCTACCAGGGGAGGGGGCTACAGCAGTGGTCCCCCATGAGAAGCTTCTTGAAGCTCCCCCGGCTCCGAGTCAGACTCGCCTTTGCGCCAAGGCCGGGCCGATCAGCTGCACCTCTGTGATGCCGTATTTAAGAAGGGGAACCTGGGGGGAGTGGTGGGAGCATGAGGAGAAGTTGCGAGAAGAACGTTTGTGCGGACACCGAGGTCAGTGGGAGGGAGGAGGAGGCGGGGGGCAGGTGTGCCCGAGCAGAGACTCCCCTGTACCCCGTGGTGAGAGGGCAGGGCCGCCCCCTGCCCCCACGGGCTCACCGGGGGAGCAGAGGCCGATTCACGGCCCGTGGGGGCCCCAAGCCGGGACAGGTGGCTGTGCCCGAAGGAGGCCGGGACCCTGTGGGAAGAAGGCCCCGCTGTTGTAGCTCGGCACTGGGAGGGCTGGAACACGCAGGGGGGACCCACGCGCCCCTGGGAGCGACTCATGTCGGAGCTGGGCTGTGGAGGACTGTCCTGTGAGGGGGGACCGCGCTGGAGCAGCGGAGGGACGCCAGGAGTTCCCCTGCCCCGGGGTGGAAGCAGCAGCGGGACTGACCGCACGCCCCATTCCCTGCCCCTGCGCTGCTGGGGGAGGAGGTGGAGATATCGGGAGCAGAGCCGAGCCCAGGAAGAAGGGAGGGGTGGGGGAAGGTGTTTTCAAGATGTGGTAATGCTTCTCGTGGCCTTACTTTGTCTGTTAAGTGGTGGTGGTGGTGTTAGTGTCTGTATTAAATTTGTTGTTCTTTTTCTTCCCCTAACAAGTCTGTCTTTTGCCTGTGCCATAAGGGATGAGATCATCTCGCCCTGTCCTTATCTTAATTTCCTGAGCCTTTTGCTTTATTTTTACCTTCTCAACGCTGTGGGGGAAGGGGGGCATGGTGCTCAGTTGCCCTCTGACCTCAAACCACAACAGTTTGTTGTCAGGCTTTTTTATAAATGTCTTTGCTTTTCATGTTTTTGTTACCATGAGAGCTAGATGCCTATATTTTCTTAAATAAAAGCTGAATGATTCAGATTCACATGTCCCTAAGAACACAGATATGAGGAAATATGCTGAATCCATTTAAGCTGAAAATGTAATGGCAAGTTTTCACAGCAAAGTAAATAGTGCAATACCGACACCTTATTATTTTATAATAAGGGCCCATAACATCAGAAGGACCTGTGTCCTGATCGAGTGGGTCCAGAGGAGGCCACAAACATGGTCGGGGGGCTGGAGCACCTCCCCTGTGAGAACAGGCTGAGAGAGTTGGGGGGTTCAGCTGGAGAAGAGAAGGCTCCATGGAGCCCTTAGAGTGGCCTCCCAGTACTACAGGAAAGCTGGGGAGGGACTCTTATCTCTCTGAGTGTAGGGATAGAATGAGGGGTAACAGTTTTAAACTGAAAGAAGGTAGATTTAGATCAGATATGAGGATTCTTCCCTGTGAGGGGGGTGAGGCCCTGGCACAGGTTGCCCAGAGAAGCTGTGGCTGCCCCCTCCCTGGAAGGGTTCCAGGCCAGGTTGGACGGGGCTTTGGGCAACCTGGGCTGGTGGAAGGTGTCCCTGCCCATGGCAGGGAGGCTGGAATGAGATGATCTTTAAGGTCCCTTCCAGCCCAAACCATTCTGAGTCTTGGTTTCAGTTTGATAACAGTTACGTCAGAAATACTGTCTTCAAATCCAGACTCCAAATATGTGTGTGTCTTTCACTGAGTAAAATATATTCTTCTGGGAAATCCAGTGTGCAAATTAATTTCTGGTTGCAAGCCAAAAAGGATTCATAGGTGTGGAGTCGTCAAGATTTTTCAAATGTCAGTCCTGATTTCAGGTTATCTTAAATGTTTGATACGCCACTTGGAAGTGCTGGAGAAGATCCTGGCTTGCAAAATGTGGCTGCTGAGCCCTTTGAAATTAGGATCTCTTAAACTGTCTCTGCATGGATGTCCAAGTTGCTAGGTGCTTTTTACCACTGATATAACAAAAATGGCCCATCCTTTTTTCCTCAAACCGAGGAATATGACTGATACTCTTAAATAACTAAGAAAGATGGTTAGTGATGTTCAGGGGAGTGCCAGGTCTGTTTCTCTTTCAAATCTAGAGATTATTTAAAACAAATTATTGAAAGCCCTAACCACTTGTGTATGTCTGTAAGCTGAGGTGCCTGTGGGATCTGTCTTCTCCATATCTAAAGGAGGAGACATTGGTGTATTGTACTGATGCATGAGTGGCAAGACAGAGTCATTACTCATAGGCAGAGAAATGAAACTGTCTATTATACATCCATCCTATCTGTTATAAAGAGATGACAAATAGCACCAAAACTTGGGGTGTAGGTTCATATCACACTCAGCTGATGTGAGGGCCAGCTGCCTCTCCACTGATCTCCCTTTACATCGCTATTTCTATTGTCTCTGTTTCTGAACTGGCACCCATGGGCATAAAAACAGGTCCTACAAAATCGTCTATTTATTTTGGGATCATTAAACTCCCTGAATCAGCTCACTGTGCCTCTCAACAAACATGCAAGGGCTTGAAGCTGCCTTCCTTCCTAGTGAGGAGCAGGCATTACCCCTCTTGGGAGCAGCTCGCTGTTGAAGCCATGGTGTTGTGTGATGAAGCCTGCATCTCAGGGGTAAAGCCTGTGTCCTGGATTCGCAGTTACCTTGGGATGCTTTGGACGGGGGCTCCAGTGGATGGCCAAAAGCCAGGGAGGCTGCACCAGACCCACTCTTACTATCTTTGCAGTCAGTTGGGTAGGAGGGAGGATTGCTGCTATGAGGCAGTTCAGACCAGGGACTGGCAGGCTTTTCTGAGCCATCATCTGCAGGAGACGATTGCTGATTCATAAAGAAGGGACTAAGGTTGAGTATATTGCCAGACTAAAGCCAGCTTTCGTAAGTGTGCTCCTGAATTTCGCTGTATGAAACCTTCCACCACAGACATTTTCACCAGCTTTCAACATCACCCTTGCTGTTTTAACATACAATATTTAGAGACAAACATCCAGCCCAGCCTCTCTTACACAAAAGTTTATCACTGCAAATCATTGTGCATATTGTTTGGAATTGCAGTTTAGATGGTTCTGAAATGAGCCCTTCAAAATGCTGTTAAGTGAGGATATAGGTAAGAATGAGACACTTCTCACCCTTTGAACTCCTCTGGGCTACTTAAAATAGCTATTCCTGTCTTCTCTTACACAGTCCAGTCAGTCATCTTTCCAAGAGTTTTACTGAACTGTACCTTCTGGACGTTGATGGATGAGCTCTGGACAATTTTGCTACTGCAGTTGTAAAAGGTACTACTCCCTGCTCCTGTTTCTTTCCTGAGTGTACTGGACCCATAACAGAAACAGCAGAAAGAAATACACATTAGTATCTGCAGTAAAAAATCCAGTATCTCACACTAAAAATGCTTCTTAAGCTGCTTCAAGGAAATTCTTCAAAGCCAGGGCACAGTTAGCACCTGTATTTAAGACAAGGCACAGCTCCTGTGTTAATGTTACATTCGCAGATATACCTTTGTAAAACTTGATCGATTTTTCTTAAAATAGCACATTTTTCTGTTTTGACAAGGACTGGAGAAGAAACAAAGTGATATCTGCCGGGGCTCTCCTTCCCTTGGGTGTTTGGGGGCACGGGACATGGAAGCTTCTCTTACAATCCACAGTACAATTCCAGCTGATTTAAAGAGACCAAGAACCAGCCTCACCCTCTTCTCTCAGATAGGTGTCTGCCTAAGTTGTTGCTTTCCTTTTCCTGTCATGTTAGCCCTCGGCTAGCTGATACTGTCCTTTAGGCCATGATTTTGGAATCCAGGGGATTGCCCAGAAATGCAACCAGTGCTGAAATATTTTGAATGCCTTGCATCTCCTATTTGAAAAACAGGAAGGAAGTAAAAGAACAGAACAATTTATTTTAAAATCTTCTTTTGATTGTTGTTTTCTTTTAGTTAGTCTCATGAGTTTTATGGTTTGACTCACGAGTATATAGTGCTTTGTCTTGGCAGTTCTGTGAGCATGCAGAACTCTTGGCAATCACAGGAGTCATGGTGAAGGACAAATACGGCCTCATAATTAGCCTTTCTGTACAAGGAAAATGCCTTTGTGTCTGGAAATACATAGTTTCTAAGCTTCTGTGATACTCCCCCTCTTGTCTTAGGACATCTCCAGCAGGAACACAGAAAACACTGTTAGCCAACCCGCTACCTATTCTGGGAAGACTGTTCTTGCTTAGTGCTGTGCTACAGCGTAACAGGATGTTATTTCTTTTCTCATGTTGCTACCTGGTCTGCTTGCAGAAGGTGATGGCATCTATTTCAAAAGCACTGTTTACACATGTATCCTTTGTCCTCAGCATGCTTCAAGGTAGGAGAAGCTTCTGTCTAGGAAGAACCTCTACAGAAAAAAGGAGCTGTGTTTCAGCACAGAAGCTCCAAACAATCTTGGTCATCTGGAATAGGATGCTTGTGGTTTTTTGATTGTTTTTTGATTTTTTTTTTATTTTTTTTTTAAATAGAGGCTTCATCCTGCAAGCTCTTGCTGCTTCACAAAGCAGAGTCACGGCCAAGGATCTTGACAAAGAGGTGTTAAACCTAGACTTACTGTGAAGGGGTGTGGAGTTTCCTGACACAGAGCACTCCCCTGCAGACTTTGCACATGCCCAGCACCCCAGGGTGTGGGGCTCCATTTCTTGACTTGGTCTTGACAAACATTCTCTCTCCTGTGGATCTTACCCAGATCCTATGCCTTTGAAGGGGAGGCCAGTAGTAACAGCTATAGTCTGTGCTGCCTGTTGATTCTGGGGGTGGAGAGTGGTTTCAGGGCTGGATTATAAGTATTCGTTGCAGTGTAATGAACTGGGCATCGTCTCAACTCTTAAATCAGAAAGCCCAGGAAAAATTGTCTCACTGCTGTCTCTTTAGGCTGGACACTCTGTGGCCTCTGCAGACTGTGACAGCAGCACAAATCATGACCTAGAGGACAGTAATTGTAGCCAAATTATTCCCTTATTGCTTCTATCAGCAGCATTTTTCACGTCACAGACATGGCTTTTGTCTGACACCCATGCTTTCCTTCTATTATACTGATCATCCTCCAGTCGCATCTTTTCTTTATACATCTGTTGTATTATTTTTCTTGCTGAAAGCCCCTCTCACATGCCAGCAAGTTTTGCTCTCAGAATATGTGTTTATTTAAAAAAAACCCTCAATGCAAAGACCGACTTTACTTTTGTAACAGATGTCTGCCTGTGTTAGTCCACACGTGAAACAGGTAATGACTTGGGATCTTGCCAGTAAGCCCCATTCCTCTGCCGTGGATAATAAGATGAAGTGTTGCATCATCTTTGTCTTACACTGCCAGATCCCAGAAGAGGACTCTCCAAATGTGTTTGTTGAGTATGTAAAACACTGTTAATGCAGATCGATCTCTCCCTCTCTTCACAGAGACACCCGTGTTGGGTTGTGGGCTTAGGTTTTATTTCTGAATTAAATTCAGTAACCAGGAATAGGAGAGGGTAAGAATTAAGAGCTGGGAGAAGATTTTTCTGGCTGTGATTTGAGAAGGGATAATGGAGCAGGTACTTTGGGCCAGATACAACAAACTCTTTAGGTTCTTAATTCTTAGTGAAATAAATGTGAAAGCCAATAAAATACAGACCCATTCTAATGAAATCAGTGGTAAAATAAGGAATGTAAATAGCTTGTTGAACGTGGTTTCTACTGTGGTTTATGAGAAAAACAGATGAGAAGGTTCTCCCATCAAAATATGTCCTTATTATAGTAACAAAAATGAAGATGTGAAAATGAACTAAGCAAATCAGAAGTGAAAAATTAGTTTTTCTTCTTTTAAAGAAAAGCAAGCAGGATAGAAATCTCTATGCTAAGTTTCAGCCAGGGAAGAATGTTATTTGCACCAGGTAAAAATATATTCCAAATTCCAGAAAATGATTCCTAGTATGGAAATGGTGATCCAATCCTAAGTACAATTTTATAAATAACACATTAATGAAAAGAACAAAACTAAATCTCTTAAAAGCAGTCCCAGTGGTCTGGATTAGATGAACTATAACTGGCAGAAGCAGAGATAATAAATCTTTAATCACTTTCACAAAGGGTAGGAGACCTCCACAGATGTGCAGGTCTCTGAGATTGGACTACTTCTAGAAAATATTAATTTAAATTTGACACCAAAGCCCCTTTGCTCTTTCTAAATAGTTGTAAACCAGGAGAATACTAAAAGGTCTGCTTTTTGTGTAAATAGCTTGTCTCAGAATTTATGCTGATGTGATCTTAGTTGAGACAAACATCTTTCTGTGTACATTGAAATACAGTGTGAGCTATCAGAGAGAAGATGAATTTCAGCCAAAGATAAATATAAACAGTGCATTTCGAGCTTTAGCAGAAGATATTTCTGGTTGCAGCCTAATAGTCAGCTGTCTCTTGGTGGTTGCAGCATTACTTTGGCTTCTGCCGAATGGGCGAAGATGACGTGCTTTAAATTTTTTTGCCAATTTTAGAGTCCTGCTACTTTGAGCATCTCTGTATTTGTTGAGCCGTGCACGCATATATTCCTGCTCCTTTTGAGGGCACTCTCCATGAAGGTGTCCTGCACTGAGACTATCCATCGGTCTTCGCAGAATGAGAGCATAAATCATTTAAAAATTAAGAGGCTGAGACACTATACAATGCTCAAGATGTGGTATTGTATAAAGTTCTGTTAATTGACATGGCCATTGCAAAAGCATCTACTCAAATACATGTATTTTGCCCACTGTTCCTGGATTTAATGGACAAAAAACCTGTCATAAAATAAGTGCAAGTAGTCAGCAAATCAGATTTTTCATTGTCAGTTCTGCTCATCTGGAATGTAAGCCACCTCTTGGAATGCATGTAGATAGATCAGGTCCTTGGGTGATTGAATTCACCTAATTCCTCTGGAATGAGAAATTCAGTGGGAGATGTAAGCCTGAGACAGACCAAATTGCAGTTGAAAATTATTTGACATGTCTCTCTGTAGGCTTCTATAAGGTGCCTAAAACTGCTCAACTGGTGTTGATGGAGGGCAATTCTGGAGGAGTCAGGCATTTTGAGCTGCTCCAAATGATGTAAGCTGAAGGTCTGGCTCATTAAAGCTGATAGTCACATGTCCCGAGGATGCATACTCACAGCTGCCTTGAAAACAAACAAATGCTGTCGGACAAAATACCTTTTTGAGCATGGATCTGTGCTAGTATCTCTTTTCATGTCCTCTTCTCTGTATGTGTGTGTATATACAAATACATATGTATATGTATTTATGTGTTTATATATGAGAAAATGGAAGAGACAATGTACTTCAATTAGCTTATTTCATATTTGCATGTCTGTAAGTTGTGTGTCAGAGGGGGTAGGAGGAGAGGTTAGAGCTGGGAGCACTGCCTTGGAGCTAGGAGAATGTGCAGATGCAAACAATTTCAGACTAGTGAAAATTGTCAAATATAGTTTTAATACCTCTGGGAAGATCACTGGCTTGACATTCCTCTCATTATGTGCCTTGGGAATGGACTCCGTGAGATTGCTGGTGTGTCCTCTTATTAGTTTGCCTTTCTACTGCAGTGAAGTTGATGGGCTTCTGGCATTAGATGCTGAATGAACATGCAGAAAAAAGCAATCCCATAATACTGCTGGTTCATTGCTGTTAGCAAGTGGAGAGTTGGTCCTGATGCAGGACCTAAATAAAGTTGCCTTCAGTTCAGCATGATTCATGTGAAACAAATATTCTGCTATTCTGAGTGAATGACTCCTTCCTTTCCCACTTCATCCCAACCAAGTCAGAAAGCCACATCATCAACTGGAAAAAAAAATGCTTGCAGTCATGAAGCAATTAGGGCACCAAAAGGGGTCTATTTAATCATTTTCATGTGTTGCTAATGGGAAAATACAGAAAACAAGTTGTCTGTGGTAGCAAGCATTTTTAAGACTTCCACAAGCCAAGGTTTTTTAATGCTTGTGTGAGTATGACTGCACAGTAATTGGTGTCATAACTTTTACTGGTGACTATCCTGCAGAAAATTACAGTCTGTACCTGAGAGATGCAGTCAGAGTTCTTGCCACGGGGAGTTTCACGTCACAGGCTGGACCTGATATAACATAGGCAGCAGAAGGTTAACAGGACAGAAAGCAGAAAATATATTCAGGAGACTTGGGGGCTGACAGCAGGGAGGGAACAATCACATCTTGCAGCCAAATATATCTGAAGAGCCATGTCAGACTGCTGAAGATAACTGGTTCATAAAATCAGTTATTCACCCGGAGAGTTCCATAGCCAGAGACTATCCTTGTAACAGTGGTTGTGATGGAAATGTAGAAATCCTGGACTGAAACTTATATTTGATGTATGTTGGAAGTTTTGAACATACTACAACTATTTTAGAATGTAATATGTACCAGATACTGCTGCTGACTTCTGGTGTTGCAGATTTCCCTCTTGTCTTTGTCAGTTCACAGACTAATTTTCCCAGCTGTGTGGCAGCAAACCCACTCCTAGTCACCAGGTCAATAGATACTGGGTTTTTGTTAGCAAATAACATTGTTTGCACTGGTGCCAGCAAAGGTTTTCTGGTCATTTGAAACACAAAGGCAATCTAATGTTTCTCTCTGTTTGGTACATCTCTTTAGGCCTGACTTAGGGTACCGAAGGGTTTATGACCTGGGATCTCATTTATCTTACAAGGTACCTATGCAGTACCTACTCATGAAATTAGTCTTCATGGTCAGCCAGATTGTGTTCTGGACTGAGCTTCTTGATTAGGTGCCCCTCTGTTCTTCTGCCCTAGAAAAGTGATTTGAAAGCCAGAGAAGTCCAAGGAAGCTTTTCCTGGCTAGTCCCTGCCCAAACTGGCATTGCTGTGTGTTACACAGCCCTTGGATATGTATTGCCATTTAACTTTTAGGGCTCTTTCTGCTTTACAGCAACCGTAACTGCTTGCAAGGGGAAGAAAAAACCCAACCACATTATGAAGAAGTAGATTAACTTTCTTTTCAGCAGCCCTTCTCCTCTCGATACCTTCCATCATTGCCAGGAACCACTGTCTCAGGCAGTACATTGAAAACAAAAGCCTAAACTTTTCCTCATTACTGTTCTGGGTGAGCCGTTGTGTATAAACCAGCAGTACCTTTTGCGGTGATTTTTCAATCTGACAGCATGCAGATACTGTTTGTTTAGCTTAGTCATTCTATGCGAGGCAAGGCTGGGGGAATGTCAGCTTATTTTTCTGAAATGCCAGCCTTTTCAGCTGAGAGCTGTCACTTTGCTATATGTTCAGAGCTGTTGGTGCATTTGGGGAATGCCTGCTAGTTTGGGGTATTTTTAAATAAATACCTACCTAACAGCTGTGTATGAATAATTGCTACTTTGCATTATTTTTGCATATTTTGATCTCATTCATTTTAAAGGCCAGCTTCTATAATGTATGTGAAAGGTAACATTCATATTCACCAAAGCTTGATAAAATCACAGTAAATAGCCCGTGCTTCACTGTAAGAGGTGTTTCCCTCGGATCAGTCATGGTGTCTTTTGAAACCGGAAAAGTTCCCCTCATGAAGAAGTGGTGGGTTCTGATTTGCTTGCCTCAGAAATAGCGTAGTGGAGAGTGTGGTTTTGGTTTTGCAGTTTCCTCTCTGTGTAGTTCCAAACTGACAAGATGCTTGTTTATGAAACTGAGAGCTTGAATATCTGGCTGTTATCAAAATGCCAGTGCTATAATTGGGAGCATATGCTAAAAGAGTTGAAAAATGTAAGAAGGCCTTTTACATGATTAAGTCCATTATTTTACAAAGGTATGACAGGTTCTAATAAAGGTTTTTCGTGAGCATTAAAGTGTCGCTGCAATGATTACAACCAAAAGTCTTCTCTTTCAGCTTTTCACATGCTTGCTCACACGAATAATTTTGAATTGGAGAAAACATGATGAAGTAAGTGTTTCATCATTTGGGGGTTTTTGAAGTGACCAAATAATGCTTTTCCCCATTTTTGTGTTTAGCAATTTGAGTAATACAGAAGACTTGTCTGTTAAAGCTTACATGGCCTCCAGGAAGGACTGGAACTGTCTGTAGAAAGTTTTCTAGAGATGTGAGTTTTAAATGAGCCACATCCCCAGTAGTGCAGCAACGTTCTTGCTCTTTACCACTGGCAATGCTGTTCCAGATGGCAGAGGTTTGAATCCTGCATGGTCTGAAGGGGAACATGCACATAGCAGAGTCCAAACACAGCTGTGCTTGTTTCAGCCCTCACACATTCAAATGCCCCTGGATGTGCTGTGATGTGTATGTGAGAGCTGTCAAATAGACACACTCATTGGCTTATGCTTTGTAATCAGATGTGTGTGGGAAGCTTGCAGCGACAGGCCTCTCTTTTGCAAACATTTGCACACTTGAGTAATTTCACTGGTGTGAATAGGTCTGTTAGGCAGGAAAGCACTTGAGGCTTTTCATTTTTTTAGCTTGGGGGAGTTTTAGTTTGCAAAAGAGACTGAGGGGACTCCCTCCTTTGTCTCAGACACAGTCTGAATAGGATTCTTTTCTGTCATTTAATATTATTCCTGCAGGAGCAAAGTGAAAAAAGAGAACTTAATATATGCAGAGACTTGTATACATAAATAATGTGATAGATTCAGGTATAGGTGTAGATGGAACTAAGAGGAATGATGATAAAAATGAAGTTACTCATCGGTGTGAAGCCAGGAATGAAGAAAAGATTTGGAAATTAGTCCAAGTTTAATAAAATCATTGCTGTATGTCCTCTTGAAACGCTGTACACTTGCTAGAAAGCCCCTAAGGTGTCTAGCTGTCATGTAGCATTTCATGTAGGCAAGATAGATGATGGTATCTCCAGGTACTGGGTTTCTGTAGGGGTTCTGCCCTTGCTTATCTTCCTCTCTTTACTTGTTTGTTCCTGTATTATGGTTAATTACACCAGAAAAGATCAAAGGGGTTTTTTTTTCCCAAATCTTATCTTGTCCCCAAAGCTGCTGCTAGCCCATTTAAGGTTTTATTTGTTTCCCTTTCACTGAGTGACTGCAAATGGAGAACTTCTTCCTTAAGTGGTCCCTCTGAAAAATGCAAATATGATTCATGCCCCTTGCCATGCTCCAGCTGTGAGAAGTTCGATGCTTGCGTGGAATGACCCTCCAGGCAGCATGCCCATGAGAGTCCATTTTATACATTGTGATGGAAAGCAATGGGAAAAGGTAAGGAGAGTGGGATTTACCATGGTATATCAGGCATCTGTGAGATTGAGTTTACAGCTGCAGGTTGAAGTGTATTATGCCTTCAGCTTGATTGATCTATTGATTTTATAAACTTCATAGCCATGAAGAGAGACACATGACAGCACTCAGGACTGCAGTACTCCATTTGGTTGCAGACAGATGGCTATGCTCAAAGCAGAGACATGTGCTTTTTCGCTGCCTTGCCTTGCCTGTGTACTTCATCTTTGAACTGGAGGGATTACAGGGGAGGTGGAAGGGCAGACTGTGAGTAAAGTACTAGGAACCAGTTTCCGCGCCACTGAGATTATTAGGGGGTTTGCCACCGAGCTCAGAGTGAATAGCATCAGGTCCTAGACTGTGTTCTTGGAGACTTAGTCCTAGTTGCAACCTCCACCATATGTTACTCCAGTGCCAGTTCTCAATGCACGACCAGCCTTCAGTGTGCCAGGGCCAGGCTCCAGGTTGATAGCTGGAAAGTGTGAAAAGTATGTCCCTTGTCCAACCTGTGCGTGTGTGTGAGCTGTTGGTGGCTTGTTTTGGATATGCTGCCGTGTGAGCGAGGTTCAGCTGTCACTGATTTTTCCTTCCTTCACTTGTGAAGTGGCTGCACCAGCAGTTAACTCCTGACTCCCTTCAGTGGTGGGGTGGAAGGCTGGAATGAAAACACACAGCTTGGCCAAATTTTGGTACTTCTCCATAGGAGCAGTGCTAAGCTGTGTTTGTAAATTCCTGCTTCCAAACTAGGGTGGGTGTGTGTGTCAGGGGAGGGTTTCAGTACTAAAGTTTTCAAGGGGAAGGTCTCTGACTGGCATGCAAAATATACCGCATCTCTACTCATTCATAGAAATCACTGATTATCTCTGGTTGAAATAGCCTTTAACCAGCCCTAAGGCAGGTGACTGAGATGCTGAATTTCAACACAAATTGTTGAAATTCAGTTGAGTAGAACTACTCTACTGGGAAGTCTTGGGTAACTTTAATTATAAGCCATTGTAGTAATGTTAGTAAGCTTGTCTAGCACTGCCCATGGCACTCTTGGTCTCATTGTAAATAAATGAGTCAGATGAAGCATTAGGAAAAAATGTATAGCTGTAGAGATGATGAATTGTTGGAAGAGGCTGTGGAGGAAAAGCTGTGCAGTCTTCCCCACTGGAGGTCTTTTAAGAGCATCCCAAGAGAAATACCTACCAGACATGACCTGAGTACACTCAGTGTTGCTTTGGGCAGAGGTATGGGAAAGAAATGCATTACAAGGCATTTTGAGATCTCTTTCAGCCTGGAATGGAAGGATAACACATTAATAACCATTTCACATAATTTTCTTATGTCTCTCACTTCTACATAATGAGTGTTGCCTTAAGTGGTAATTTGCTTTCTCTTGCAGCCCCTTATCAAAAAGGCACCATAACTATAGTTAATTTGTCCTCCCTGCCAGGTGCAGTAGTTCAAGGACAACAGTGAGTGATAGAGCTTCAGAAAGCCCAGCAAATGTTGGCTGTGCTCTGCTGAGCGTCCTTGTATTGGCAGCTGTTGTGGGACAGAGCAGAGATCACCCTGTTTGAAGGAAACATCTGGGTGGAAAGCGTATCAGCTGTGTACCTACCAGTGGAAGTCTTCTGGGGTAGCTGCATCTGCATCATGATCTGCTGGTGCCTGGGGTTGGTTTTGGTTGTACTTCTGAGGGTAAAGGCAGCAAGCACAGCCAGGTGGTGTACAGCCACAGAGACACACAGCGGTAATGCTTTTGGATTACATTTTGCATTTATGCTGCATGGCATGTATCGAGTCACTGCAGTGGCATTTCTTAAATGTTAGTCTTGTCTGCTGCTCCAAATTCTGCTCCAGGTCACAACTTGCAAATCTTGAAAACCTCCAAACTTGGAATTCTTCCCTTCCCTACCAATATTTCCATTTGTGCATGAGGCTTCCACATGCATCTGCAGCCAGTCTTGGGGTGAGAGTAACACAGCCTTGACCCAGGTGCATCCCTACATGGGTACTTCAGCCGTAGAAAGGTACAAGGGTACTTAAGCTGTTCAGGAGCCAAAATTGTGTAGCCCTTCCAAAAAAGCATATATGTGAGGGGAATAGAAAGGAGCTTCAGTGTGTGTTTTCCCTTGCTGCCTTTAGGTGTCTGTCCAAAGAGTGCAGGGATGCTACTGTCCTGCTAAAAGAGGCAGCTGCTTTGAGTCACTCTTGGCAGGAGCCTCTCTCCTTGCACTAAAAGCAGATAGACTAGTTTGCTAATTTAGGAGCCATAATTGGTTACCAGAAGTTGGGCAATGTAAATACGAGCACAGGGATCCTCCTGAAAGAGGAGAGCTCTGCTAGAATACTTGCCCACTGGAAGCATTCTCTGGCATCAGCTGCAGGTGGGGCATGATTTACAGCAACCAGAAAGCTGCTGTAACTATTCTGGTGTTGAATTTGCCATTAACTATTATCAAAATTAGGTTCCTGTGTTCTGATGTATAACTGGGTTTATTCTCAGTGTATGTGTATTAGTACTGCTTATCTTCCCAGGTCATAGTCTGCCCCTAGCAGATCTCTGCTTGGAAGGCCTGGGTATCATTTTTGTTGATATTGTGGTGTCTCTGCAATAGTGTTTTTGCTCTTTAGTTGCCCTGCTGCTGGAGTTGTGTGTCAGGAATTTTTAGAGCAAAGAGACAGAGAAGTGGAGTGGGATTTGATTTGCTGCTTGTTTTCCATCAGTCATCTTGTTAATGCTATTCCTGCAGGCATAAGATGCATCCTGATTCCACTTTATTCTACCTGATAATAGTTTCAACTCTTTTTCCAGTTTAAGGGTTTTTCTCTTTTCAGTCTGAGATTAAACTTTTATTTGCACATGGAGCAGCCTGAGAGTTGGGGATGTGGTTAGCTGCCAAGGAGTAGAGTGAGCGTAAAGAAAGGGCTGTTGGTAATGCCTTATGTTGTGTGGTGTGTGACAGTTTCAAGTAGGAGGAAGAAAGCTGGGAAATAAAGGCCTGAGCTGCTGGCACACATTAACTTGTCTTTGCTTGGAAAGCTCACCACATTTGGAAAACAATTGCAAGGAATCACTAAATGACCTGGCTGGTCATTTAGGTGGTGAACACATCTTCAAAAAATATGTTCTTCCAAATTCAAGGCATCTTCACAGGGTTGTCATTTTTGGAATAACACCCCTTGTGAACAAGTCTGACAGTACAAGACTTCTCATGAGATCAGAAACCCAATGCGTTCATGCATTACCCAACAGGAAGAGTGAAAGTCCCCACCCTGCATGTTTGTACAGTTAAACATGGACAAGAAAACAGAAATGCAGAAGGTGTAGGGTTTGAGTTTTTATTTTTAACTTGCAATCCCATGTTACATCCACAAGACCATCAGATCTGTATGACAAGGTGCTGCATGTGTATGGTCATCTGGATATCGAGCATCAGTGCTGAATACACCAGCTGACTCTTCCCAAATGCAGTTACACTTAAAATGTTCTGATGCAAAGAAAGCTGAAGTGCTCAGAATGAAGCTGTGAGAGAAGCAGAAGTGGGAGAGATTTTTTCCTTGTTTTAGAAAGTTAAAGTGAAGTGTGTGGTTTCATTTTTGACTTCACGTTATTTCTGGAAACATCAGTACTATCATGCCTGTAAGAAATTTGGGGAGTGTGCTGGAGTTAATTTCATTCAAATCCTTACTTTTATACTATGTAGTAATAGGTTAGTTATTATAAATTTTAGATACATCTAAGACGATGTGCAAAACCGTTACTTTTCTGCAAAGTGATACTGTTAATCACTTCAGTGTCCTGTAAAAGCTGTTGTGGGCATTTACACAGGATACTTGTTCTGCTCTCAGACCACTTTAAGGCACTGTGTAGGGGAATGGGTAAGTGGCTGCTCAGGGCAGGATCCAGGCTGTTGTTCGGCTTAAGGATGGCAGGAAGTATCAGCTCCAGGATGAGTTATTACCATGCCCAATGTCCATTTTAAATATTTTAAATTTACTGACTCAGTATGTTCATCAGCAAACACTTGTGGCAGGCTGTCATGTGTTCAGCCTACCTGTGTGTGTATATCTGTCATTTATATTGTGCAAAGCAGAGGACACAGGAATTGCATTCCCTGCTTACCTAAATATACCAAATCCACACTGTAGACAAGGTAAAAATTAACTTTTTCCTTTTTTTGATGTAATAGTCTTTCTAAAAATAAGATAACGCCTAAAACATGAGTCAGTTCCCTACATGCCATTAGTCTCATATATGTACTAGTAGAAGGCCACCTCTTTGTGATAACCAGAAAGAAACAGATTTTTTTTTTTTTTTTTTTTTTTTATCACTTTTGCCCACTGTGAATAGTACCTTACTCACCATAACCACCCATTCAGATCAGTCAGGCTATTTGTGGAGTACAGCATTATTCACTGTGTGGGAGATAATCAGAGATTGGTCCCTATTAAAAAAGATTTCTCTTGCACTAGAATGTTTCCAGTGGGATCACTTCATTTATTCAGGGAACATTTGTAAAAAGGACTCGCTGCTGTAAATGAATTGCGGTTTCAATGGAGCAGTGTCCAGCTGTGGCAGCTTGGGAGCCACCACTGCTCTGCTCTTAATTTAGGTGTGTGGACTCAGGCTCTCCTGGAAAAGAAACCTGGGTGAATTTTTATGGTGCACTGTGGTTCTAGCTTTCAGCAGGGCAGGATCTGAACCCTGATGCTTAGTGGAACTACTGGTATATTCATCCTGACATGTTTTCTGCTTTTGCTGGAATGCTGTACCTACCTTGCATTTGATGAAGGATCAGATAAATGGCACCTGCCAATCTGGCACTGATACCTGATGTATCATTCTGGAAGAATCTCTGTTTATAATTACCGTTTTATTTGCTTTGATGAAGATGCTTGTGTTTGTTAGCTCCTGCAGTGTTCAACTGAGCTGAGTGGTCTGATCAAGGAAAGTTGCTGTGAAATTTTCTTCTGCTTTGGTGAAAGTCAGCTCAGTGCACGCAGTTGGTGAGGCGCCAAGATGTGTTTTTCTGAAGCTGGGAGCTCTGTTTTGTGTGAATGTCATGTAAGGACTGTGAGGTGAGTTGAGGAAAGAAGAGGGAAGCCCTTTTCTCATCATGAAAATCCTATCAGTGATTTCATTTAAGACCAGATACTGCTCTTCAGTGCCTTGCCATAGCTCACTTGTGACTCAGGATCCAAGAGGAGCTTTTGCTAGCTGAGTGGCTGGAAGTGCTCCCAGATGGAGATCGCAGTATTAACGGCAACCTGCTGTTTGAGCCAGCAGAAATTTAGTAATTGTTCTCTTTAGGGAGAATGACCACCTAGTGCTTCTCACAGTTCTGGTGTGTTTAATTTTTGTAACATAATTTCTGCGAAATGAATGTAAAAATACTTCATTTATAGCCTGTGCAGCACAGTATGGAGCAGTCAGAGTTTGGGGTCAAATCCTCAGTCATGCGGAGTAGCTTCATTGGGGTTTTCCTCAGGAAAGGCACAGAAGACTGCATGGTCACATTTGCTTTGCTTCCTTCACCGTGTGCATGACTGGGTCCAGCCTGGATGCAGCTCCTCTGCAGGCACATGATGGGGGAATTTCCTGGTTTAGTTTCCTGGAGGAACCTACCAATTGATGTTAAGTTCTTGTGAAGGATAAATTTTTGCAGTCGTGATTGATTATTCTGGTTTGATTCTATCACTTCAAAAGTTAGTTTTAATGCATGCTTGTAAGCTTAACTATGTGTCTGCACACGCACTAAGCTAATCTGTAGTATGACCTTCCTGATTAAATTGCAGTGATCTTCTTTGTTTATAAGCAGAAAATTTTGATATGCAGGAGTCAAGAGGCAGTAATTGGGGTCTTCTGATGCTTTTTATGCAGGGAACTATAGCACTAAACTTCCTCAGTCTTGAGCTTTCTCTATTATCATAGGTAATGTAGCTACATAGACTTCTTTCCTGTGATTTTTTTTTTTTTTTAATAAAAATTTTCCATTCATTGTCCATTAATATCATTTGGCACAAAGATAGACTAATTGCATGGGCAGGCACAGTGACAGGGATATAAATCTTTTCAAGTGACAGTGTCTTGAAATAGCAATCAGTTAAGATATCACTACAGCGTAATATTGCAGGTAGATTTTGCTGCCTTTCTGGGATGATACAAGTATTGTGTTGAATTCATACATGTGTGTATGCATATATATGTATTGATGTGTGCGTGTGTACATACATGTATGTATTGTGTGTGCAGTTGTGGAGAACTTGTATTTAATTTCGTTGGATCCTTCTTTTACTGAACCATTAGGGTATGGTGGATATCATCACATAGAGATCTAAGCAAAAACCAGGCTCTGCCTACTATTTTGTCCAACTTCATCTGAACTGTAACACTTCCATTGTGCTGTCAGTGCCATCTGTTACCCAGAGTGCTCAGGAGGGAGATGAAGGCCTTGACTGTAAGCAGTGTGATGGCGTGAGCCCAGCTGGTCCTGCCTGCAGATGAACATGTTTCAGACCCGTTCACTGGTGCTTTTTGCAGGTTTGGCTTTCCCCAAGCACCACTGCGATGCCATGGTCCTGCAAAACAGTGATTATCATGCTTTGGTCCTAAGCTTATAATGTGGATGTGGACCTCTTAGACCACGTTTAGTTATCCTAGGCCCATCTAACATCCATGAAATCCTGACCTGAGGTTCACCAGCTGTCAACTCAAGATTTGAAGCCAGATTACAAGGGATTAAATGTACACTTGGCTTGTTTTATTTCTTGATTGATTTCCACGAGCAGGTCCTTGGTTAACCACCTTCTTGCCTGTCCCCACAGGGGAGCACTTTGCTTGCACTGTTTCTCCTCTTGTCAGACCCTAAACTGAATAATGGCAGTCCATGAACTCAGTCTACTTGGAAAAGTTGTAAAATGCCAGACCAAAAACAGCAGGCATGAGGACTACACAGGTCTTGTATTTCACTTGTTGTGGTTGCCTGCTGATCAATGCAGGGAGATGCAGAGAAAGGGCATTTGTGTTGCATTTCCTCCGCTGCTATGTTCCAGCTATGGGATCACAGCTCACAGTATGGTTTTGCATTCACTGATGTATTCACAGTGTTTGATACAGACAAAAATACTCCAGAAGCCAACCTGGCTCAGATGTATCAGTCCTGGTTCCCTGTCCTCTTAAACTCTTCTCCCCTTCTGGCCACTGGGCCACTGATGGGACAAGTCTGGAGACTCATCAACAGGGAATCTCTGAGTCACTGATAGCACAGCTGCAGAAACTGATTTTCTTGGCAGAAGATACTACAACAGGCGTGGTTTCAGAGGAAAAAAAAATCTTTGATAAACACGTTATGTTGCCATTTTTAAAATGGTATGTTCTGTCAGAAACACTACTTCCGAGCACTCTTGCTTGCTTTAGATTTAGAAACGTGCTTTTTGATGTGGAGAACAGACATGGGGCCAGAGGTCCTTCCTTTGGGTGTCCACTCTTTTGAGGGAAAGGCTGTTTTCTACATCACAGGGTTCAAGCCCAACTGTCTTCACTCTATCAGAGTTAGCTGCCACATGTCATACTCCTGAGCCTCCAGCCTGTACAGCACTCTCCTGGCTGGAGTGCATGCACTGGTGGTTCTCTTGGGTTGAAAGTCATTCCTCCTTGCTGTGCAGCTGCTCTGCCTAACCACGGGAGTGCAGTTTAAAACCAGCAGCCAATGAAAGCCATGATAGCCAGCTATCTGTAGCATGAAATGGTATGTTAGCTCTTCAAAGACAGCCTGGAGCCTCACGGTTGTCCTCTTGAACAGATCCTGCTCTCTGCTAAACATAAAAAGACATCGTGTAAATAGCCTCACTTGCATTAAATTCAGTTCACTAGCTGTGGATCTGGCTCTGCATGTCTGGCACGTTCTTTACCAGCAGACATAATGGTATTTAAAGTGACCTTTACTGAGGTTTTTGACTCTGTTGTTTCTCGCTGCATCTGGCTCCTGTGCTGGCTTTCTTACCATTCCTATAACATCTTTTTCTTTCTGGGAGCTGTTTTAAAAGCAAAACCTTGTAGATCTGAAAGCATTAAAGCAAAAGGGTTCATGAACAGGGAACAGAAATGACTCTGGTTACTTATAACTAGATTCAAAAAAAGCCGACACACATCGATCATCTTGTATGCAGTCCTATGGTTCTGGCTTCATTTTAAGCTACAATACATGATGCTTGTCTGTGTAAAAGGCCATAATGAAAACAAGAGTGTTGGAAGAAATAAGGTTGTTTACTTTTTATGGGTCTTCCTTCCTTCCTAGTTTAATGAAACATTGTATTCTTAGTAGCTCCAGACAATAAACTCATCTTTAAGCAGTTACACTTAATGCAAATTAAGCCTAGTGGACAGTTTAATGTAAGTGTCGATACATTCAACTAGTCAGCACTGGCTGTGCTGAATAAACTGATCATTGAACAAGCTATGGTGTGGTCCGAAGCATGTGGTTTGTATTGTGTAAAGTAGTATCAAAGTCATGTTAGGAGGTATCAGAATTGCTTCAGTCTACTGAGTTCTGTGAGACAAAACCACAAGCTTTTGGACATTTGAAATCTGAATTTCTGAAGCTTTGGATAATTTGTTTTTTGCTGGAATTTGCTAAATCTGAATAAATTTTACCAAGAAAGGCCTTTTTTTGGTCCCATTTCATCCTCAGTGTTCCTGTTTCTTATCAGAGGTCTGTGGTATGCTACTATAAAGAAGTACTTGGAATAAAAGATGTTGCCACTAAGCGTGAATCTGAAAAATGGACCAAAACTGTCACTGCAGTTAGAATTTTTGCAAATGAGTGACTGTATTTGGAACAAATTCTCCAAAGGTGGGGAGACATGGTGTTTCATGGAAGCAGGCTGACACTGCTGAGCAGGCAATGTCATGATTTAAGAAACGCTTTTTCATTCTCCCTTCTTAATTGCAGAAGTCAGTTTGAGTTCAGCTCTTGCATGTTAGGCCATGAGGAAAAACAATTTCCTGTTTGGCCCTTTTGCTGTCCTTTTCTCACAGTATGTATAAAACTAAGGGGTGATTTTTTTTTTTTTTTCCCCTACCTGTTTTAGTGACTAAAGTTACAACGAACAATTCAGGATTGCATATAATAATGATAGCTCAGTGTGTGTAGAAAGTTTACTTTGCCCTGTAGCAGTCTGCACATGTTTCACCATGTGGAGTTTTTCAGTCCAAGCCGCCTGCTATGCTGTATAGCTGCCGGGAGCAGAGGCTGGCACTTGGGCGGGCGAGCAGCACCCTTGTCCTGCCTTAGCTCTTCTGCACTGGGGAGCGGTGGGCTCCGAAATGAGACCCAGTAGCCTTTGCCTTGATTTTTAACAGACTGAACACCTGTTTTGTCTGGTTTAGTGACCTGTTTGCCCATAGCTCACTGAACTCACGCAGACATGGCCATTTCCTCCAGTTCAAAACCCAGTAGCTCTTGGGACTGCCAGTCCTTATCTCTTTCCTGCTGGCAGCAGTTGAGTAGTTGGACTTTTGACCATCTACTTTACCCCTGTTTCCCCCCAAAGTGGGGCTGATCTTTGTAGGGTAGTGTTGCCCTGGCAGTACAGTCCTACTCACAGTGAATTAACCCTGCTGCTGTAATTCCTTGAGAGTGGGCCAGGTGCTGCGGAGGTTTCTCTGTGTGTGATAGTCCTCACAGGGTATGTCACTGGACTCTTGGTGCCTTCCAGCTTGGCTAAAGAGCTTTGCTGGGTTTTGTGAGCATGAAGTGGCACCTTCGTTCACAGTTTTGTGGTGCCATTTACTTTTCAAAGACAAACTCTCCTATTCTTCTCTGCAGATTTGCAGTCTGCCTCCAAGAAAAAGACTTCTCCTTGCAGCTTTTGTTTATTAAACTGAGGAAAAAGAACAGTCCCCCAAAACCAAAGCACTGTCATTTATTGGCAACATGGCAGTGATTCAGGCTAACTGGGCAGCAAGCACAAATCCTGTCTCAACTACATCGTGTCATTTGGGAATATCATTACAATAGTGCACGTTTCACACAACAGTGTTTCCTCAGTGTCCTAGCCCTGGAAAATCTCCTCTTACTGGACAGTCACCAAGTTGTTTGTTAATGGAGAGTTTGGAAGCAGCCATCAGATGTGGCAAGACTTATAAACACACATTAGCTGTCTTCTTGCTTCTTCCTGGATCATGGGACCTAATCATGTATTTAGAAAAAGGTTTACATTTTCTCCTAAACTGGGGCCCAAAGGCCCAGACCTACCTGTACTTAGTAGCAGGCTGACTTCTTACAGCTGTGTTCCCAGGAACAGGCACAGAGAATGTAAAAAAAGGTATTTCCAAGATTAGCCTGTCAGCCAGAAACATCCTGAGAAGAGTAATTTGCCTAGAGGGATGGATGGCGAACATTTTCTTACAGTTCTTATTTCTCCCTCATTGCTGCCATTTGAGGCTTCTCTATTATTTTCTAATAGCTTTTATTTTCATATGCTTTCTGGCTAGCTATTCTTGCACATCTCTCTGACTCCTGGGATCGTGGATTCTTTGAACTGCAAGAAATACTGGCTGTAATATTTTCGCTCTCTTTTTTTTTCTAAAAAAAGTCTCTTCAAAGGTCTGTCTGTGAATCTCCAAAATGCTGTCTCTCTAATCTGATCCTTTCATTGCTGCTAGTGCCTAACGCCTTGCATTTTCTCACTTTTCTACTGTTACTACAGCATTTTGCTTGCTTAGGTACAGTGGAGCCCCTGTAAAGGCAGGAAGATTCGGCTCTTCTGAAAGTCAGCTCTGTAGCAAAATAGCAAAGCATCACATGCATTGATCGTGATGGCGGCAGGGAAGTTCCTGCCTTGTCTAATAGATGTTAACGCTACAGATCAGCCAGGTTCTGAAGGTGTGTTCTTTCAGGGAACTGCATTCACAGAAAAGTCCACAGTCACCTTTTGAGACCTGACTGTGGTATTGGTGCTGCTGCTAATTCTGTTATGCTTCAGGAATGAAAGTGCTGTGATTTAGAATGGTTACTTTCTTCACATGAGCTAAATGGATGACAGCGACAGCATTGCTGGTGAAAAGCAGCATCCCATCCCAGCTGTACTTTGCATAAAGCAGCAAGCATGCCTCAGTACTGTCAGTAACCCACTTCCCATGGCCCTATTAATTTGCAGACAGAAAAGGGTGATATTTAGGCAAAAGATGCTCTTTAGCATGTAGGATTTAGCATAATATAGGGTTGGTGTGTCTCCAGCCTGCTCCCTCCGACCTGTGGCTTCCTCAGAAGCGAAGCTGTAAGGTTTGTGGTGCAAGAGCGCAGACCCATCCCAGAGGAGTTCGTGCTCCCAGCTGGGGCCTGGGGTAGCCAGGAGTGCCTGGCTGCACAGTGCCATGCTGCCACGTCTGCATACTGATTTCCTTGTCACCAGGGTAAATCAGAAGTGACTTCAGTGAAGCCACAGAAGCAGGCTCTTACCACACACAACTGAGAGAAATAGGAGTAAACGAGAGAACTGGGATAAATTATACTTGTGTGAAATGCTGTTACTGCTGAAGTTGTTGGCAGAAATTTATTTGGTTTCTATGGCCTCTGCTTTATACCTGTGGTTTGTCTTGATATATCTGAATGTCAAATAAAAACTGCATCAGCCACTTTAAATATAGGAGAGGTTTGAGATGAGTGTATGGAATTAGGGAAATAGCAGGAGATTGTTTTGACTGCTGTACTGGTAAAGCCGCTGGTGAAACTGTATTAAACCATAGCAATAAAGCATGTATTTTCTGGAAAGTTGAAATGTTAACTTTCTACATTTTTATATTTTTTTGTATGACATGATAGGGAGCTGGTTGAGACTTGGCCCTGTTTATAGAGCATCTTGGAAGCAGTTTAAGAAAACAGGTGAATTAATTATGTTTGTTAATAAAAAAATAGCTTTAGTTTGAAAATAGCATGAGAAGGTGCATCATGAAAGATAATCATAAGAGAACAGCAATTTAGAACCAGAATGTTTTTCTTTATCAAAATTCTGGATGTAAAATAGTTTAGTTTGCTACTTACTAGAAAACAAGGGTTTGCCTGTGTCATTCCAAAGCGTGCAGTTGTGAAAATATGCAGTTCATGGGGAGTCTGAAAGCAGTGAGAAAGCATGGCCAGGCGTATACCAGAAGGCAATTCTTTCTCCATCTCCTCATCTTGATAATGGAACAGCAGCGCTGTAGAGCCCAGCATGTTTCTTTTGTGTCAATATATGTGTGTGCCCTCTGTGACCACAGAAAAATGCAAAGCCCAAATCTCTTTCACCTCAGTGACATTTCAAGAAGATTCCAGGTCTAAAATGAGAAAGAAAAATAAGTTGTTTCTGGATTGTTTGTTTGGTTTGGGTTGGGTTTTTTTAGAGCTAGAAATACACCATGGAGGCTGTACAGTCAGGGGAAGGCCTGGTCGGCTCAGTTGTGCTAAGCTGTCCTTGCCAGAGCTGCTGGAGGAGACCTCATGGCATCTCTGCCCTGGCCTGGCACTGGGATGGCCAAAGGCTCCTGGGTCTGGAGGGCAGACCAGGGATGCAGGGGGATCCCCTGGCAATGCCTGCGCCCCGCTGCCTGGCCAGAAGAGGGTTAAGGGCTGCCGACTGCTCCATGATTCAGAGGGATTTGAAGGAAAAGGTGTGCCGCCTTTTCCAGGAAATCAGAAGACACAAAGGAGGTGCCTTTGGGGCTTTGCTACTTCAGTCAGAGGAAGAAGCTGTGTTTTATGTTACTTGGGCATTGTCTTTGGCCAAGTCTGTCATGCCTGCAGGAAAAGGGCCAGTGTGGACTTTGAGGAGGGGGCTGCTGAGATTTTCCTTGAGAGGTTAACAAGCTCTTCCCAGCCTGTGTTTCTGAAAGCAGCTTTTTTACTAGTCCGTGAGCTGCTGTGTGGTGAGCTGAACCTACTTGCATAAACAAGGCTCCAGCTCAGTTGTTTTCTAGTCATAAATTGATCAGGCCATTGATTTGTTGCAAGCATCAGAATTTAGAGGGATTTTAAATGTGAGAGTCTCTTCTAAGATTTGGTTTTACATTATTAATTTAGCAACACAAAGCTACATGTGCTACTTGCCCTTTTTCTAACAACATTTAATAGTGGTCAGTTTGACTTGGTTTTTTTTTGAAGATCAAGATGTTTTGCTGGCTTTTTAGGAGAGTAAACAGTCCAGCCAAACCTATAAAGAAAATCACCTGGTATAAGCTTGGGGACCTGGAGGTGCTTTTCCAAGAACAGGAAGGAAGCTGTTGCTTGGCAGAAATGGAGCATAAACAAAGAAAGAAACAGTGGGAATGTGTTTACCAGACACATGGAAAACAACTTTCAAGCAAGTCTCTTTAAGATCAAGAAGCGTTAGGACTGATCCTGTCCACACTGACCCCAAGCAAGTTACCACTGAGCCAAGTCCAGCCAAGTGGTATGAGCTAGCAAGAGCAACCACACACCAGTTTGCAGAAATGAGTTTTGTTATGGCATTAATCCTGAACTGGGCTGTGTAAGGAAGAGACACCTTAGAAGGGAGGTATAATAGCTTCCTTCTGGGAAGAAATTTGAGATTTTCCTCTTGGTATGGCTGAGATGGTGGAGGTAGATGTACTGTTGCTCACAGTGCAGCAGCAGTTCCCCTCTGCAGATTGTGCCCTGCATGGAGCCAGTGACTCTTGTGGCTGCTGAGGGCACACCAAAGTCCAAAACTATTTGGGGAGAGCTGCCAGGTTGCTGTAACATTTAGTGGTTCAATACAGAGAAGGGGTTGCTTAGAGCTGCCTCCACACCTACCCATTCAGAAATTCTCCACCCTCTCTGAGGTGACCTGCCGCAGTGCTGTTGGATTTGCTGGCACGCCTCAAATGCCAGGCAGCCTGAGCAAGGGCTGAAAGACTGACTTATCCTTGCAGCGCTGGGCAATGAAAATGGGGGAATTACAACCCAAAGGAGACATAGGGCTGGAAGGGACCTGCACAGACCATCAAATCTTTTTCCTGTACAAACCTGTTCTTGGCAGCTCCTCGTCTCATGTGCCCTCAACAGTCCCCTGTGCCTTCACAGCCAGCATGGCCTTAGGGTGTCCTTCCCAGGCAGGAGCCGACCTGCATCCCCACGGCTCAATGGAGGCCTCAGACACCATGCAGTGCCAGGTGCTTGCGAACCTTTCTCCAAATTCATCCCAATTTTTTCTTTCAGTTCATAATACTCAACCACGGAGGGGCTCCTTTAATAACTGTCTGAAAGCAAGAGAAATGCTCTTGTCTGAATACTGGCTCCCACACCCCAAATGCACTGGGTGGATTTACTGTGCCTCTTGTCTAGTCCAACTCTGGTACATGCAATAAAAAAAAGTTACTTTCCACTCTTTGTGTCTTTTATTGCTAGAATTTACTGCAGGATTTCTCTGCCTTCTTAAATAAGGCTGGGCTTCTTTATGTGCACAGTGTGCACCCCCCTTGGCCCTGCCCCTGCTTGGTTACCCCAAGACATGTAGGCAGTGTCTCTGGGTGCTCTGGTTCTCCCAGCCCCTTGTGGGAGAGGGGCTGTGGCCCCCTGGCCTTGGCATCACTCCTCATGTGGGGCCCCACCAGGGTGTATCACTTCCTCCAGGGCAGTGTAGGATCCGCCTGACAGCAGTGTTCGTGCCGCCTGACACAAGAGCATTGCCTCCCACAAGGATTTCAACAGTTTCCCACAGCGACAGTGTCTCTGATAGCTGAAATTTCTGATCTAATAAAAGATCTTCATATCTCAGCAGGTGTGGCTTCAACAATCTATGGACTGTCAAGCATAGAAGGTAGTGTTTATACATGCATTTTAATCCTTGTTTGTATTGTACTTTGAAGGTGTAAAATACCTCAGAAATCTTGACTTCTTATTGTTAGTATTATCACTGTCATCTTAATTTTCCGTCATTTGGGATATCAGTTATTCATGAGAAATCAGTGCAACAAGTGGGAGTTCTTCCAAAGCTTTTGGTGTTGTTTTCAGTCACATCATGCCAAATTTCTTGGAGGAATCTGATCTGACACAAACCCAGACAAGTCACTGTAAAAATGTATACAAAAAGACACAGGCTGACACACTGCAGCTGGCGACACCAGCAGATATAGATGTTATTTGCAAAACTCTTCCTTCCCTGTGAGAACGCAAGGGCCTGGGAAGAGCACATGCTGCAGAAAACAGCAGCATCACAAATAGCCTTGGGAGCGAGGTTTGGCTGAGGTGTGTGTTTTGTGCTTATCACTTAATTTAGCAAAGTTGGGAAACCCATGAAGGAAAAACATTTGGATATTTTCCAGATGTGGAATGATGCAGGAAGAAGCAGGGCTGTATTAAGCATGCTTGTGTACTGAAATATATATGTACAATCGCTACGGGATACTGTAACTAGCAACATCTATCAAAACTAAAGCAGTAATACTTGTACTAGGGTGTCTGTGCCTGTGCATGGCAAACCTGCCTCTGTAATGGCATGTGTGGGTTCTGTGCAGTTCAGGAAAAGATGCTTTTACTGTGCTCACCCAACTCAGGTGTATCTGAGCCCTGTGCAGAATGCACCGAGTGATTTCCACCACCACCAGCAGTCCATTGTTGTAACAATTTACTTTATTCCTTACAGATGAATTACAGAAAAGAGTGAACTGCTTTCCCCCTGCCCCCCCCCTTCTGATTACACAGTGATTCTGTGTGCCAAAAAGCCACTAAAAAGAAAAGAGTGCGAGAGATTATGTGTGACAGGAATAAAGTCTGTCACAGAGTTGCAGATTATTTATTGCTGGTGTGCTTTGATAAGTGGCTGCAACTGGCTTTAATTTTCTCGATGCTCCCCAGCTGCTTTGATCAGTAATGAAACTGTTAACAGCACTGACAATTAAATAATTGTCGATGGGCATCGCAGTTTAAACTTCCCCTGACAAACAGTGGCAGATCCCACCCGTCAGGGCTATTGTTTCACGCTTTCTTTGGACGTATCACTGGGTTGAATCATGCTGCGCTTCTTTTCAGGATTTTCTTCCACAGTCACCATGGTTAGAGAGTCGCTCTGGTTTTCTGAGCGAGAGCTGGGATCGTAGACAGCGTGCTGGCAGCGTGTGGGAGGTGTGTTTCATTGCCATGTGCCCCTGGAGCAGAGGCTTTGCATGTGGGTGTCTTCTCTGGGTCCTGTGCTGATCTGCAGCTTGGGAGGAGTGTAGCATCCAGGAGGGGACCAGAAAGCTTCTGTGCACGTAGCAGTCAGTGAGGATCTAGGGTAGGGACGGTGGCTCTGAATGCAGGTGACACGTGGGAGAGGACAGTGATTGCCGCCTGAGACAGCGAGCGCAGTGGTGAGTGTCCTCTCCTCCTTCCCTGGGACTGGTCCTGGCCTTCCTACTTTGCTATAGCTTTTTTAAATCCTCCCTTCACACAGGGTCTTTATGGCTTTCAAGTCTCTCCTTTTTTACCTGCCCTCCTCTTCTCCCCTCATCTCTCATTACCCTCCTTTTAGTCTCCCCTTCTGTCTTTGTTCCTGTCCCTGTGCCTCTGAGGCTGGACGCAGTCTCATGCAAATGCAGTGGGTTCTTTGAACATTTGTAGCCTTATGCTTTGGGAACTGTTGACTGGCAGGCATTGTCTATAATGGATTTAGAAGCACCTGAACACCCTATTTGCATTTCTGCCTGTTTGTTCAAAACCACCAGCACTCAGCTCCCTTGAGGCTTGAATTCTGCTAGAAGCAGCCGTGGCAGTGGCATCCTGTGATTTACTTCATCAGTTGACATTTTCAGGAATTTAGTCTGAAATAACGAGTTTGGCCATTTTACTGCCCTCTGCTGCTATATAAGTTGGGTAACTTCTCTGAGTACCCAAAGGGTTGGAGTCTCCTAGATATAACTGGCTTTATTAGTGAGAGCTCGCACGGAAGTGTGCCTCCTTCTGTTGTTATTATTCAGTGGTCTGTATTGATTTGTGGTATATGTTATTCAGTTAAAACCCTGATCAGCCCAGTTCTGCTGTCTGTCTAGATTGCTTGTACAATTAGGAGTTCTAGTAGTGATTTCAAGATCAGAAGCAAATCCTCTCCAAAATTAGGTCTTGCCTATGTAAACAAGTTGCACTACTTTTAACCACTATTCTGTAACATTGATATAACCTTCCCCTAGTGTGAATTCAGGTATGCCAGTATGAACATGCTTATACCAGTGTAGCGTGTTCCCCTGTGGGAAAGGAGAACAAGCTATTCCAGTACAGAGTGCTTTTATTTGGCTCTGACTACATCCACACTTTGATGCATTGGCAGAAATACACCAGCAAATAATACTTGTAATTTAACATGGGTGAACTGGTACAAAATCAAGTATGGAACAAGTCTTGGTCTGCAGATTACCTCAATAACTTCTTGACGAGCAAGCGTTGAATATGCCTTGAATTTATAATAGTGTCTTTGTGAATGAAGGTACAGTGGAAAGACTTAGTGTCGTTATGTATTCACACTTAAGAAACTAAGAACTGGTCAGTGTGTTGACTCTAAAGTCATGACTGTGAGTCATGGCTGCAGTTTATTTTTAAATAAAGTACGTAAGACTTTATTCACTTTCAGACTGGTTGCTGACCTTTGTTTTTATTTGCAGCATATTGGCAACCTAAGAGGGCCATGGCAAAGATGCAGATTCCAGTAATGCTTACTTGGAAGTGCCTTTGAGCTGGCAGGGAAATACAGAGGTGTTCTAGCAATGTTGAAAATCTGGGTCCTGAAAAGCCACTTCTGCCAGTGAAAAGTGATTGTCTGGTGACTGTGAAATACTCGGCATTCATATCTGTGATCATCTACCTCAGTCACCAGCAGGGCAGAGCAGTCCAGAGATTAACAGGCAACAGGTACAGAGAAAAATTTAAAAAAATTCCAATTGGGTACTATAATCCCAAATATCACGGTTTACTGGGATTTTCCCAGTACTGCTGCTAATCTAGATGATTGCTATGTGCCTTGTAGCAAGAACCATGTAGGAAAGACTCTTGGTGTTTGCAGGCAAAGGAGAAATACATTTGGTATGGGCAACACTTTGTATTCAGAGTAATTGGGGGAAGTCAGTGCCACCAACAGACTAGGGTCTTCTGGAGAAGAACTGGCTTAATTGCACATGACTGGCAGGTGTCTGGAAACATGGGACCTAATTAAAACTTCTAGGCTTTCTTCTGTTACAGAGTAAATAAATGGATATGACCCTTTTCTTCTGCAAGATAAGAGGTTATTTTAAGGCAGATGATGGGAAGGTGAAGGAGTCTGCGGTGAGGATTAACTGGTGCCATTAGGGCTTTGCTGGGAGGAACACACCTTATTGTGCTGTTTGTCACAGTTACCTTGCTGGGCTGTTGAGGGAAATAAGTTTTCACAGAACCTAATAGTTTCCTCCTATGACTTACTGTCACCTTCATCTCATTTAATTCTCACCTTTGCTTATTGTGAGTGCCATTTCAACGCTGCGTTTCTCGACTTCGTTACCTCCAGACTGAGCACTGCTTCGGAAACAGCTTTCTGAATTGCAAGTGGCTTGTTTTGCAGAGCAGGAAGGAAGACTTTTGTGCTGTTTTTTCCCCGAGCTCATTGACTCTCCATAACTCTTGATAGTGGTGGCAGAGGTGGCTCCCATGGGCAGGCTGGGGCCCTTGGCTGCGGCTGTCTGCTGCTGGTGCTGTTGGGGTGGCACAGGCAGGCAGCAGTCAGTAAAACTGGTGTACGCTCATCGAGAGCCTGCAGCTGACCTTGGACAAGTCTGCAGTTGGGCTGTAACCCAGCCTAGCATCTAGCTTGCCCTGGTATTTGCTACATCTTTCTAGGAGGAAAGTGATTCTGTGATGGTCCTTTTGCTGGTTTAGATTACTTCTCTCTCATGGGTTTTCCTGCTCTCTTTGCATCAGGTGTGAGCTGCAGACTGTCAACTGCTGCTCTTTCTCCTTAAAGAGTCCGGCAACATTGGCAGCCCTGGAAGGAGAGGCAGAGGCATCAGACAGGTCCTTGCCTGCAGTTTTTGGCAGAGAGGCTTCCTTCCAGTCAGGACAGTTTATGTGAGATTCACAGACAGAAGCAGTATCAGCTCAGCCCTGCTCCCGCAGGAGTCTGCAGAATCCATTGGTGAGCAGTTTTGAAAAGCTCTTTTTTATTGTCTCATTGCCTCCACTTTTAACCAGATATGAAATTGTTCATTATAAAACACCCAATCATTCTTACAGCAGTCGCATCACTGGTGTCTGCGGTGATGTGTTGTGAGCTGCACAGGAGGGAAGTCATTAATATCTGTGTTTATACATTTCCCTAAAGATCAAGAGATGACTGCAGTGGAAGATTAGTTTTGCTGGGAAAGACGCTGACTGACCTGGCCTGATCAGGGAAGACATTAAAATGTTACGCTCTTTAGTTTTCTCTGCTTTGCTCAGATATTTGGTGGTGTGGTCTGTTGTTCTCTGGCAAATATGTTTGGGTCTGAGTGCTGCCTGAAACAGTTAGAAACCCAATATGTTTTTTGAGGCAGGGGCAATTATTTATTACGTGTTTGTCCAGCTCCTAGCGCTTTTGGTTGCTGTGCCGACTGATTGCTAATGGTTGAGCAATAGTATTTATTACTGGCAGCTGGTAATAGCAGTCTGTATTTATGCCTCATAGGGGAGTTTGGTATGTGCACACAGCCATGGGATGTTAAAGGTTTTTGTACCATTTAGAGGCACCATGAAGTCTGTGCAGACCGTCTAGCCTTCTGCCATTTTAAGTGCTTCCTTACTTCATTTCAGAGATATTTGTTTATTCCTTCCCTTGCTACCCTCCCAAACTTTTCAAATCTTTTCCATCTGGGCTCTTGTGTTTATAAACTCTTGTGCATTTGGAGTTTGTAGGCAGCAACTACTTTGAAGCCTGCTTTTGTAGTACAGACCAAATAGCTGCCAGAAGACACCATGGGCTCCCGTTTGCTGCCACCACCTCCTTATGGCACTGCAGGTCTCTGATTGCCTCCGTACCTGTTGGATGCCCAGCCCTGCGCTCACTGCTGTAGGTCAGCATCACCCTGCTAAGGAGGCCACAAAACTTCCCTGATTTACACAGCCTGGGGATCTGGTGCAGCACAGTTGCTATTGAAATATTTTAGTTTGTCTTGGTTTGTTTCTCTTGAAAAATCAGTGCGGCCAACTCATAACTCCTGTTTTGTAAGACCCACACAGCTAAAGCCTATCACTTTGTGGAAAAGATGAGATGGTCAGCCCTGAGCCAGGCTGAAGTCTGGCTTCATAAAAACCATCTGTCACCTTTTAGCCATTCTTCTTGCCACTTCCTTTCCCATAGCAGAGATAACGGGAGTGTTTCCTGCTAGCTCCTGTCTCTCTGTGATAAACTGCTGTGGTCTTTATTGGAAAGCACTGTATAGCTGCTCTTAGTGCTGTGATAAAGAAAATACTGTGAATGGGCAGCATTGTGTTTGGCTTCCTTTCAGCCAGGGCCAGTCTGGACTCTGAGGACCTGATCTTACTTCTGTTTCAGGCCTTGACTCGTGTTTGCGTGGGAGACAGGGATTTTTGTTTGTTTAAAGCCACCTTTACACTTCTGACATGGAGCTGTTGAAGGTCAGTGTGATCTATAAATCTATAGATGGGAGTCTGCAGGTGCCCCTTGTTCCATATCCTCCTTTGTGCTCTCGTCCCTCCCTTGTGGCAGGGCTGGAGCTGGTGTAGATACCCTTGCGTTGGTGTTAACTTTGTGTTAGTGCTTTCCTTACCCTCACTGCCTGGGAACTCCCAGCTCTCGAGGCAGGGGTGCTTTTGACCCTCCTTGTATTTCCAGTTGTAAGTGCTTGTAGCAAGGAGGGTGTGTAGCCAAGCAGTACTGTTTTGTTTCAGTTTGGGATTTTTTGCTTGGATCATTCAATTTGGTGAAAAAAAAAGGCAGTGTCAGTATAGGTTAGCTTTAAAGCAATGAGAAGAATCCTCATCCTGAATTCTACGGCTTTCAGATTTGTTGTGTTTTGTCAGGAGCTGTATTGTCAGGTTTGCTGCCCATGAGACTAGGAGCCTGGATTCTCCAGGGCTTTAGCTTATGGCTGATAACTCACACAAAGAGTTTCTGTCTGGTTTATGCCTGGCACACACACAGCTGCATTTGGTAGTGGGACAGTTGTACAAGTAGCAGAGTAGTCACTGGCAAAAATACTGGGGTAGTATTATTTGAACAGTAGGAGGAGATCAGCAAAGACAAATGCACAGTTAAATTTGTATGACGTGGGTGTGCTCATTCACCTGCGTGCCTGAAGCTCCCTCAGGCTGAATCAAAGGAAAGCGCCAGTGCGAAGAGTTTATCCTGTCTCCCTTTTTTCACCAGATAAGTCATGGATAAACTGGGAGAGAAGGAAGGACTGAGGTAGGCACGGAAATGTTTTCAGCTTGAGAACTGAGGCTGAGAGTGAGTTTCGTTGTGCATGCTGCATCAGCCTGTGCGCCGTTTGAGTCCTTTGGGCTCATTTAACACAGCATAAATTCCACCCTAAATGCTCTTTGTGGGTTGTCTAGTTTCCTTCCTCCCACAGAGATTTTTAATTAAAAATCTAGGACCAAAATAACTTCAGTACCATCTTTTAACTATTGTTGAAGGAAGAGCTTCATGCTCTTGTTTCTGAGAAACAGTGAATTTTATGCAAAAAACCTCAGTATATTAATTTCCTGTAGAATTTCAGGGAGAGTGGCAGTATCAGAGGAAGTATAGGTGGATGCTAAATTTAAACCACTGTACAGCAGACCTTGGTATACTATAGCACCCAAAAGTCTGAAAAGCTAAAGAGGGTCGTATAAGGATCTTTTAAAAAACAGATACACTTCCTTAAAATTTATTTGGTCTTGTTTATTCAGCACTCCTTGTGAAGGCTTCTGAAGTTTACAGAGCCTGTCTGAATCTGACAGGAGAAGTAAGGAAGTAGAGGAGCAGAAAATTCAGTGTGATTGGAGCACTGTGGTATGTGGTCATTGCTCCATCATTTAGCTGTTCTTCAGAAGCAGATGAGCCAGGTCAGGTATAATTTAATGGGTTTGGGGTCAGAACCATTGGGTAGAAATATAGCTTGTGCTTATACTGGATGTCAAGGTAGAAATATACTTTTAATCTAAAATTCTTGGCAGTTAGGACTGTCCATTTCATTCTTTGTGAGCATGTGTTTGGGACAGTGGATATTCATGACATAAAGAGTCTGGAACTGATTCTGGAAAATTTTTGGGAAATTTAACAGCACTTGTTTTTTCTCTTGTTAGATGGTTTGTAAACATCCTTTCCTGACATTACCTTTGCCTCACTGCTGTGTTGAAGTTCCCTTTTGAGCCTGAGTCTGAAAATGGCTCAACAGGACTTGAGACAGAAGTCTGATTTTGTTTTACTTTGTTATATGGGGCAATATTTCACAAACAAGGGAATAATGTCAGGAGGACACTATCAAGCATGAAAACAGGTCTTAAAATTAGCTTGGTATTTCCTAGTAATTGTATGGTGGGAGTGTAGCCCCAAGGCACAATCTTTTCTGGATTTAATTATAAAAAGGCAGAGGTGGATATCATAGAAAGCCATCAGTGAGGCTTGCAGTCGTCTGTTGGTTTTTTTTTGAAATGTCATTAAAGCTTGAAGTAGGATCCTTCCATTAAAAGGGAATATGATCTCATTATGTGATTTAGATAGTGGTATGAGGCTGTAATGATTCTCTCTAATATGTTCTTTTAAAAGAAAAATATCAAGGCAAGAATTGACCTTGAAGATGTGGCTTGCTTGCAAATGATGTAACTGCATGCCTGTCCAAAGCGATGTGTTCTTGTCATGGCTTTAAATCTCCAATAGCTTTAGCTAGAGTAACTAAGTGAATTTCTTGTTAATGTTTCTGTGTACCTGATGCCGTATTTCCCTCACAGCCCTGAGTTTTTACCAAATCCGGTCACGCCCTGCAAAGGGCTGTGCTTATTGGAGCCCTCCTGCGGGGATGGGATGGCAGGTGCCATGTGAGGCCAGGCTCCCTCTTCCCAAGGCCTGTCATGGAGACTCTGTCAGGGCAACTGTCCTGGTTTTGGCTTGGATAGAGCTAGTTTTTCTTCTTAGTAGCTAGAATAGTGCTGAGTGTTGGATTCAGTATGGAATTTGGTATGAGAAGAAAAGTTAGCTCTATCCCAGCTGTGGTTTAAACCACAGCAGTGACCCTTACACAGCCTGGGGTCCCTATCCCTTAAGGTACCACTAGAAAAACTGCGTTACTAAAAAGCTGTTTTCTTAGGTAGTCAGCTACAGTTTAAAAGGATTCTGTGGGAGGTCATTGGAGGGTATTACTAACAATTAGCATGCATAAAAACTCAAGGACATGGGGGGCTGTAGGATATCTATTCCCCAAGTAGTATATCTGAGTTATAGATAGTTACTGGAAAGCTCAATGTGTCAAAGGTGGACATGGTTTACCATTATGCAACTCATTAATACTGTTCATGGGACTCTGAGACTTGCTCCCTGAAGTGCTCAGGCTTAGAGACACTGTGTGCCTTAAAAAATGTCACTGGTGGATGGGCTATCAATATCAATAACTACAGTAAAAAGGAAGCAGCGCACTTCACATCTGGTTTTCAGGTAGAGATTTTTTGAGTCATGTGTCCAATGTTTTTACCTTTGGGTCTAGTATTATTTATTTTGAAATTTATAACCAAGTGCTTATTTCCTTAACTAGCACAAAGCTTTTAACACTTTTCTTAGTGCCTAACCTCACACCGTGTCTCTGTGCCTGAGCATCACACCCTCAAGTCAGAGGGAATGCTGCCTTTAGGCTCGGGCACGTGCTGCCAAACCACTGGGGGCTGGTCAGGAGCTGTGCCCACGCTTCAGCACAAGCAGCAGGGGTTCAAGGGTTGTCTGTATTGCAAGTGATGGTGGCTTGTATCTGCTTACCTGAACATTTGAACAAGCTTGCTCAGTAGCAGACATCAGCAAGGATGTCAGAATGATCTGGCTATGGGGTTCTTGCCTGATTTCTCAGATATAATGTCTAGCCTGCCTTGCATGCCTTACTACTGCAGCCCGTGCCATTGGCCCTATTCCGGCTAGCTAGCTCAAAGGTAGTTTATGTATGTGTGCCTGAATTGTGTTTGTACCTTAATTTTGATGTAAATATATCTTTACCAGCCTCTTTGTGTTCACTGCTGAGCAGCAGCTGTGATAGCCACATCAATCTTTGTCACCTATACAAAACTTTAATTTAAAGAAGTATATAAATATTTCTAGATAAACAGAAATATAGAGGCAGAGATCTGGTTCCTGAATTTGTTTCCAAGCGGATCCTTACTGGAATTTCTTGGTTAGTGTGTTACAAAAACTGCATCAGGAGATCAATTGTGGTCTGTGATGGCACATTTCTTCCTGTATGGTTGTACATTATGTTTTGGTGGGGAGTCTTTGCTGATCTGCATTTTGAATTTATTTTCCTGCTTAAAAGAACGCCGACTAGAGATATCAGTAATAAATAATGGTAAACTAAATAAAAATTCAGTAAGATGGTTAAGCATTCAGATGCTTGATGTATACTTAACAGGTGTGATTTACCTTTTGGTCATCTTCAGTTGAATGTATTAGAACATGGGATTAAAGGGCTGAAGAGGATTCAAAGAATACACCTTACTTTTCTGCATAGATTGGTACCTCAATAAAATATGTTTGCATGAGCTTTACTCAGTAGAGATGCCTTCAGAAATCAGGGCCTAAAGGATTTACTGAAAATAAAATAAGGGACTAAGACAAAAGTTAGTAGGAAAGGTGCTTGCTCCTGTCTTTCACTGAGTGCTGGGGACTTTCTCATCCTTCTGGTAGTGTGGGGAAAGCCTTCAATTCTGTGCGCATCTGTTGATACCAAGGAAATAATTAATGTTGATGTACTAGTTGTAATTACAGCAAGTGAGGTATGATCTATGTAGTTAGCAAGGGGAAAGACCATTGAAATTGCTAAGTCAGGAGAAGGCGCTCAGTGCTAGTGGGAAATTTAATATGCTTTGTTAAATTAATAGCCTTCTGCATAACAATCAATTTACAGTTTAAAGGGTAGAGGAGGTGGATGTAAAAATCATTAAGCATTCATTTCAATGACCCACTCGATATTCCTAGTCAGAAGAAATCACTAGCACAGTGTTTACAGAGTAGATTGCAAGTGTTTTAAGACAAAACCCACATGAGAATTGTGTACTTAATACTTACTGAAATGCCCATTTCTAAGCCATAAGTTTATAGTGATCCTTCTCCCAAATACAACATGGCTTTAGTGATAGGCTGATGTTTGCTCACAGGAGATGTTTGTCCAAACCAGAGATGATTCTGAAGATGAGGTTTTCCTACATGTCAAATAAAAATGTTTTGCCCTTCGTAACCCTACATTTTAAATTTCTTAGTCCCAAGTTAAATAAGGGTCTCCCAAAAGAATAATCTGGGATGTTTTTTTCTTCTCAGCATGGGCACTCAGTGCCTGGTTTTGCCATAGTTGTTTTGTTTGTGGTCTTTGTACATAATGCTCACCGCAGAGAGAGATTAGTTGTGAGAAGATTATGCGTGTAAATGCTGCTGGTGTGCCTAAAGCTGCAAATGTTCTGGTGTACACAAAGGAAACATTAATCAAGACATTTTACAGAGAATTAAGTGAGGAAATAGTTTTGTCTCCTGATTACTCCATAATTTTCACTGCCCAGTGCAGGAAAAGGCAGGCAAAGAAGCAGAAGGCGATAGAAAGGGGTGGTTGTTTTGTTCTCAGAGAGCAAGAGCAGATTGCTGGGGGTGGCTGTGGCAGGCAACTTCCACAAAAACAGCACAAGAGAGGCAGCTTTGAGGACTCTGCAGGGCATGTGAGTTTCGAGTTAGGTTGTAGGGATAAACTAGCCACACTCCTGAGCTTGCCAAAGCAGCTGAGAGAAATCCTTCCTGTTGCATATAATCTTAATAAAGCCGTCTGTAGCTTTAACTTTCCGTAATGTGGTTCCTTTGTTGCAGATGTGTGTCTTCAGCAGCCTGCGTTATTTGATTATTATTTTTTTTTTCCAGCCTAGACTGATCATCAAGCTGAGTAATACGGCATGCAGCAGAGGGTATGGCAGGCCTTAAAATCAGAGCACTCCTGCAGTATTTCCATGTATTCATCTGGAGCACTTGAAGGATTGAAAGAGTGGGGCTCTACTGAGCTGCTGGGGCTGGTTTAGGATTCAGCAGAGCAGGACATGGTCTAGGAGGAACACACTGGGCACCACCACTGGTAAGGAAAGGTCCCCTTGCCAGTGCCACAGAGAAATAGCTGACCCCAATAACTCTGGGGAATAGCTGACATTTATTGTGAAGCTTCATTGCCTTAGGTTCCAGCTAACAGCATGACAGCCCAAAACATTCAGTGTCAGCTGCAATATGTGTGTTTTGCCATATCCCTAACCAAAACCCATGGGTGTTAGGTAGAGAAGAAAATTGCCAGCGCAGGCACTTTTCACTGTATCAGGTTTTATTTAACTGTTAGTAGGGGATTGGTTGTCCAATTACCTATCTTATAAATAGGTATTTTAGGAATAGCTTCCAGAAATAGATTTCACAGACTTTCTGAACTGATTGTAGTTCTTCAGCTGTTGTAAATCACCAGTGCACCACTGAACTAATAATTTACCCTTGTTGAGGATCTGTGCAGCTGTTTTCCTGGTGAATACTTAGGGCTGTAATTGCTAGAAATGTATCTGCTAACAATTTGCCTTCTCTTTTCATTCATGAAATTTTTACCTCCTCAGGGATAATTGAATCAGGAAATGTCGGTATCTTTAGGTTTAATTTTCCTTATTGATGGGGATTCTGGAGTGAATGACTGCTGTGAATACAAAATACAGTTTAATTTGATTTCTGGGAAATATTTAGTGACCAGAAAAAGAGAAGGTTGTTTGAAACAAGCTTTGAATAAATTAAGAGGGCTCCCCCCACCCCCCCACTCCCCAACTAGCACAGCCTTCTGGACTACACAACCTCCCTAATTAACTATTTATAAAGATGTGCATATTTCCAATCTATTTTAAAGTGCTGGAAATGAGAGTAAGCAAACCAACCTACCCACCAGTTTGCAGAGGGTAGGGGCAGCATAGTATCTGTACAGTGTTTAGTTGTGTGGTAATTATATATCAGGAACTGCAAAATTTAGAGATGGAGCCAGGAAAATTCCATCCCCAAAAGCCTCGAGGCTGATGATGAAAGCTTGCCAGTAGCTTCCCAGCAAGCACAAAAGGCCCAAAAAGCAGATCAGCCGTGTGAAAGGCATCTCTGCACCCACACTGAGCATCTGTAAATGCCTCAGTCGCTGCCTGAACCCCAAATGGGTGCAGTGCCAGAAAAGGAGAGCGCTGGCTGTTCCTATTTGCTTTAATGGCAGCCACGAGGTTTGCTGATAAAATAACTTTTATTCTTGCACCATTGCTCTTTTGTCGGCGGTTCTTGAAGCTGCCTGGGAGTGAAAGTCCCATTAGGCGATTGCACCCTGTTAAGTTCACCACTTTCATTGTCCTGTGTTTCATGGGGATTTGACGCAGAATTTTAATCCACTATATTTTTCATTTTTAAAAGATAAAGTGGTCTCAACGACAGGGTTAGCAAGAAGTTTCTTTCTTGCTGCTGAATTATTTATTTCTATTTAAGCTCTAGCGAACAGCCCACATTTAATAGCCCATTACTGTTTAGAGAGCTGTCAACACAAAAGGGGTAATCCTGAAAAATACTGTGTTTAGTGGCTCTGTAATACTCTCTGTATTACCTTTCCTTCATTTTTATGATCAAGAGCACAGAAAAGAAGGGCAGAAATGACCTGAGCTGCAAACTTCAGTGTGCTTTAATCTGCCAGGACTAACCACCAGATAAATTCGTGCAAGAGTTGCAGTGAAGATTTTTCGCGATGAGGTTAGCTTCCTAAGAGAGATTATGGATCCTGCATCAGTTGGCATCTTCAAATCAAGACATAATGTCTTTCTAGGGCAATTCTCCATCTCATCTGCCGGATTTGGAAGGAACGCAGGAACAGTGGGTGAAATTTGTGGCATTGTGTGATGTAAGTGGCTTGGTAACATAATGGCAGGTTTTGGCCTTCTGCAATTCTGGCCCAGTTTTGATTTTTACCTTTTCTCTATTCCCCAAGCCCCCACAAGAACTGGTTTACATGAAGCATCTGCCATACTGTGAAGCAACCTCCAAAATACTGATTTAGAATTAGGTTTGGGTTTCAGAACAACAGTGTTGTCTTCAAATCAGCCATGAAAGATTTGAGGCTCAAAAGCACTCCTGTCTCATGTAGCACCCGTGCACTCATGTATCTTCTATGGTTGCTTATTTCTTATCAGATACTTCATCACCAGTGAATTTTTGTGTGTTTTATAGATAATTATACATTACTGGTCAAAAGTAGATTTAGTACAAGGCTATATTCTTGGAACCCTTCACAACCTTCTATCTCACACAGGTGATTCTGGTCAGAGGCTGGATTATTTAGGTGTCTAAAGAGCCCTGTTGTGAAAACCACTGAGTACACCTCCCACCCTCCTGTTACAACCCTTTGGAAAATTGCCCCTGGCATCTACTGTTCAGCAACTGCAACTCTCATGAGCTTTATGTAATTTGGAGCCAGCTTGGGCAGGGCAACCCTTATGGACAGATAACAACAAGCAGCTCTCTGAGTGAGCTAATGACATATTCTTATGGATTTGTGGCTTATGTTGGATTCACTGATGCTTGGTAATAGCTGGGTTCATAGTACTGCCCTTCTTTCAGAAGGCAACAATACAGTTTCCCTCCTTTCTTTAGCCATTGATTTTTACATAATTTTAAAGAAGCTAATATTTTTAAGTTTTTTAATGCTTGTCAGATTTCCTTCACTTTTGCCAATGGTACAAAAAGCATTGGGAGCAAGGAAGGATAAAACAGGATAGATACAGATGCAGGCACACGCAGAGATATCCTCTGGAAAACAAGACAAATATTTCAGGTGCATTATAGAATCTTAGTACGAGCTACACTTTCTCCCACCAAGGAAAAATGTGTCTGATGGATAAAAAAGCCCCCAAATTACGAAAAAAAAAGTAATTTTCTGTGATTTTGTGCTGCACTTTGCACTGCATAACTAGGTAAAATCTTGTAGACTGAGTCTCACTGTCTCAGCCTTTCTCTGAAAGAATGTCATGGTAATCTAAGATGGGGCAATCTTAGGGAATGAACTGCAGGCCAACATCCTTCCCTCTTACACAGTATAAAGGAAAAGTAAGTTAACCGTGCCACACCATATAGTTCACTGAATGAGAGGCTCTGCTGCTGTCAGCTTCTAGTTGGAGTGAAGCCCATGAAAAGGTGGATGACAAAAGAGCCTGTCTGGATGAGGGTCGAATGTAGGAAAGATCTGTGCCTGTGAGCTGGAGCAATGCAGTGTTAGATGGTCTTTGAAAAACAGGTCGGGATGTTGGTGACACGGCGTGTTACATGGTTTTGTGTGTATGGCTGACAGACACATCGCTGCTGCTGCTTCTCAGGGAGCTTTGGTCACTGGAGATCTTCTGTCAAAAGACCCAGTTAATAGGGACTTACTCAAATTGATCTTTCTGGTCAAAAAGTTTGTATTAAGAGATGTAAGAGAAGAGCCAGAGCAGATTACTGACTTGAGGAAAATATTTTTCCTTTGTTATTGCCCAATGGCTGTTCCCAGTTAAAGAAGACATCCAGATTTCTTGCTGTCAAGCACATGGCTTAAGTAAGTGTGGGAACTAGAGACCATCAGCACAGTAATTCTGTTAGTTATCCCATGGTTGAATAAAGTGAAATAATAGGTGAGGCAAACATTGAAGCATTGGTCTTTCTGCGTAGTAAATATAGCAGCAGTTGAAAGAAATTGGGGTCTGCTATGTCCCAGCTTACCATACAGCCTGCTCTTGCTCTGGTGTCTGGAGGGGTTTTGCCACCGACATCAGTGTGAGCTGCCTGGCAGTTCTCCACTTGCATGGCTTACAGTGTTGGTGAGACAAAATGATGCTGAATGTGGCCTTTTTGTTACCCTGTCAGGGTCTCCACTGCAAGAACAGAGCATAAGAGCTGGATAGACAGCTGTTTTACATTTGTAACTTGTTCTCCAGCCTGCTTTCCACTGGACAGACCAGGGATTTCTAAATGCCTTCCTCCACGATCAGCTCAGCCTCACCAGTCACTGCTTTTTGTGGAGAATATCCCATGGATCTGCTTTTGCTCTGAGCCACTTACGAGCAGTTCCAGAGGCAGAGAGTTGAGTTGGCCTTTCTGGGAACAAGGGCAGAAAATAGCTCAGTGTTAGCATTCCAAACCCAGCTATTTAGACCTGGATTATTTTTAAATATTTTTCTTTCAGACATGTAACTAGCTGCATTTTCCTCCTCTCTTTTCTTTTTTTAAAGTTAGCTTTAATTTTACATCGTCTCCTCACCCAGCTGTATGCAATCAAGAGTATCTGTGCAAAAAAAAAAAAGGGTTATTTACATTGCTAAATGTTAGGTAGCTAAATTGCCTGCTGCTTTGGAGATGCCATTGGCTGCAAGGGGAATGTGGGGACTTTTTTGAGCCTGGACGTATGTTTGCAGGGTGGTTTTACTGAGCAGTTGAATTGACAGGAGGCAGAGCAGCAGTGAGTGGAAGGTGCTACAGCCACCTTATTTCACCCTGCTGTCATCACACATCATCAGCCTGAATCACAGCCTTGTGTGAGGGGTTGGTCCATGGCAGCCCCATGCAGTGTGCAGTGTCCTGGTGCTCAGATACAAAGCCTTGCACTGAGAGTTGTCTGAAGTGGTTGTAGTGAAATGCTGCTGCTGAATCTGTGATGTCTTACAGCCACCTCACAGGTGGAAACAGGGTAACACATAGGGCTTTTAGGGAACGTTGTGTCATCAAAGGACTGCACAGACCTTAATTCACCCTCTGGGGATGACACGGGCCCAGCAGGGGACATGCATCCCCTTCAGATTGCAGCTGCATGGCCTGGGGGAGTCCCATTTTCAGGGTAGCCCCAGCTGCTAGCCATTAGCCCCTTTTTAGATGTTACAGACCCTCACATCTGTTGGCTCACCCTCTCAGCATGGTGAGCTGGGTTCAGAAAGACCCGCTCCTCAAAGGGGTTTGGATAAACCATGATCATTGTTGGAGTCCTGACTGGTTTAGATCAAATTAAGCTCTTGGGCACTGAGGCCATCTCTTGCAGGAAAGAAGGAGCAGGTTCTCTCTTGCCTTGTAAATCAGTTAGTTTCTAAATTTGATGCAGCCTGCTGTGTAAATAAATTAGTAAAAAATTGTAAACCCTGAAACATTGGGACTGCATTCTACAGGGATTAGCAGGGCAGGTGGAGGGACAGAGCTCAGATAAAACACAGGAGGAGAGTTTCTGACAGTGGGACACGTTCACGGTATCCCCACATGCGGTGTCTCAGCAGGGAAGGGTGAGCTCCAAGAGGCCACTGAAGGTTCACCATTAAATTGGGGCGTTTGGGCCAGTGCAAGCACCGCGATGGTACTGGGAGCAGGAAGGGCAGGGCATGATATTTGGCCCATTTTCCACCTAAGTGCCACACAGGTCACCCTACATGCATGCTGGTCCTGCCCTCCCAAACTGCACTGCAACTCTGGGCAACTTTTCCCCCTTTGCTTTCCCAGTAGCCTAAAAGAGATTGGAAAACTTGGAGGCTCTTTTAAGGAAATATGTACCATCCAAAAGGGTTTTTCTTTACCACAATAACGGTCCCCTGGAGAAGCAGCAGACTTTGTGGTCTCTAATGCCCACCCAAAGGCTGGCTTAATGCTTCTTACTGCTAGCAAGAGCCCTGCCTCTGGCTGCACATGGGAAGAGAATAAAGCTTGTAACTCAGGAAGGAGACAGTCATAGTATCTGTTTGTAATGGGTAAGAAAGAACTGCTTGTTGGATGGGTATAAAAGAGACCTTTAATTCCAGCCAGTATACTCTAATGCGTTAGCCAAGTGGTGGTAAAGAGCACAGTACCACCAGGCTCTTCTGCAGGGAAGCTTTGGGGAGACAAATGCTGTTCTTTAGACTCAGAGAGCATCAAGGTTTATCTTACTGATCAAACTCCAAGGCTGTTCTAAATGCCATTTTAAAGAAAATCGAAATTATTTATATGTGCTGTAACTGGAAATAAGGGCAGGAGTGACACGGACGTTATCGCTGCTTGCTGCTCTCTGCAGCCAGTGCAGCTGGTCTTCTCCATGCAGCTCAGATTGATTTCTGTGGAGATGGTGTAACTCTGATGACACTAATGGAGTTACATTTATGAAAGAAACTACAAAACCTTAAAAAAAAAAAAGTTAATTTATTTTAGTGTCTAGTACTGTATAGACCTGCTAAGTAGCTATTATTCTAGATAGATCATTATAGGTAGGAGGGTGTTACACTGCCTGGATTCACCAAGGAGCAGTGTCCTGCTTTCCTGCAGTCTGCAAATACTGGGAGTCAGCAAATCAGTAATTGTAGCTTCAAACTAATATCACTTCTTCTTTTTTTTCTGCATAGCCTTCTGGCACTCTATAAAAAGATCTGGCACACTACATAGGATTAGGCGGCTTTGAAGCAGCAGAGTCATCTGGGTGTGAAACTTTGATTTCCTGTGTCTTGAAATGAACTGTTATTTCTATCTTTCTTTTTCAGAAAACCCCCACAGCTCATGCCATGAAGGAGGAGAACTTTCTTCGTCGCAGGTTCTCCCTCTGTCCGGCCTCATCCACCCCTCAGAAGGTTGATCCTCGCAAGCTGACACGCAATCTGTTCTTCGGGGCCGACAATGACATCTACCCACTCAGCCCAGGTTGGTTTCTGATGTGTCAGTGCGGAAAGTAGTGTGTCTCAGGTGCTTGACTGCAAGTAGATACTTGAGCATGCTGTCAGGAAGCAAAGAGGAAGAAGTTAATGTAGAAGAGAGAGAGAAGCTGCTGCAACACAGGTATTATTCGATCCCAGGCAGTGGTGCTTCGTGATGCTGTTGTCTTTCATTGCCATGGCGTTAAGTGGGAAGTGGAGGGCATCAGAGTTGGGGTTCATAACTGTTTGAACACTGAATGGCCTCACATTTAAAAAATGCCTAGTGTTTTCGGGCACTTCCACTCTGACATACCGTAAGCATCGGACTCATAAGATTTACTGGCCCCATTTGCAGACATTTAATGGCAGGTTTCCCTGTTCAGATTTAGAGCCCAGGATAAATATTACAAGAGCAGACTTTCTGTGGTTAATGTTCTGTAAATATCTACAAGCACTACAAGTACCAGGAATCTTGACAGGTTGCAGTGAATGGCAGACTGGCTTTAAGCGTTCTCTTTACATCGTTTCTGCTTTGAATTTCCTAGCACCCTTTCTGAAGGAAATAGAGCTCATTTTATTGTTTCAGAATTTGTTGCCCACAATAAACATTCAAGTCTTTCCTTGATTGCAGTCTGCAAACAATGCTTCCGTTCCAGTCTGTAAACAAGTGCTTCAGGGACCAGTCACAAGTTTGTAGAGCTGTCATTTGCAGCTGCCATGTCAGTGCTAAATAATCAAACCTCACAGCACCTTCATGAGCTCTCAAAACACTGATATCTAGAGAAAGAACATAGCATCTGTCAAAAGGTTTCAGTGTTCATATAGATGTAACACCTGACAGACTCTCTGGGCTTTGCAGATGTAGAGCAAAACCAGCTCTGGGTTTCCTGAGCTAATTGTCTTTAAGTGCAAAGGTTTCAAGGGCCTCTGATTTTGCAGGTGTTTCTATTTGTGGGTGTCTGCTTCAAGGCAATGGGGAGCTTATTTTTAGCAGAGCTGACTAATCCTGGCTTGCCACTGAGGTGGCTGAAAGCTTCAACAACCTTTTGGTAATCAAATTGAAAACAATTTAAAATGGGACACCTAAAATCTTGTACATTTCAAACCTGTAGGGACTTCTGAACAACTAGTTGCCCATAAATACAGTCAGTACAAGTGTGTGGTAAGTAAACAGCTGTTTGACTTCTGCTGTTCTTGGGAGCTGAAGGGATGATTTTTCAGGCTGTACTCACTGCCCCTTGCTTCGGGGAGATGGAGAGCCATAGCTTAGAGTTTGCCCATTCTTCTTAGCAGCATTTTCAGTGTTAAAAAAGTTACTGACTTCCTCACAGAGGTATTCCAGTGCTGTAATCTTTCAGAAACCAGGGAAAGTTGAGGGTTTCAGTGTGGAGGAGACTTCTCCCACCACCTTGTTTCTCCTTGATCCCTGCTGGCAGCCAGACCAAACGCCTTTGCTGGGCTCAGCAGGGCAAGTGCCTTGAGCCATGCTGGAGCTTTTGTTCTGCTGCACAGTTCTCCCAAGTAACCTCCAGCACTGGCATCAGTGAGGGTGGTAGCCCTCTGTATTACAAAGGAAGAGCGTAGGCCAAGGAGTTTGTAAAGGAGAGAATAGCTCTTTTAAACAAACAGAAGTTACTGCTTCAGCCAGGGGATTTCTTGCAGAGAATCTGGGTTTTTGTCTATCCTTTTTTTTTTTTTTTACTCCTTTCATGTCTTTTCTGATCCCTGCAGAGCTGCCTTCTCTCTTTGTTTTCCTCACATTTCCCCTAAGGAGTAACTGTCGTTCTACATGTTCAGTTGTCATTTCCCGTGGTGGCTCTCCTCTCACTCCTTTGCTGCTGCTTCTGCCTCATTTTTCTCTGAGCCTTGTGTGCTTCCCCTCACCTCCTATCCCTCTGAAGGATGCTGCTGTCTCCATAGATAAGCCACAGGTCTACATGTGTAAGCTGCATCCAGTATTTCTCTGTCCCCTGTTTTTCTCTGTTGTTTTACATGAACGTGCAGTTCTTGAGGCTTTTCCAGTGGTCTGTGTTTTGCTGCCTGACCCCAGCAGATTTTCTTCATGCAGGCACTGGGCTGATTGTGTTGGGTGGGTGCTGTGGGCAGCGCGGGCAGCAAAGCCCAGTGATTTTCTGCCAGGAAGTTGGTGGGTTATGGGGTGGCTGGAGCTGCAGGGCTCACAGCACCACCACCACCACCGAGCATTAGCCCTCCAGCAGCGAAGGTGTGCAAGTAAATAATTCAGTGAGAAGGGAGCAACAGACTTTATACCTCAGGCAAGCTATGAAGATTCTGTTCAGCAAGGGGATATTTTTTTAAAGGAAACATATGGGAAATGCAGAAGACCCTATCTGAAATAGCACTTTGGACTTTTTGCCTCTTGCTTGCATACAAAAATGCTACTGATTCTGGTAACTAAAAGAAATTTGAAGACGACATTTTCTTTTTATAGGAAGTTCACAAACTAGAGATATGAATTCAGGAGAGACGATCTTTCTCTATTTTCTCTTTCAGAGGGTAGGAAATTTATTGGGAGAGTAGCTAAAAGAACTTTTAGAGAGTCTCTTTTTGACAAGGCTGCAAGATCACACAGAGTCTTTAAATAAAAATTTAGATTAGCTTATCTGCATTCCTTTCATGAATATGGGAATTTCACTGTGATAGATACATTGAACTACATTTCAGTCTGGTGTACACATTGGGCCATGTGGCTGGTATCTACAAGCAGTAACGGGTTTTATTTGCATTAGTTTTGCTACACATCAGAGCCTGTATTTTCTCTTGTAGTTATCCAGATACTTTATCAGAAAGCCTATAAAATAATAGTTTATGCTGTGTGGAGCTAATCATAAATTCCTCAATAACGCAGAAGTTTTGCTTTCATTACCATTGATGATTCATGCTTGCTGTATCATTCTTTATAAAGGGGAAAGGCAAATGCACCTGTAGGATTGATGCCTAGCAGAAAACCAAAGAAAAGGAATAATTACTGTTCTGGAAAGGAACTAAATATTTACTTTTCCTGTGCATGACAGTAATGGGATAAAAGAAAGTATCAGTAATTCTACTCTGCAACCGCAGGACTGGAGTGTTGCCAGTTTTCTTCACAATGTGGTGAAGGCTGTTTCCATAATCACCACTGATTCCCTTCCCAAAATCCTTTTCATTTTTTGGTGCAAAACTTTTTGGCTGCTTTGCAGAGGCCCCTTCTTTGCATGCCCTGTTAGCAGCCATCACGTTAAGTCAGGAGAGATTTGGTTCTATTTCTGTTGTGGGCATTATGTTTTCTTGATCAGGGAGATAAGAACTTCACCTTCTATAGCCAGTTAATATTTAGCTTCTTTTATGTTTTTATGTGGTTTCCTATTTATTTTCTAAAGGCAGCTGTGTCTGTTGTGCTGTGGGTGGGACTTTTGCTTTTGGGCTTTCTGTGCACTTAAGTATGTGTGCAGATTTTTGAAGAAACTTGCACATCATTTCAATGAAGTTTACTTTCCAGACAAGGGCTGGCTGTCTCCTTCCACATGGCTGCAGCAAGTCTGCTTGAGACAGACAGCAAAGATAGCTCTCCTCTGAAAAACAGCCTTTCCCTCACAAATGCCAATAGGCTTAATGAGTTTGGCATAAGAAACCAGTATATGCAGCTCCATAAACATATCTTATGAAACTTTGTAAATGATATGATAAGAGTGAACAGTTGCGTGTTCCTGTTTTTCATAATACTCTGTCAGCAGGATGGTCCAGAGCCTCAGAAACAGTGAAATCTCATTGTTCAGGTGTAAACCCTTTTAACTGTATTACTGAGAGAAGACAGAAATCTCTCACATCAAGGCTTTTTGTATGGATACCAGCTTGGAGCTAAGCTTTCTTTAAGAAATGAGACATAATAAAGACTGGCTGTGAATTCTGTTACGCTAATACATGGCATCCCCTCGGAACAGGCCGCAGCTGATTCCCATTAACTTCACTTGAACTTTTAGACCATATGTTACTTTCCCATACATGTGCAGAAAAAAACTCTTCATGGGAAACAAGTGCAGCAGCTACATGGCTTTGTGAGCTTATTCCAACCTCCTCTGCCTTTGTCAGGGAGAGTGGGGGCTACAGAAAGGAAAACACCATCAGAGAAAGAAAAAGTACAGAGATACAGGTCCTAATCCATGCACAGCAGTGCTTATGGCCATCCCACTTGTCATGGTCACACAAAGGGTCTGTCAAGTATCCAGCCACTTGGGATTTTCTCCTGCCTGCAGACGTTAGGTTTCTGAGTGCGTTATTTAGGGCTCAGTGTTTCAAGGAGAGGAGTGACAGTTAAGAAACTAGGTTAAGATATAGGTTCTCTGTTGTTGCACCACCTTTCTGTGTGACTGCATAGGTCCTTCCTCTGCTTCAGTTCCCCACATGAGCAACGCACGTGCTGTCCCTCTTCTCCCGGGCTTGGGAGTGTTTGCCTTCTGCGTCAGCGTGGCTCCATGCACGTGGCACAGACCAGCACTATGCCATGAGGTGAGAAACGCATCTGAAACCCCCACCACCCTTAGTACCGTCTGGGAAGTTGAACGCCTTCTAGGTCCAGTTGTCCCACAAAGCCTTTTCCTAAATTTCAGTTGGTACACCAGACTGCTTGTTAGTGCCTGTAAAAAAGGCACGGTTTTTGTCCTGTCTCTTTACCAGTGAAACCCTGTAGCACAGTTGCAGTCCTGGTTATAATGAGACGTGCTTGTTCTCTCACACGTCCCATGATGGAAGTGCAGAACATGGCCATGAGGATATTTATTTTTTAGTAAGCTTCTGTGGCTGGCTTTTCTAATAGTGCTCGACTCCTTAAACTGCTACTCTGAAAACTCCAGGAGACCTTATGACTTCCGACACATCTGTGACAACTTCTGCTGACTTCAGGAGAATCAGGATTTTTCCCTTGCTGGTTTTGGATTTGATGATGTTTCCAAGACTGGCTCACACAATGTTTAAAAACATTTTAAACAGTTCCCATGTTTGTAGTGTGTTACAAAGGGCTTATATTTCACTGTCTCAATTCTTTACTGTGTCCAGTATTCTGAAGCTCTGATTGCTGACAATTTGGAGAAGAAAACTACATTACAATTGGATAACAATGACTGTCTTGGCACTAAAAGGATAGTCTCATCAGATGATATTTTTTGGCTTTTTTTAATAGAAGCTCTGTGCTTTCTTTTACTGTAGGGACATGATTATAGTTGGCAAAAAGAACAAAATTTATCATTGCATTTTATTCCTTGGACTAGGACTACATACACTCATACTAGTAGATAATGTGTATAATGTACTGCAAGTTTAGTATATTTGGGTAATGGAAATATATCTCCTGCAATGATTGGAAAATGTTGTAGTGTTCATAAATGCTACTTGTTAATTAAAAATGTTTCTTATTTTAACAAATAACTTGGTCAGGAGACATTGATCTTCGGCAGGATTTTTTAATTTTGATGTAGTAGTTATGACAAAATGCGGTTCTGTCTTCTGTAACCTTCTATGATAATGGTTATTATTTGTCAAACAAAGTGTGCTATCAAGTGCATCTGTGTATAGTTGCCAGATACTGACCAGTGAGGATGATGTATTGAATAGCTGCTTATTAACTGAATTCCATTTATTATTTGCATTGAATAAGGCATGGGGTATATAAGAAGAGAACAGACTGTGGTAATATAATTAAAGACTGCATCATAATGCAGACACAGAAGGGAGCAGATTAAGGATGCATACGCAACCTTATTTCTATTTTTTTCCCAGCCTTTGTATACTGGACTTTGCAACCATCATGTTGGTTCACCACCATGTTTTGAGACCTAGCTTTTAAGTAGTACTTGTTGCATAGCCCAATCATGTGGATCCAGGCTATTTCAAGCTCTGCAAGATCCTTCTCTGTGATCCTGGTGTGCCTGCTTCTGCTCATGACAGCTTCTCTTGCTTGCTGTTAGCAGTAGCCCTTCTAAGGCCATGAATTGCCACAGTTTTGCACAGAATTTCTCAGTTTCTGAATCCCATTTGTTTGTTGCAGGAAAAGATGTGGAAGGAAACAGCCCATCGGCGCTGAAGGATGAGACACCACAGACTCCAAACTCCATTAGTAAGGTACTGTGGGATAGGGATCCATCCTAGGTCTTGCTTTCATTTCTTCTCAGGCTGTTGTTAATCATTCTTACTCTTTTTTTTGAAGTCATTGTGAAGGCTCTCCCTCTGTTCCTGCAGGAACTGTGTGCGCATGTTTTAAGAGAAAGAAAATTAGTGTTTTTGAATGGTTGGGATGACAGAGAAGCCCACACTTTCCTCTGACTTGATAGCACCTACTGCAGAAGAACCCTGTTTATTTGGGCCTCATTTGGCAGTGTAATTAGATATGAATAATTCCAGTTGAAAGGTTGATTTTTGTCAGCAGAGGTGTCTCCTGCTGTTCCTGGTCAGCAAGGCAATCATAAACGTTAATTGTTTTGGAAGAGAAGTCTGAATTATTTAGGGTAGCGTGTAGCATCTGAAACTGAGTCTAGATCCAGGGAGAGAGTTCTGGGAATTGGTGTAATAAAAGAGGAACGCAAACTCACCAACTTCTCCTGAGCACAGTGTTTCCATCCAGCCTGCTATGGAGAGGTAAAACTGGTTCTAAAGGCTCTGGATCTGGGTGTTCAAAACCTGGCTCTACATCTAGAGTTACTGAGTGCCTGCAGAGATGGAATCAACCTTATAAATTGGATCTGGCTTTGAGATTCATGTGCAGGCTTTTTTGGCTGCAGCTCCCTAACATGTTTCTGGAGGGTAACTAGAAATAGAAGCAAGGCCTGTTAATAATTTTTTATCTAAATTTATTCAACTATGAAGCTATGAAATGCAAATGACACCAGCTGAAATGAAAATATAACACGAAGGAAGCAGCTGCAGACAAGTGATTTGTTATAATACATGGAATTTGGCTCTGCATCTTCAAATACCTTTGGCTGTGCTTGCCTGGAGCTTGCAGGTCATTTTGCAGAGATGCCCTGACAGAGGTCAGCATGGGGAGGTGGTGATGAGAGGAGTTTTGGGAGTATGCAGCAAGGGCTTGTGTACATGTCCTCTGCTATTGCTGGAACCTGGCAAGCTACAAACCAACCACAGTTTTGCTTTTCCAGGCGAGTTCCTCATGGAAACCCAGCTTCCCACTTGTCCTGGCAGTGGAGAAGCCTAAGGACCGGGTAACTGCATCAGGGCTTTGTTTTAAAGTCAGATGTTTTGCATGCTTTACAAGGAGTGGTGTTAAATTCCAAATGACTTAGGAATGTGAAGAAGAAAGACTTCTTCTGTACAGAACAGCTCAGAGCACTGAAACAATGTCCAAAAAGGAGTTTGATTTCTGAGATGCAAAATGAATGCAAGAGTAAGAAAATATTTATGAAAGGTATCTGGGTGAAAGCATAGCTCAGCTGTGTTTTCCCAGCCTCAGGGCTGGCCTTGCTATTTAGTCTCCTACAGGTGTGTTTTTGAAAGGAGAAGCACCCTTGGAAGATTTGGGTACCCACGTAGATTTCTGCCATGCTTTGTGTGCACCTGGAAGGCGTTGGTGGGTCAAGAGCAGTTGCTAAGGAGAGATAAGAGAAGGTGCACAGCGCAAAACAACTGCATCAGATTTGTGATTTGGAACAAATGGGGGTCTGAACCTGGACACAAGCTTTGCTTTCACCAATCCAAGACTGGTTTTACAGTAGTCAAAATTGCTCTGAAACATCAGTGGACAAAACAGATACGAGGACCCCGAAACATCAAATTTCAACTTGCCTACTTGTTTAGTGTTGCAGGCAATTACTTTGGCTACTGAATGGACCAGAGCTAGGTTTTTCTTTCCTGCCTGAATGTTCTGCTGAGATGTTTGATTCAGAGACTTTCCACCTCACTGGACCTGTCCTGTAGCGCCTGTCATTCTCACTTCACTCTGCTTCACCTTGCTATGTTATATACTACCTTGTTCTTCTCCAGTCAAGTAACTTTTCTTCTGTTGGGCTTTGCAGTGTCAGTGACAATAGGGAGTCCCTATTGTGAAATGTCTTTTACCTTAAAAAATCAGGCAAACTGGTAGTCAGTGTGCTTAATATTTCGTCTTTAACATCCACTCAGCTCTGAGGCTCTGCAATGAAACCTTACTGTCAGTTGTCCAGAACTGTCAGTGGGGATCTGTCACAGTTCAGTTTAAAAATAAATAGTGATTCCACTACTTAAACCACAGGAAAGAGCGTGTGCTAATTGGGTCATGTTTAGATTCCTGATAGCAGGGGGGAAATTTTTAGAAACCAAACTGTAGGGTGTGCAGGTTTAATTAATGGATTCAAAAGTAAATGTTCTAGGTAGCAGATGAATGAATCTGTTAGCCTTCTTTTGGCACAGTGGATATAACAAACCTGGTTGGAAATCAGTGTTGCTTCAGCAGCACTACTTTGATGTGCCACGCTGCATCAACTCTTTTTCACCCAGTAATGAGAAGGGAAGGAAATCCAGTCGAGTGATTCGATCCCTGGACTGGGGCTTAGGTGACCTTGAATTCCCAGCTTGAACTTGGAGTCTCTGCACTTCCCCAGGCAGATTAATTGCATTTCTATTTCACATCTTCATCGGTGAAGTGGAAGCAGTTCTACATTTCATTCACTCAGGCCATATCCACACTGGATGATGGAGCAGGCTGCAGGTTTCCCAGGTTAGCGGACACCAAGCAGAGTATCTCATAAAAACCTATTAAATCTGTGACCTTGTGAGCTGTGAAGCCAGTTAACTGCAACCACACTACCCTGGGCTCATAGATGGTCTGTTCGTCTGTCTGAGGTGTGAACACATCCTGACTGTCCTATCTGCAGAGACAGTAACATATTTGATGCCAGAGCATTTGCTTTCAGTGTGTTTGTGCAGTTTTTAGCAATATATATTTCTGATTTCAGTTGTGAATTCTCGCCCCAAATTTTATTAAAACAAATTCAAGGCACAGTTCAGCTACATATTACATCGCTATATTTCCTTCAGTGTAATTTCTATTTAGTTTTTTTTAAGTGGAGGCTCTTTCATACCTTTTTTCAAGGGACAAAAAAAAAAATTACTCGCTTATTTATTTGGGATTGTTTCTCATATTAGTTTCTCTCTTTTTGAGAGCCCTTTAGCCTTGTTTTCTGGGACCAGTGCTTATAGTGGAGCGTGAGTGTATCACAGAACTGTCTCTAAGCCTCAAACTCATCTCTGCAGCCAGGTAGTACATTTAGCATGTACGCCTTTCTCTCATTCTGTCCCTCGTTTGGCACTGATAGTTCCTTTAAGGTACCTTTTATTGCGGAATGCAGTGTTGCATTTTCTCTTTCTTCCCTTTCTGTGCTTACCTATTTAGTCTACTGGCTGGAGAGCAGCTGGGGTCTCTTGATGTGCATGCAGAGCCCACAGAGTTTTGAAGTGCATTTTAAGGGATAGTCAGAAAAATCTTGAAGCTGGTGCTCAGTGATACTTCACTCTTTTCAGTTCCCCTCTAATGTCACAATGAAGTCTAAAATTATCACTTTGTAAGAGTGTGGCTGTTGTGTGCACAGTTATATGACGTATGGGAGCGCAAAGCGTAGATTGCTTTGTTCATAGTAAATGAGTTTTTTGACATGCCTGAATTGTTCAGGTCTTTATTGTGTGGCTTGTAATCTGAAATATGAATCGAATTGGCTGCTAGAAATTTATTTTAGCTGTAAAGTATTTTGAAACAGCTCATAGTGATCACTTGAGGTTTAAGCTACAACACCCATGCTGTCTCAATCTCATCCTAGATCCATGAATCATGCTCTTAACCTCTGAGTTAATTCCAGCCATGGTTACACTTGGGACTATCTTAAGAGATCGTTCACAACTCTGGCAACCTTTCTTTCCCTCTGTTCTCCCTTAGCCAACAAACTGAAGAACTGGTTGTCTGAGAGATCCAGATGTTGCAGAAATCACCTTGGAGAGGCTCAGGAGTGAAACATCCCCTCTCTGTGCTAAGTACAGCTTTATAGGAGAACCTGGCCCTTCTAGGTGATGTTACACTTAACTGGACCCTTGCTGGCTTATCATTACCATACTTAATGCTGTCAGTGTTTTGGATGGAATTATTTTGGAGCTAGTTGTCTCTATCAAGACTTACACTCAGTTCCTGTGTGCTGGCTCAGGTACACCTTGCTTCTTCAATTCCATGTGCAGCATTTTAGGGTAATTACTGTTGTCCACAGAGAGCTTTGCAGCTGGTTTCAAGTGAGCAGAGATGGAGCCTGGAGTATCCTGGGAAAATTGCATAGAAGAGGGGTGGGATTTTGCGCTGAGAGGTAGGAAACATGGAGCATCCCTAACTTGTGTAGGTGCATACAAGCCCTGAAACTCCCAGGTGCCTCACAGAGGAAAACGTAGACAGTAGTAACTGTTCGCTTACAGAAATGAAGTCTCAAAGTTGATAACTTTGGGTAAGCCACAGCAGTCCTATCATGTCACCTTGGGTCACTGGTGGTCATGATTATTTACTCCGGTGTTTCTGATGGGGGGAATGAGGTGCTGTGGAAGTGCTAAAATTGAAATTATTTTTAAACAATTTAGGAAAGCAAATTTTAAACTGAAAGTCCAATTGGTTTTCATTACTCACTTTCTTCATTTGCTTAAATTCAGCCTAGGATCAAAAGCTGTGCCTATAGCTTAGAGGAAAAAGGCAAACCTTTGCTTCAGATTCCTGCTTAGCACTACAACTGTATCAGTCATGTGAAACAGCATCTTTCTCGGTGTGCAACTTCCCATCTCATCTAAAATGCTCTCTAAATATTCTAAACTTGCAGAACATTCTTTCCATGAAAGGCACACTTAAATGATCAATTAAAAATCCCATGAGGTCTGTGACTTTTTATTTATTTACTATAGTCTGGCATAATGGTGCAAAGCATTCCACTAAACAGTAGTATAACTTGGTATTTGGAGTTGCTTGGATAACTGAATTTCACCAATGATTTTCCCCAGATATCACTGTTATGTCAGTTGTTTATTTGTACAGGCTTTTCAGTCTTTGCAAACCATTGTGCTATTTCAGTGTTGTAAACACAGTTGTGGTATCTTTGTAACATTGCTGAAATAAGGGGGATTTTATTTTTTTTGAAAACTAGAAAGTTTTAGGTGAAGATTATTCAACTTGCTGTAAAGCAGCATATTAACTGAAGGTGAATCTTTCCTAATGCAAAGCTTGTTTGTCTGTAAGAATTGTTTCACTGACACTACTGTGCTTAGGATGAACTATTAATTCATAACAAAATAAAGTTTTTGAAAAGAACAGCTTATAGTAAATTGAAAACAAAATTGTTTAAATGTGCTCGAGGTATCTGTGAATATTCACATCAGTAACAAGAATCTTTTCACTTCTAATGTTAAACCCAGCTTCTCCATGATGTTTATACTACTTCAGGAACTTTTGTTTAATTTTTTTACTTCTGAAGTGATACAGATCTGTTACAATTATATGTGGAAAAGATCCTGGAGAAACTACAATGTGAGCAAGGACGTGTCTCCCATGTGATGTCTATTTTTGCTTTTGTGAAACATAACTTACGACCCCAGCTACTTTTGTTCTGCCTTCAAATTCCCATCTGATTTCATCTTTCTCTCACTTGGATGCAAATAAGAAAAAAGAGCAGCTTGTAAGCTGTCACTACTGTTAACATGCAGACCACAGTTTGAGAATAATTTCATTTAAGTGTTTCTGATTTGGAACAATTCTGTCTATTTGTATCTCGTTACACATTTTTTGTGTTCATCCTGTGCATCAAGGATTATTTGTGATAAACAACAGGATCTTCCTCTTGCTGTTATCCAAGCCAGGGCGTACTGATGGGCTGGCATGCCCCACACCAGTCGATCACAGGCTGCTTTTCTGTGAAATTATTTGGTTCCTCTTGGAAATGAAGTCACCAAAAAGACACTGGATCAGAATTGCACTATTGTGAGGACTCTGTATGCTCTCTTACAAAGCCTGGCAGAAGTGTAAGGGTATTGTGATAACTGCTAACAATTAGCAGTGATCTCCAGAGCTACATGGCTGAGATGAAAGGGAACAGAAACATAAGTGGGATAAAAATCTCTGAGCACAGTACAGCCTGTCATCAGGTGGCAAGGTCATCACTCAGTCCTGGAAAGGGCAGGGCTGGTTAGAGAACTGAAGAGGGACAACATTTTCCTACCCCTGCAAGTGCTGCTGCACACCCTGGTAGAAGTTTTTGGCAGATTAAGTCTTCCCTCCTTGTAATTATGAGAACCAGTATATGGAAAATATACTTACTGCTTTCTTATGAGAATGTTCCAGTATTCTTTTTTAATTTTAAGAGGGACACCAATTCCCTACCCTCCCATTGTACAAAGTCTCATCTCTGGTAAATATTGTTCATGTGTTGCTGCAGAGAGAGGGGGCCAGATTCTGCTATCCTGCACATGTGTTATCCCAGTGTCCTTGAACAATTTGATGACAAATGTCTTCTCTTAGTGTTCTGCCAGACTGAGAAAGGCCGGGCAATAGAAGGACATCATTAAATGCTCCTGATGTGTCTTAGTGACATGAGGCCCTGCTGTGTCTTAGGGATCATTAGAGGTAATAGTGAAACCTGGAGTAACTGTACATTGCTATCAGCAGCATGAGGTCCTATGGTATGCAGTGCTGAGGCTCAGATCCCACCTTTCCTGTGAAAAGGCAGGAACTTTAAACCCAGAAATGCAATGCCTCACTCCATAGACCTGGAACTCACCTGCAAGCAAACTGCTATTTAGGATCTGTGGTGATGCATCCTCATAAACATAACGAGAAGCAAAGTCAGCAGGGAGAAGCAATCCATTGGCCTCATTAAAAAAGTAATTGGGAAAACAGCATCAAGTTTCCCAAAACAGAAGTCCCAGGTCAGGGACATCTGAAAGCTTGTCCGTGGCTCCTAGTTAAAACCATGGCTTGGTTTTAGTAAAATTCTCTTTGTAAAGCTTGGTCATTTTACAGCCACCTCAGGGAGCTGTGCTATTCATCACACAGTTGGTACGTCAGAGTTTTTTGAGACATGGCAGCACAGATATTTTCCCGTACCTAGAAATTCTTACGCAGGCAGTGAGGGACTTAAGCTACTGCTTCTTTCTCATCTGTTCTTAAGCCTGTCTTAGTGTGCCCTGTCCCTGTGGCTGTGTTTCCCTTTTTTACAGACAAGGTTATCACATTGAGCATGTCTGGATGTAGCTCAGGGACGGGGGAGGCAGTGCCTGAAGGAAGCGACACAGTGGTTCAGGAGCCCACTGCAGCAGCCTCCAAGGCTGTTAATCCAGCTGCTTTGACCAAGTGAAAGACCACTTTGTAATGATTTCAGACGTTTCACTGTATTTATTGAGCTCCTAAAGGCTATGGTGGTGTAAGGGGAGATTATCCCTCATCCGCTGTTGTGTGCTGTGGCTTTTTAACATGCATAGCAGTGTCAGCTGGCATCAGGCATGCGGTGTCCTTGGTCATGGAGCTGCGAGTCAGCCCTCCTGAAGAGCCACAGTCAATGTGTCTCTGTGTAAACATCCCAGGTTTGAAGTCCTGTGGTTCTTTAACTCTATTTTTAGCATGACCCGGAGAGACTCCGAGGAGGAGGCAGGTGTGGCTGGTAGAGCAGCAAAAGTGCCTCTGTCTGTGTTAATGCTGGTTCCCCCCGAGCAGTGGGTTTAAGGCTCAGGTTTGCATCGTTTGCAGCCCTTGTTGGAAGTCTTTCTGAATTCATCTTCAAGTAAATTTCCTCAAGCCAAGTGAGCTTAGGGGCCAAAATTTCATTCTTCATGTAAGTATTAAGATGTAATTGTCTAAACAACAAGTGACTGTAGCTTGTTTTAATTAGTTAAGCAAAAAAGCATTCATTATATCCTGATACTTTGCAGACACCTGAGCAGGATTTCTCAGAATCTTGGGGACATCTGTGCTTTTTCTGCTTCTCACACTGGCTAATGAGGAATGGTACTCAGTGTTTCTCTCTGTGTCTGATCTCTCAGGCTGGAGGGAATGAAATTACCAATAAACAGTTGGCTCATAGTTGTATCTCAAGGACAGGACATTCTCCCTGCTAATTGGAAGAAAGGGTGAGAATTCTTCTGACCAGATTCAGAGGACACACGTCTCGAATCATGAAAGCATAATCTCCTAATAATTCTGAAGGATTCTTGCTCAGAGACATTTAAGCACTTAGAAATGTTTTCTCATAAAGACGTTTATAACATATCTCCCAAATGTCTACTGCTGCCCTTTGAAATGTGATAAAGACCCTGTGGGCACAATTCTCTGCTCAGATGTCATCTGTGCAGCATTCCCCACCATAAATCTTGTGGTTTTATAGTGAAGTCTCATGTGCAGAAATATAAAATATGCATCAGAGACTGCATTGCAGGTAGAGGAGGCAGGCTTAGCTTTCTAGTAAAACAAAAATGACAAATACTGAGTAGTTTGCAGGAGTCCAAGAGCTGGCATTTTCTCTGAGTGGATCCAGTGCCACGTTGACATGTAAACTGGACAGTCAGTTCAGGGACTTCATTCGTCTTTATGCACCATCATAAGAGTTTTAATTTCTGTGTTTATTCTTAAGTATCACATGTAGTTTTGTTTTTAGTGAAAAACTACTATAAGGGTCTGTGAGAACAAGTGATAGGTTCTACAGTGACCCCGTCTCTGTTGCAAATTGCACCTTCTGCCCCAAATTTCTAATTCTGCATCATCCACAAGTAGTTTTGCTCAGTGTGCACCCTTACCTCCCATTTTTGCTCCTGCCGCAGTCTCCAAAGCACAGTTGATGGCCTGTTTGCTGTGATCTGGTCATGCATTTGCATGTTTTTATCTAAGTCATGTGAAAAAGACTGATCTGGCTGTCATTAAATATTTTTCTACTCACGCTAACGTTCAGTGTAGTTTGTGGCTTTAGTAGCCGGAGAGGTTTCTGTGTCACTGGGAGGGAAAAAGAAAGTGGGTCTTTCAAAACTGAAGGCACTATAAAAAGGTTACATCACCTTATGACATAAGAGAGTCTGAGAGCCCAGTGGGTTTGTTCACATCATAGCAGTGAATTTATAAATGGGAACTATTTTTGATATATTTTTTTCCTTGTATGGCTCATATTTGTGTCATACTCATTAAATCAAGGTAGCCAGGAGCTGAGCTTTTTTATAAAACTGTCATGCATAAACAGGAGAGACAGAGCCTGACCCCAAAAGATCACAGTCTGAATGCATCAGACACATGAAAGGTTGGAAGGAAAAGATGTACAGAGAGAAACAACTTCCACAAGGTCACATAAAACGTAGCAGAGTCCAGACTATGCCACTAATCATACCCAGGTTTTTGACAATTTGCTGACAATAGCTATCCAGGAGGGGTCCTAGTCGTGAGGTGTGCTCCGGAGAGCTATACTCTGTAAACATACATTATTTTGAGAACAGTAATACTGTGACCATGTCGTAACACAAGTGAAGCATTTTTTCAGTCCATCGGCACAATCACGAGATCAGTTCTGTAGCCTCTGAAAATGAATTTAAACAGCACTGACACTACCAAACATGATTTGAAGTGACTCTATATTTTGTGCCCCGCTTCGCAGGGCCAAGCTGATGATGGTTCCCTGCATTATCTGTAACATGATTAGGTCATTTCTTGTCCACTTATGTTTCTGGACATTTCAGCTAGGGCAGCAGTCACTGCCAATATCATGTCTAGTTCTGAAAGATCTATACCAGCTTCCCCATAAATTTTATTCCAGTAATTGAAATGCTTTCAGATCTGAAAAGAGATGGGCAGTTTTCAAAGTTAGGAATAAAGATACGGTTTTTCTTTTTCTTTTGTTTTATTTTACCAAGGTTAATGTCTTCAAGGGAGAAATAGGAGGAAAATTTGATGGGGAGCTTTCCAACTAACTATGAGTATAAAAAGAAAGTTTGGATTGCAGTGCAAACATGCATTTTCTGCGCCTGCCTAGTGTTCTGCTGCTGAAGTCTGCAATCAGCAATTTCATGGATTCCTGGAAGATAAAAACCACTCTTCATTAGAGCGTAACTTGAACATCTTCGTGTTAACACATTCCTATTTCCTCTCTCCCTCTTTTTTAGATCGAATATAAGCTTTGCAATGGGTCTGACAAAGAGTGTGTGTCTCCCACAGCCAAATTCACGAAGAAGGAAACACTGAAGGTATGTGCAAAGCAGCCAAGTCAGCATCAGCTGACTTTCTTTTGTAGAACATAGTACCTTCCAAACAAACCTGAGTCATTTCCCAAGACCCAAAGAAGCCTCTGACTCTTCTAGGAGTCATTATAGACCAAGGGCATTTACTGGCTTTATATACAGAATTAGATTATATACTGCAAATGGAACAAGTCAGTGTAATAATTTCACTCTGTTTTTATGTTCCAGAGCCATTAGGCACCTCAGGAGGATTGTAATCCTTCACTGGTCTTGTGAGGAGGAGTATGCCTAGGCGATCTGAGCAAATTATTGCTTGAACTCTTGCTTGTCTACCAAACCAACAGTATAAATAATTTGGTTTGGATGAAATTAGATGTAATCTCTTTAATATGCTGGAGGGAAGGGATGGGGCATCCAGAGGGACCTTGGCAGGTGGGCTGGTTCTAACTTCATGAAGTTCAACAGGACCAAGTGCAAGGTCCTGCCCATGGGTCAAGGCGATCCCAATCACAACTACAGGCTGGGCGAGGAGTGGATTGAGAGCAGCCCCAGGGAGAAGGACTTGGGGGTGTTAATGGATGGAAAACTGACTATGAGCCAGCAATATGTGCTTGCAGCCCAGAAAGACAGCCATGTCCTGGGCTGTATCAAGAGAAGTGTGGCCCCTTGAGGGAGGGGATTCTCCCTCTCTACTGTGCTCTCATGAGACCACCCCTGTGTCCAGCTCTGGGGCCCCCAGCATCAGAAGGATGCTGCACAAGCAGGTCCAGAGGAGGCCACGAAGATGATCAGGGGGCTGGAGCACCCCCCTGTGAGGACAGGCTGAGAGAGTTGGGGGGTTCAGCTGGAGAGGACTCTGGGGAGACCTTAGAGCACCTCCCAGTACTTAATGGGGCTACAGGAAAGCTGGGGAGGGACTCTTGATCAGGGAGGGTAGGGATAGGACAAGGAGTAATGTTTTTAAACTGAAAGAGGTTAGATATAGTTTTAGATACAAGGAAGAAATTCTTTACTGTGAGAGTGGTGAGGAGCTGTGGTTGCCCCCTCCCTGGAAGGGTTCAAGGCCAGGTTGGACGGGGCTTTGGGCAACCTGCGCTGGTGGAAGGTGTCCCTGCCCATGGCAGGGGGGGTACATATAGATGATCTTTAAAGTCCCTTCCAACCCAAACCATTCTATGATTCTATTCTATGGTTCTGTTCTATGATTCCAATTTGAGGGGTGGGGAGGACTGGGTATTCATCCTCTTTCCATTCTCCCCAAAGAAAAGCTAAATTAGATTATGCTTAGCGGAACTTCAGGAGCAAAGAAAATGCCTACTATCTCGTTATGTTTTTGTTCTTCCTTGTGCTCGTTTCTGGGGAACCTGTGCTAGGTCAAGTTCTAGCTGTGCTATACATAGCTGTCCTTACTGCATTATGTTCTTTCCTCTCCAAAAGAGGCCATGATTACAGCTGGTATATTTTCTCTGTTCTCAACCAGGTACAAAAAAAAAATTACAGACAGGAGAAGAAAAGAGCTACCAAACAACTCTTCAGTGCTCTAAAGGATCCCAGTGTAGTGATCACAGCAGACTGGCTGAAGGTATTTAATACAGACAGTTGCTTCTGAGGCTGTAGGAGAAAATAATTGGGTAGTTGATGCATCTGAGACTTAGGCACTAACACTTTTTTGTGTGAAGAAAGATTGAATAATTTTGAGTTGAAGTTGCTGTAAAGCCATACTTAAATAACTGCTATACCAGTGGAGTTATGGGAAATATTTACTTTCCATCGTAACCTAACTCAATCCATCTATTCCATGTCCTTAAGTATCAACCAAGTCTCAAAAAGTGCATAGTGCAAAAGGAACTGGTGATGTTTCTTTCTTTCTTTCTTCCTCTCTAAGTCTGCTGGCCTCTTCCCATGGATGTGTTTTTTATATAGAAGAGGGAATAGACAGTAACAGCCTGGAAATGGGCAGATACAGCTTGTTCTATTGACAGTTGGATTTTATGTTGTCACAGCACAGAAACATATTGGACTTGATGACAGCTGTAATTTTTCCTTGTGCAAAGACTCAATTGGTGACAGCTTCTCATTGAAGTCCTGAAACTTTGTATGTGGCAAAATAAATTTGAATTGACATTGAGACATGTTACCTTTGAGCAATATTTTCCTCCTCGTTTGGGGCCATTTAGTCTCTTCAGCTAATAGTGAATTGGTGCCCCTTTTATAATGGCAAAACTTAATTTCCAGAAATTGCTAAACATATAGCTGTTTTTTAAAGAAGAAGTAACTTAGGGATTTCATGGAACAATTGCATTTGACCAGTGTGAAGAACCTCCAGCATTGTTTTATGATCAGTATCAGAAGCCAGAAAAGTGAGATAGATGTAATTTATTTGAGAAATTAAATTGGCAACAAAATGTTTCTGTAATGTTTAGTGTTGATGATAGATAAATATTGAGATGTTTTAAAATACAAAATGTCTGTTGCATGTTTGCCTAGGCTGGAAATTTCTGGTTCATCAGCAAGTAATGTTGGGCCACAAAACCGGAGATAGACATAAGAATTGAGGTTTGGGCTATGTATGCTGAAGACAAGACCTTAGGCAAAATCTAACCTTACTCAGAAACTTCCCCATTCTTAAAGCTGTTATGTTTAATATACACTACCAGATGTAATGTCTTCTGTACAAGAGAGAGAATGCATTGAGTTTGACAGAGAAGTAAACCAGCTGGAGAAGGTGCTTTTAAAAATGGGATATTTGACAAAACCCATCAATAGCTCTGTTCTGCAGAACACTATTAAAATGACTTACAAGTTGAGGTAGACTAGCTAGAACATTTTTCTATGCAATGTCCTAATTGACATGTTCTCCATGATTATTAACAAATTGCTCTCACGTGGGCCAGCAGTGCTGGTTGCCTAAAAAATTAAGCAAGCTCATAATAATAAGACAGTAATAAAAATATGAAGCCTAGATTCTGATAGCCAGATTTACAAGGTCTGAGATGCTGCTGTGAGATCCCTAAGGCTGTTCAGATAATGCAGTATTATTTTCTTAAGAAAGTGAATCGTAGGGTGGCCTTGGGAAAAACACATACTGGAAATACTGTATAAATACTGAATAAATGCTGTTTTTCTTTTAAGGAGCAACATAGATGCAGTTTTTTGTTCTCTCCCTGCTTCCCTCCAGATTCGTGGAACTCTGAAGAGTTGGACCAAGCTGTGGTGTGTTCTGAAACCAGGAGTGCTGCTCATTTATAAGACACCAAAGATCGGGCAGTGGGTTGGGACAATCTTGCTCCATTCTTGTGAGCTGATCGAGAGACCCTCCAAAAAGGATGGCTTCTGTTTTAAACTTTTTCATCCTTTGGACCAATCAATCTGGGCTGTAAAGGTAACAATCTTGATAAATTGAACAACCTCTTCTTGGTCACCAAAGTGTCCAAACATTATTGTCTAGCATTGATGTTATCTAGCTTTGCAGTTATCCAGTTGCTGTTAGTGATGGTGAATTGACGCATAAAAAGATTAAAGACACTAAAGCTTGATTATGATATAACATCAGAGTAATGTGGTGCATTGTGATTAGTTATACAAATGTGTCATTCTTGTGTATAGATTCATGCATAGACTAAGGAAAGGGGAAACATGTTAGTGCAAAAAAAAAAAAAAAAGATTAATACCTAGAAGCTATATCAAGCTATGGCCTACATCTTCAAAAAGAGATGAGAAATAGATTCAGTTAACTGAATTCCCCAAAACAAGGACGCCCAAAGCACCAAATGCTTTGCATAACACTGAAAGGAGGCTGGCAAAGTGACAAAAAAGAAATCAATAATTTGACTTTCTAATGCTTCTGAGGTTTGGGGTTGTTTCCAATGGACGTGGAACTCAGTGGTCTGCTCAAGCTTTGACTGTTCCACAGGAGGGTGACTTTGGATGAGTTACCTTAATTTTCTCTTATTTGAAATGGAAATAGCAAAGTTTTCTCCAAGTTGTTCTTCAGTCTGTTACTCACAGGCTGAGACAGTCTCTTCCTGTACACGCAGTAGCTCCAGCAGTGACCTCTGGATTCTCCTGTAACACAAATGATTAATTGTTTCTCGTAGTTCTTAAGATAAATTCCTCTGAATTTTAGAGCTGCATTTCTTTTTCTTCTTTAAGAATAGACAGAAAGAAAAAAATTATCTAATGCCTATGGGCAAAGAGGAAGACCTGGGTGCCTCCTGAAAGGCACTGAAAGCAACATCTGCTGGATACCCTGAAGACAAAACTTAAATGTTCTTGAACTCTTGTTTGCCCTTTAAAAACAGTGACTCAGCAGAGTCATTGCAAACATAAATTCTCTAGGAGGCATCACTAGTAAGCAAGGCATTGCAGGCTAGTGCCTTGCTGCAAGGTGGACAGCAGACTAAACCTACTTTCAAAGACTTCTGCAAGAGCAATGAAGGCATTTGTCATTGGCATCAGAAGGTCTAACAAAATGGAGGGGAAGTCCTGTGGGAAAAGATCAAGCAGGCTTGTTCCTGCTCATTCCTGCAGTTAATTGAACGGTTTTAAACACAGCTATACAATCACTAATTAAAGTCTTGCAATTTTTAATGAGGTAGGAGGAGAGAATTAAAATTAACCTCAACAACCAGGGGTAAGAGCTGCTGTTTTCTGTCAGTAATTCAGCTCTGATCGGTGCCTAGATGCATTGTTTTTGCTTTAAGTCCCAAAGGTTTCATTGCTACCTTGCTGCTTATTCAGTTTTGAGAGTTTTGATGCTTTTTAAATTCAGAGCATGCACCCAAGAAGGCTGTCAATCATGTGCTGTCCATCAACAAAAAAAAATCCTTGTGACGACAGGTCAACTGAATTCTTCTGAAAAGCACAGCCAGGAGACATAGTGAAAAAGTAGAATCAAAAGTGCAGTCAGGTTCTGAAAAGTAGAGTCGCTGACAGAAGTGTTGTGCTAGAATGCCCTTCCCTTGGTATGAATCATCCAAAAGAAAGAGGAGTTTTTATCAATATGTATGTATTTGTGTGTGTGTATGTATATCTAATTCTTAAGTCTCTTGAGAAAATATATGACAGAAATAGGAATTAGTATATTAAATACACAGGAAATATATCTCTGAAACGTTTGTGTACTAGAGGAAATCCCAAGAGATTTTAATTTTAAAGTCAGTATTCTAAGTCACTTGAGACAGATATTTAGAAAGCTACTTTTGAGCTGCATAGTAGGATATTTCCTGAATCCTGAGTTCAGCCTGGATTGTTATGTATGATAGATGCTCACAGCCACGAGGTGAACACCAAAATACACATCGAGAAGAAAACCACCAGTGAACTGCTTGATGTCAAAGAAGCTGTCTGCACTCTGACAACAGTTTAAGGCTGAAGCTGCTAAAAATACTGTTTTGTTTTATGTCATTTCATGGCCTTCTTTTAAATCACCTGGAGCAGAATTGACTGATCTAAATTGGTTACATCTAACTGTGCAAAGGAAGCCTATTTCTCATGAAATATAGATTAGCCTGAGCTTAAGCAAAAATCCCAAGTTACTGTCCATCACAGCATAAATAAGATCTGACTAAACAACTTTCACTTTTGGCTAAAATAGCCTGTGAAGTTTTCAAGGATTTTTTCAGACCAGGGTTGATGGTCTGGCTTTGACTCACATCAGTGAACTTGCAGCTAGCTCAGGGTAATTAACGAGCACCTTTGTACCTGTTGGCCTGGCTGCTCAGCAGATATTCGGATCTTACTGTGGGGTTCAGCCCCAAAACAAATGTCTGGTTCAAGCACTACCCCAGGCATTTGTAATTGTGCTAGCCAATTAAATTTAATGTGCAGGCATTTAACTTCAGTTAGAGCAGGATAAAATTTTGGGGTGCCTTTCAAATGGTAGTTAGGTAAGATGTAAGACCATTACTTACAGCTGAAAGCTAAATATATGCATCAGGGAACTGCTTTTCCTATAAAGCTCTCTTAGCTATCTTAGAAGCATATCAGTGAGGGGAGAGTCCTTTATTCTACACTGCTTCCCTGGCTTTTTGAGGGTTTTAGCCTGAAACTCCTTCACAGTGCGAATGGAATAGACCTTTTATCTATTTGCTTTGCCCAGGCCTTTTTAAACCCAAGGCCAAAACCACCAAGGTCTCAAAGTCAGTCAGCAGCTCAAGCAGCAGTAAGAAAAGCTTCCCTCTCACGCTCCAGATACTGCTGCAGAGACGCTTTGTCCATGGTGTGAAGGCAGTGTGATCCCACGCTGCTTCAGGGAAGAGACTTTTTGCCGAGATGACTGCAAGAGACTGAGGAATGCCAACCTGGTAATTAGTGTGAGAGTGTGTGTCTCTGTCCTTTGTTTCACAGAGGGAGTGTGGGGCTATAAGCTGGCAGGGTTTGTCCAGCTGTCCCCCAAAACCGACCTGGAATAGTTCATGTTTCCCTTTGAGCTTGCTCAGAAATTAGCAGAACAGTGTGTTGTGGGAAGGCTTTTATCAACTGCAGCTTGTTCTGACATTTATTTAGAGTGCTAAATGAGTTGGGGTTAAACCGTCTGAATCTGGGAATATACGTAATTTGAATTTTGTTAATTTTAAGAACTTTGAGTCATTCCTTTAACGAAAAAAGTTCTAGAAATGGGCTTGTGCTGCTGCTTTTACAGTTGTTTGTTCTACTCCATAATGCAGTTAGTTTCATCTTCCTCCTTACAGTTATCCACAATATTGTTAATGAAAGGGATTTTTTCCCCCCTTTTTTAAGCTCTGTTTTTATGACTCTCCAAGACTAGATGTCTTGTCATACTATCTAAAACAGTGTGAGTTCACTCCATTTTTCAAAGCCTGTCATCAGCCCCTGTTTGATAATGCCTCTCAAATCAAGTATAAAGACAGGAATGATCTGGAGATGATCCTTTCTTAGTTGTACTGTCTAGAGGCTGCAGCTGAGCTCTGGGTCCTAGCGTAGCAAGGATAATATTCACTTTTAGTGAGAGATGGCGATTGTCTTGGATGTCTTAGACTCTAAACAGGCATGATTCTCAAAGGCTGGGAGGCAGAAAGCATCATTATCTCTGCTGTGCAGATACACAACCTCATTTACTCCGTGGAGATGTTGACTTCATTTTTCTGGCCTATTCTCTTTTCTTCTTCTCCTCTTCTTTCTGTGGGAAACAGCCCCCTCCACGTATGAGCATGCCTTACAATTGAATACGTTTCCTTGACAGAGTGACCTGGCTGCTCCTTGTGTTTATCCACATGCCTAAATGTCTGTTAAAACCTTGCATTATCCTCTCCTTCCCTTCTCCCCCTTTTTTTTAATAATGGTTCTCTGGATCTGTACTGTTCGGTTGTGGGGTTTTTCCTCCAGCAGAGCAAATGTCAGCCTCTGCTCTGAAAACACAACTAACGGTGTTATCAACAGTTCTCAAACACCCTGCTCAGCTGCAAGCTGCTGAAAGGAAAAATGCCATTGGGAATGACGCCTGATTGCATTAATGTCACTAGTAATGTCTTAGGCTGCTCTGTTCTGGTTTACTAATCAAATCTTAACTTAGCCAGTCCTGACTATTAAGCCTTTAAACAGTCTTAATTTTGTGGACCTTTTGTGGGAGAGGGGAGTGGAAAAAGCAGTGAGTAACAAGGATCCCAACTTCTCCTGGCAGCAGCACCCTGTAGATGTGGAGACAAGAAGCTAGACTGGAGACTTGTCTTCTCAGTACTGCATCTTTGTGGCGTACACTCAGATACAATTTGATGCTTGTCCTATGCTTGCATTCTTCATTCTTTCCAAATTTTGCTTTCCTGAGTGGAACTCAAAACCAAGAATCCAGCTAAAACCACCATTTCACTACCAGACACTTTATACAAAAGCAGTTTTCAGTAGCAGTCAGCTTCCCTGTGTACAAACTAATGCTAGGGAGAAGCCTTTCTTTCAAGGGACAGGATGGGATACTATAAAGGCCCATGCAAGGGAGGCAAGTCATACTCAAACTGCAAAAATTTGCCTACAGATTTTCAGCATTGTATGGTATTCTTTAGAAACCCAAGGAAATCTGAATTTGAGCATCCTGGAGAAAACTGCTTGTTCCACCCTGCAGTTGGCACAGTGGTCATGCAAGTATTGGTGATGTTTTCTGCTCTGCCTTTATTTCTGACATGATGCCTGCATATTTGAAAAATATGCTTTTGTGGTTTTTGTTACAAAGTGAGGAAGAGAAGGAACTAGAGGAGACTGGGTAACTTTGGAATCACAAGGGATGAGAGACTCCTGTTTATTTCAGCCAGGTTGTGGCGTAAAGTCCATACCATGGAGAGTATGAAGCTGTGCTCACTGGATACAGGAACTGCTTTTTCTTAGAAGCTTTTGGAGCTCAAGGGAGGAGAAAACAGGAGCAGATCAGGGTGGGAGCCTGTGGTTCTACTCAAAGAAGTGCCCAATCCAAGATGGGCTCTGCCTCCCTGGGAATAATTTCTGAAGGGTCATGCTGAAAGGATTGTGGCAGGATGTTCAGAGGACACTATAATCTTTTTTGCCGCAGCTCCTAAACTAAAGGCAACATAAACAAGGAAAGCCTGTTTTTGTTAAAGCCTGAAGTGGCTGTCACCCCAGGCACCACGGCATAAAGGTTCTCAGATGGTCTGGATGTCAAGGTGAAGGGCTGCAACCCAGCAGCATGTGCCCATGCTGGGACACCAGGTCCTCAGCCTGTGGTTTTTCCTGTCTCCTCCTTTCTCACATGCAAGTTTGCAAGATGGAATGTCCCCTTTGTTTCCTTTCAGAAAAGCTGCCATTGCCTCTCTGTTACAGGCACTCACAGCTCAAGGTGTAGCCTCTGCCACTTTTACGGGGACATACAAGGGGTGTTTCATTGCTAGTGTGTCAGGCTCTAGACAGACTCGATGTGCACCGCATGGAACAGTCCATTCAGATGTTGCACAAAGATGGCTATTAGCAAATATTTGACTTGTTTTGTCCAAAGCAACAGGAGTGAGAGTCTTCCATTGCTGTAGATCTGAATAAACAGAGTCCCAGGTTAGAGGTCAGAGCTCATTACTGCTTTGGAGCTGTAGCAGCAATACCGTGATTGCTAATGAGTCTTTCTAAATCACTCCATCTGCTCCTTCCTTCTTTCTTATCACAAACATACACACTCTGCCCAGGAAAAGTAGAAAGATGTTGAACGGTCCATTGCATCTTCAGTGCCTTATGTCTTTCTGTCTGTGTGCATTTCCAGGGCCCAAAGGGAGAAAATGTTGGTTCAATCACTCAGCCTCTTCCCAGCAGCTACTTGATTTTCAGAGCAGCCTCCGAATCGGATGGTAAGTTTTGGTCTTTGATTGCTTTCTCCAGATTGCATACTCTGTGCTAGTTAAGAAAACAAGTTGATACCAAAAAAAAAAAAAAAAAAAAAGTATGTAAAGGAAAAAATGGCAGCTCACCCAGCTTGAGGTGCCATTTGTTAGCAACGGTCAGAATAGGTCAGGCAGACTACAGGCACATTTCATATTCCTCACTGAACAGCCACCTTTCTGGCCATGTGTGTGGAAGAAGGACCTAGGCTTGTAGCTGGGAAAACACACCAAGTATATACTAAAGGATGAAAGGAGTTGATCGCAAAATTGGGGTGAGAGGGAGGCTTAACTGTTTCCTCAGTTCAGCAGAGACTTTAGTGGGTTATCTGCCTGTGTCTTGCACTAGGTAGGGATCTGCTAGAGGAAAATGACATAGAAATATTGAAGAACTGTTGATAGATGTCTCTCAACCACCAGAAAATTCCTGTAAACTTGCTGTACCATGGTTTACAGTATAACAGGCCCAGATGCTGGTTAGTCCACATGTATAATAGCATTCTAGGAATTCACAGCGTTATGGAAGGTAAATTTAGGTCAATATAGAACAGGCATGCCAGCTTGCTATGTGAAAATCTCTATAAATGACTTTAGTGGACCTAAAATATCAGTGATTTATAAGTAGATAAGAAGATTAAAAACATGTTTTAATTTCATTTGACCTTCAGACTACTGTAAATTCTTTCTGCCATAGCAAATTAACCCAGGCTGATCATTTTAGGGATGTTTTTCACCTACGCCGCCAAGGGTGCTCCTGTAGCCCTTGTGCTCCTTTGAGTCTCATCTAGAGTAACTTTAAGAACACAAGGATGTTTTGTGGAGCATAGTGAGCTTTGAAGGCAGTGTTCTTCTGGTCCAGTGATTAACTTTTACATATTCCTAAAGGTTGGAAATGGGACAATGCCAAATGCACTTTTGACATGGCACAGAATAGGAGAAAACCTTCTTTCATTACATGCTTGTCATGCTGTTCTTCCCACTACTGTGCAAATAGGGCTGTGCGTAGTAAGGGATACCATCTCGACACGGAAGCTGCTTGCAGATGCCAGTGTAGTGAAATGATATGAAAAGAAGTGGAACTTGAATAAAGCTGTAGAAGCACATCTGTTTCTTTGAATATTATACTTTTGTAGCTTATGGAACAGTAAAGGAATACACAACCCAGCTCCAAATGTTGCCTGTCTAGAAAGGGATAGATATCATAGTCATTTGGGGGAAAAAAAGTGCTATTGGGGCAGAGCTGCTAAATTCCAGGCATTTCAAACGCTGGTTATACATACAGCCTTCAGAATAGATATACGGAACAGTTCCACAGAGTTCTTAGGCACCCAAATAGCTTCAACAACTGTCTGTCAATCCAGATTTTCTAAATTATTATTTCCTTAGAGATCCATCTAACTCGTCTTTCCATTAGCTTAACTGGAAAATGTACAAAGGGACCAATGTGGTCACTGTATGTGTTCAAGACAAATTGCTGGTTCATAAAGTACTTCTTTCCTGGCATTTCAGCTATCTTTTAAATGAAAACTTTCATTCTGGTGGAAACCTAACGATTAAACCTTAAAGCCAGCCTGGCGGAGAGACCTATGGTTGAACTTGTACTCTCTTTTTACGATGACTGCCGTAGGCCACTTACATGGAGTAGAATAGCTTTAGATTTGTTCTAACTAACCTTACCCATAAAGGCTCCCAAGAGATCATCAGAAGTAAGGCTTTTCTAGCTGTGATCTCTCTGTCTGGGTCATACACCACACGATGAAAAAGTTCAAAAGGGACCATATCTGGCATATGAGAATTTTCAATATTTAAATGCCTGTGGGAAGCTTTCTGCCCAGTGAATTATTACATGTCCCTGGTATCATAAGACCTTAAAATAGTGAGTTACTGGAATGTATTTTTAAAGCCAAGATATTGGTCAAGATTCTTGGGAAGCATGCAGAGGCCAGGCAGATCAAAGTAGAGTTACTTTAGGATTTAGTATGCTTTTCCTTTACTTTGCTGCTTCTCCACAGCAGGGTCTTAAGATTAGATGGAAAGCTCATGTGATCAAAGGAAGAAGAAGGAACTGAGATACCTTTCAATCAAATATTGTAAATGTGTACGTAGAAAATAACTAGGGCCTTTGGTTAAAGATGAAATAATATATGCCCTTGAACAGTATTAGCAATGTCCTAAAGCCACCTGCACAGGTTTGGAGAGCCCACATTATGCCTGGTAGATCCTGTGAGTCTGAGAAGGTGAGCGTGATAGCTGACATGTAGCAAAGCTTTGGGATCTGTCCGTTCAGCAGTGGACTTCACAAAAAAATTTGGTATAGTATTGCACCAGAAATACTAGCATGACAAATGGTGTAATTTTCAGCCGAATGAGAGTGTTTGAATTCACAGTTGAGGGCAGCGAGCTGTAAGGAGCAGCTGTACGTTGTCAGGAGGGGAAGGATGCGAACCCGCAGACGAGGAGAGAGAACAGCTTGTACACTCAGGCTAACGTCCCTCCCAGACACAAGGGCTGCCCTGGCATGGTGGCTGTGCTGTGCTCCTTCTGTTTGTGAGTTAGCCTGTGTGGGGGCAGTGTGGGGGTACCCGCTCCATTGAGCGGTGTAGGTGTGCTGACAAATGGCCAAGCCCATGGGTGTCACACTCGGAGTGCAAACAGTTATTAATGTCAGTAAGTGGTGTAAAACATTTGCAGACAAGGACATGAGGAGTAGAAACTGTTATATTTAAAGAAATCTGTATAAACTTCAGCAAATTAAGGCTTGTACTTTGCAATTAATACAATTTATTTTAAGCCCAGAAGACACTACCAAAATGGTTGTAGACTGTTACATAGCATTTACTTGTTGTGAAGAGGCATCTCCAAGAGGGTGTACCTAAGTTTGTTTCATTTCTTTAGTGCACTGGACAACCATAGAGGATGCAGTTATGATTAAGAGAGACAGGTGGTTAAGGTAAAATGAGCTAAGCTGGCTGACACAAATGGGGCAGGTGGAATCTGTTCCCTTGCATAATGTAAGCGCATATTTGTAGTATGTTCATGTCTCCTCCATAGATGCAATATTGTGTGAATCTACAGCATCTCAGAGGAGGTGTCCTGACCGTGTTCTTCTTAACGCAGTCTCCCATGTTAGTAGTGGAAAATGAACCACAGAGCATTTGGCAGATTTAACAGTAATTCATGGAGGCCTCTGACTTGCTGGGGAATATTGAGTTGCAGCATATGTTAGATGCTGCAATCCAGCTCTGCTATCCAAGCAACTATATCATGATCAGCAGCTACATGGCCTACTTTTCCTCTCAGCATTTCAGAATCTCTTTTTTCCCCTCTGCCGTACCATCTGTGACATACTGGTGGTAGGATTTAAGGTCCTGACTTACGGACAACCTGCAGAACCGCTGCCAAGCTACAGTAGGTTTCACATTCACACACTGCAGGAGCAGTCAGCTTTGCGGTGGGTTTTAAAGACATCTGGAAGGTCGTGTCAGCCTACAGGGCTCAGCCTATACAAACATGGGGTCTGTCTTTCTTACCAGTTTCAGAAAAGAAAATTGCTTTTTCCAAACCAGTGACTATGTATGCATTTCAGATTTATGCTGATGAGTGGTTTAGGATTAATATTTTAAGCCTGTCTTGAGCTTCTTGCCCAGACCATTCTGGGGCTCCCCCTGAAATCTCCAAACCGGTGCCCCAGACATCCTAAGCTTTTCAAGTCATCTGCTTAAATCTCATAGTGCAGATCACCTTGCCACAGGCACTGCCACCAAAGGGGAATTCAAAGTGGCAAATTACCAAGGGTTAAAGGCTTAACAGTGGAATTGTAAACCACACTTACTTTTTGTTCCTTATGTCAGTCCTCTCCTTCAAGCATGCTTTGTGTATTCCCCCTTGCCTGATGTGGATGCAGTTGTGTGGAAATCCTGATGGTCTGGCTTACAGTGGTGGTGTTTCTTTGGTAGGCATCTGGCCTTTCCCCCCAAACTGATGCTGTAATCTGGGGAGGAAATTAGATTTATTGAAATAAGGGTGATGCACAGAAGCAGTGATCCAGGAGGAAGATTGCTATTTGAAACCAAATTCACAATAAGATACATCACTGGATGCTGGTAGTACTGGAAAAAATAGAAGCTACTTTCTTAGCTTTGTCTGCCTTTCATGTTCCTTAGGCCTTTCACAGCAGTTTAAAATCCAGGCATTTCCAACCAGACTTCATTTAGCTTGATGCATAAATTGCACCTGCAGTTAATTGAGAGATAGCATCCTTGCATCTTGACAGTGAAAGTGTAAGAAATCATGCATGCAGGTACCCAAGTGTACAGCAAAATAAGCAGTCAGCTGAATACGATGACCTTAATGTGCACTGACTGAACCAAATCAGCCTCTTCCTCATCATTTGTGATTTGTGTGCACTTGAGCAAGAATTCATCGTTTTCAGGTGACAGTCTACTTCAGGTTGATTTTTAAAAGGATCTATCTTGTAAGTGTGTGGCACAAGGCCAAAAGCTGGATGACTTTCATAATTCAAGAAGAATAATATTCCCTTAGTGAGGGATGAGGGATCCCTCTCTCTGGAGGAATGTATGGTTACTAGGTGTGAGGCTTTTGAAGTCTTAATTGGCAAGAGATTCATCCCAGCCGTTCTGTAGCTACAGGAATGCAAAGGAAAAAAATATAGTCCCAGACTGAGATTTTGATGTGCAGTGGTGTGATTCCATCTCAAGCAGATTTTTGATATTGGTGAGTGCTGAGAGAACACTGGCTGGCTCCTCTGTGATCAGCTGTTGCAAAATGTGGCGGATAGACTTGGCACATCAAATTACGAGTTGTTGTAGGTGAATGATGGTGACTAAAGAATTTAAAAGCTGAATAGCTTAGTGTTTTCAATACTGCCTGTTCTTTTTTTCTGTGGGATATTGTTGTAATTTTAGATCTGTTTGAAGACTATAACTATTCCTTGAACTGAGCCTAAGTTAGCAGCATAAGCAACCTTGGGTTGTTTTGTTGTTTGTTTTTTTTTTCCAACATGGGGGAAGAAACGTTTTTTGTCACTTGGTTTTAGTAGTTCCTTTTGTCTGTGAGTTGGTGCAAGTGCATGCCTGCTCCTCTTCAGCCTTGCAGCCTCCAGGTTTCCACATGGTGCCAGCAGTGCCGTGTGGACTTGGGAAGTATCCTGCAAGGAGCTGTAGGGATTCCCATTTGCACAGCGGTACTGCCAGAGTCATCTCCAAGGACCACAAGGTGCTTTTCCAGCCTGCTGATCCAAAAGGCCTAAAGAAAGCACATGGCAGGTTTCAAAATGTATGTGGGATGCATGTTCGGCTTTGTTTTTGTGAATTCAAGGCAACACATGTCCTTTATTAGCTTTTTTTCCCCAAACCTGTCAAGAGGAAAGGAACTTTGGAATGCAGCTGTGTCTAACGGATTTTTTCAGAGTTTCCTTTTCAAATTTTCACTGATGACTGTCGTCATTTTACTGTAAACCCGTATAACAGAGAAAGAGGGTTACAGGCCTGCTCAGGGGAGACACCTCTGGGGTTTTCTGTTCGGGTTTTTTTTCAGTGAGCACAGCTGAGTGATGTGCAGATGTGTTCCTCTGACATCCCACTTTCCTGGAAAATCTGTCACATGCTGTGGTCATCATTTGCTAATGTGATGTAGGGGATGAATATTGAAAACAATGATCGGTACAAGGAGAGAGGCTGCTACAAAAGAGAGCAGGACCCCAAGCTAGCCCTAGCACTCTGGTAGGACATCCACTTTTGGCATGTTAGGAACAGCGTTGTTGAAGAGTCTCACTTTTCCCCCATTGTTCCTGAAGGGATGCTAAGGTGGCTGGGCAGCCCACCCACCTGACAGTTCAGGGGCTGAAGAGGGGTGGTGTGAAATGCCCTCCTTGTGCTGGCTACCACTATGAGCGATCTAGCTGCCCTTCACTTTGCGCCTCAGAGTTGGGGAGCTTCTCTGAGTGGGATGTCACTTCTTCCTGTTATCCTCACTGACAAATCTGTTGGCTTGCATGAAAGATTCCTGTTGCTGAGTTTTGTACACTCTGCTATGTGGCTTGTGAGCTCTATGGGAACATTATGCATAGAGGGACTATTTTATACTCTCAGTGTCTTTCATCCTTTCTCCTCTGCAGCCCAGGTAAGAGGCAGAGCTTGCTCTGCGGGCTGTCCCTTGGAAGTTGGTGACAAAATGCTAAATACAATGAAGAAAGGGTCAAGCTCGGAAATAACATTTGAAAAGGAATACTTAGTTCACAGCTTCCAAGCAGAAGGACGTAATGCAGGTGGTTTTGAGACAACATGATCGCTGCAGAAATTGTCCATTGTGGTGGACAGAGCAATATGTCATTTGATACAAAACGAGCTTAAAAGCCTGTGGAGAGATCCTGCCATAGGCTCACAATATGCTCCTGGGTTTTCCTTCAGAATTTAAACATATGCTTCTTTTAAGCCACAATTTGTGGAAGATTATAACTCATAATTGATTGCAGTGTTTTACATTGCAGTTTTAGAAACGTCAAACCTTCTAAAAGAATGCCACTAAAACTCTGTTGCAGCTCTTTTTTGATTCCTTTATATCCATCTTACTGGGCTGTCATTCCTCTCTGAAGGAACCCACATTTTGCATCCTTCTCTGATCTAATTACCTTGCATACGAAAAAACCCGACTTGAGTCAAAATCAGAAAATGTGAGAATTAAGGTAACCATGAAGCTTTTGCACAGACTGCCGTGACTATTGATGACAGCCTTTATTATGTGACCACACACTTTTTTCCCCTTCTGCAGTTCCTGAGGGAGTGAGTAGATTTGTCAGGTAAGCAATTAAGTAATCCAGATGCTAGCATTTTTGTATTGTTTGCACAGTAAAGAAGAATATTACTCAATAGCAGGATCACTCAAATGTAAAAAACATTTAAGGTAGGCCTTTAGCAAGGAAACAGGTTTATCTTGCATGCAATCCTTGAAATTGAGAGGGTATAATTTTACAGTGTTATTTTGCAATTAACACAACTGTTGACTTTCAGAGGATATAACCTTTTCATTTGCAGAGAAAATCCCATATTTTACCTCTGGTTTTGTGGCATATATTTGTTTGGATTCACAGCACCACCTGATGGCTGAAGGCCCATTTCTTAGCTTGGGGATACTGTGCATCCCCTGAATTCAGTTTCTGCTAGAAATGAAAACAAGGGTGTACACTGATGCCATTTCTGTGTTCTGCAGGGCACAAGTAGCGTTGACTGATGTTGCACAGTGAGTTCCTCTAAAGCTTTGTGTTTCTGCCTTCGAATATTAAAATGAATATTTTAAAATAATATTATTTCTTAAAATTTAGGCTCCTTGAATAAGGCTTCAAAAAAGATTCAGGTTACTCCTAACACCTTCCAGGGAGTTACATAAAGAGATAAAAAACCCCTAGATGTTATGTAGAATTTTCCTCTGGTAATGTGGTGGACCTTGTCATTGTTTAACCCCAGTTGGCAACTAACCCACACAGCTGCTCGCTCACTCACTCCCCGCCGGTGGGATGGGGGAGACAATTGGAAGGGCAGAAGTGAGAAAACTCATGGCTTGAGATAAAACCACTTCAGTAGGTAAAGCAAAAGCTGGGTGTGCAAGCAAAGCAACACAAGGAATTCATGGCCCCCCGCCCATGGGCAGGCGGGTGCTCGGCCATCTCCAGCACGGCCGGGCTCCATCACGCGTAACGGTGACTTGGGGAGACAAACGCCACCACTGCGAACGTCCCCCCCTTCCTCCTCCTCCCCCAGCTGTATGTGCTGAGCATGAGCCGTCGGGTGGGGGATACCCCTGGGGTCAGCTGGGGTCAGCTGTCCCCGCTGTGTCCCCTCCCAGCTCCTTGTGCACCCCCAGGCTGCTCGCTGGGGGTGGGGGGAGAGGCAGAAAAGGCCTTGGCTCTGTGTAAGCCCTGCTCAGCGGTAACAAAAACATCCCTGTGTTATCAGCACTGTGTTCAGCACAGATCCAAACCACAACCCCGTATCGATACTGTGAAGAAAATGAACTCTATCCCAGCCAAAACCAGCACATTCTGCACTCCTTTTTCCATACCGTTTATGTCATGCTCTGATCCCACACTGTCCAGTACATCCTCATTAACTGCCACCACCCTTCCTGTCATTCGATACAATAGACAGATACCATTCCCTAGGTCTGTGGATCACGCCTGTGAAATGTCTGTAAAATGTCCACAGAATGTCCACTGAGTTAATTTGGTCCGTGACTTTGGGCTCCATCTATCGTGATGGTCACTCAAGACAGGAGCAGTGGTGTGTTCATGGAGTTACTGGGCACCAAAGCCAGCTCAGGTCAGGTCACTGCTGCACTTGCACTGCTTCTTGTAAGGCCTGTCCCCCACTGATTCAGGTGATTCCTGCTACAGTAATTCCTATAACACGCAACTCAAATCCCGGGTTACAACAATTTAAAGCTATTTCCATTACAGTCTCCTCTCTTAGTCCTTTTGGACCAGACAATTGGATTTAACATTGCACTGAACTCTTCCCCTTGCTCCTGCTCTGGCTTGGATTTAGCCCCAGACTGCAGTCCTTTAGGGTTGTACCTGCACCAAGGGGAGACTAATCTGTTATCCCCAGTCTCTCCAGGGGTGTACTTGCTGCAGCATAGATTACCCACAGCCAGTCACTTCAGAGTGCACCTGCTCCAGGGTGGCCTAATCCATGGCCCACAGTGCACCCAGAGGTATCCCTGCTCCAGGGCGGCCTTACCCACAGCCACAGTCCCTTCAGAAATAAACCTGCCCCAATGTGGCCTTACCCACTGCTGCAGTCCTGCTCTGTCATGGGGTCATCCATGGCCAGACACTTTGAGGTGCTCCAGCATGACCTCATGCACAGCCACTGGTGCTTCAGGGTGTACCTGCTGCAGCTTGGACTTACCCTTGAGCCACAGGTGCTTCAAAGTGTACCTTCTCCAGTGTGGGCTTACCCCTGGGCCACAGTCCCTCTAGAGGTATACCTGCTGCTGCACAGACAGACCCACAGCCACATGCTTGGAGAAGTACCTGCTGTGCCATGGGCTTATCCACAGCCACGGATGCTTCAGGATGTCCTGCTCCCCTGTGGATTCATGCACAAGTCACAGTCCCTTTAACTTGAGTTCACACAAGAGTTCCAGCCTGTCCAGAGCAGCAGCACAGGAACAGCAGCGATGCCCTGGCCATCTGTCAGCCCAGGACATCACCACTGCTGTTATCAAAATGTGCCCAGGCACAGCAGAAGCAGATGATCAGTGCTACAGCAGCACAGCGAGCAACCAAAGCAAAAAACAGCCACCAATGAGGACTGGACTCTGATATACAGCAAGGCAAGCAAGCCCCATGACAAGCACAGGAGCCAGTCAGTTAGTAGCTAAACAGCAGTAACAGCTATAAATTCAGTCTAGCACATTCCAGTCAAACCTGTTGTTATCTCAAACCCTTTAAGTCCCACACTGGGCGTCAGAAAGGACCCCTGTCATGGTTTAACCCCAGCCAGCAACTTGGCCCCACACAGCCGCTGGCTCCCGGTGGGATGGGGAGACAATCGGAAGGGTAAGAGTGAGAAAACTCATGGCTTGAGATAAAACCCCTTTAATAGGCAAAGCAAAATCCGGGCGTGCAAGCAAAGCAACACAAGGAATTCATGGCCCCCTGCCCATGGGCAGGCGGGTGCTCAGCCATCTCCAGCGTGGCCGGGCTCCATCACGCGTAACGGTGACTTGGGGAGACAAACACCACCACTGCGAACTGTCCCTGTGTTATCAGCACTGTGTTCAGCACAGATCCAAACCATAACCCCATACTAGATACTAGGAGGAAAATGAACTCCATCCCATCCAAAACCAGCACAACCCCAAGGGTCTGACTGAGCCTGTAGCTGGTGTTAGTGCCGGTGAATACCGGTGGTGGTGGGTGGGTGAGGGAGCTGCCAGTGGGGTCACAGCCAGCACAGCCTGTCTGCTTACAGCCCCAGGGAGGGGTGGGCTGCAGGGGCACGGTAAGGGAGGTGGCTGAGGGAGACTTTGGAGTCACCCTTGCCAGAAAGCATAAACGTAGCCGGTGCGTTGCTGTAACCGTCATAAGATAATGTCTGTACGTGAGTGCTGCAGGTGCTGAGGAGCTGACCGCTGCTGCTGCTACAAACCAAGCTACTTATAAAATCGCTTGATTTTACAAGCCCATTGAATATAAAAATATCTTGACATATGCAGCATTTCCAAATGTCAAGTCATGCAGTCCTTCCTCTGCAGAACTGGAAAAGCAAAGCAAAGGTAAAGAGAGTGGAAAGTCAAAGGAGGTGAGCTGAAGCAGGAGTGGGCTCGCTTGCATCGAATAGCCTGAAACAGTTTTTCATCTTGGTGGGTTTGGGGGAGAGGAGATATGTGGGAGGAAGTGGATTTGTGCTCTGCTCAGCCATTAACTCTAATGGGTTATCCATGCAAATCCTCCACATGGTGAGAAGGGAATAAATCGCTGCGTGTAAAGCCTTAATGCAAGAATATTTGTTAAATACAAAATAGTGTGAAATCAGTTCCAACAGCTTTCAGCCTTCCTAATCTTTTATTAACCATTATGTGTGATTTTATTATTAAATCATTAGCTGATGCTGAAGGAATATATGGGACAAAATTAGACTGGGCTCTGCAGTGTTTATGGCTCAGTGTTCAAGGGCAATTCTTCAAAGTTTGAGGATTTTTTCTCTCTTTTACTGGTTGCAGCTTTGCATCAATGCAAGCGCTGAAAGCTACTCAAATTTATGAACATTTCTTTATATACATATGATCTCTTTTAAACTTTAGTTGATCTTCTTATAGAGCCAAATTCTGGTCATATCGAAGCTGATGGGAATTCTGCCCAAGAGAACAGCAGGATCCCAGTGAGATTTATGCATATGTGTGATGCTGAGCGTGTGACAGAATTGAATGTAATGGCAACATTTCCCAAATGGGACGTAGGAATTAATGTGGTCCAGGGAAAACCCATTTGTAGCACTTGCCATTGCTAGAGCAAAATCCTTTTGTTTTCTTCACTGCCTCTCAAGCACACTTCTAATTATTGCAAAATATATTCTGAGGAGTGTAATGAAGAGCTCTGTTTTACATGCTTGAAATTAGAAGATAACTCCCTTGATACTTCAATTCTTGAATGTTCAGCCAATTTGCAGGTGTCCTGGCCTCATTAATGCCTGCACTACAGAAGCAGGCTATTTCCAGGTGCTTCCAAGAATACAGCGACTGCAGCATTGTGATGGTCAGGCTTTAACGCTAGCAGACACCTTTGTGGACTTGTATGGATCGTTACAAAAGGAGCCAAGGGTCAGTTTGGATTCCCATGCTTTTCATTTGCTGCCTGCTTGTGAGACCTATGAAGGCCTTAAGAAAATCCAGTGAGACTCTGCACAGTAGCTGGAGTTTGTCTCATCTCTGTGCCATGCTTATAGTTTCTGGTATTTGCAGAGTAGACCTTCAGGAAAAGATTTTTTGTGACAAGATGAAAAAACTTGATGCTCCACCCAGATAACTTGATGGACTGGGCAGGAAGAAGGAATGGAGAAAAGGGGAAAAAATACATAGAAAGAGGAAAAATAAACAGCCTGACAAGCAATTCCCTCTAGTCTTAATCACTCTGGCAAGTATTGATCATCCTGGCTCTTGTTCGGAGTGATTGTTATTGCAGCACTACACCCTGCCTGGGACCCCGAGCTGGTGATCCCATACTAAGCAGGAGCCTCGGTATCTCCCCGCCGTTGGGCAGTGTGTGTGGTGGGGATGCCACATGCTGAACATGTTTTTGGGGTGTGTCACTTGCAGACAGGAGCTGCTGGGTGGTTTGAAAGCACTGTACCTGTACACGTTTCCTGCACCTTGGACAAAATCAGAAAGAGGCAAAAGGGGATGTGAACAGGCTGTGGGAGGTCGGGGGAAGAGATGCCTTTAGGGAAGGGGGAGTTGGGGTGCACTTCCCACAGTATTACCTGTGCAGATGTATCACTTAGGCAGCCACTAAAACACACCATTTCTGGCAAGATAACCTAGGGATTATATATATGAAACATAGATTATTGCACACCACAGGGGCTTCCTGAATTGTAACAAGCTTTACTCCCAGGCAAGAAGCTTTTGAGAAGTAATGCATGAACTGTCTTATTTACTCTCCTGTGCTTAAATAATTCCTCTTGTTTTCACAGGCCGATGCTGGCTGGATGCTTTGGAACTTGCCCTGCGTTGCTCCAGCCTCTTCCGGCTCAGTGCCTCCAAGCAGGGAAAGGACGGAGAAATGAACGGCTCGAGCGATTCTGCGCATGTGGGGCTCAACCACCTCTTGCACACAAGCACTATCTCAGACCAGGAGTTCTTCCAGTAAGATGGGGCTATCACTTCTTAATGGACAGAGAGGTGTTGCATGGCTCACACTTGGGCATTCTCTTAATTTTAGCATAATCTAGCCAGAGTCCACTAAGGAGACCTGTTTCAAAGCAGCCTGCGTGTTCTGCTGATCACTAATATACTGCTATTACTATTACTATAACGTTCTGCTAATCTACATCACTAATATATGGGTTTGGTACACATGGGGGTTGTTGTCACCTAATACTTGAGCACACGGACTGCGGGAAACCTCAGCTGTGTTTGTGGGTACATAAACAATTTTCTTCTGTCCCCTCTTGGGCCAAAACGCTGTCTGGAGATGCTGGTGTGAAAAATGGCTTGCCTGAGTAAGGATTGCAGAATCTAGCTACTAGACTAAACCTGTGGTTACACAGACACAATCACTAACAGTGTCTGTCTGTCGGCTAGCACATATGGCTCTGAGTCTGATTTATTTTTTAATAATGTGTTCTCTTCTCTAATAGTACTGTGTCATAGTCAGCAGAGTGCACACACTGCATCCTTAGTTTTATAATTACTTTCTCTCTCTACAGGGGTTTTGAGCGGTTTCCAATTTCTTCCTTGATTCATCAGATAAATTTTTACATAAGGGGAAAAAGGTCCCCACAGACTTCTTTCTATTCATATTGCTAGTATTACTGCAGCATTTTGGAACAACTCACATCAAAGCTCTGTAAGCATTAAAAAACCCCAGGCCTTATCTGTTGCTTATAGCTAAATAGGCAACCTCAAAAATCCCTCTGGTATAGACACTTGGCCCTTGGAGTGGGAACTGGGAAATGTAGTGTCTCATTCTGGTTCTGCTGATACGAATTTGGCTCTTAGGGCTCACAGCAATGTACCATTGGTTGCACAGCTTTTAGGGTAGCAATTTCTGCTGTCTGCAAAGATGATGCACAGTGGGACCTCACCTTTCATTTCCTTAGGCTCTGTTATAACAACAGGCTCTGTTATAACAACAGCAGGGATCTGAGTCCTCTTCAGAGGGTTGAGGTATCTCTCATCCCATGGGCCCAAAGGGGTGGCAGCATTTTGGTCTGCTGGTATGTGTTCTCCAGTCCTGCTGTTTGGGTTTTTAGCTTGAGTTTGAAGAAGAGCTTTACTGAAGAGCAGTAGGAGAAGAGAAGGAAATCTCATGTGTTACCAGGGCATGTGCCCTAGTACTTGTGCAAATACTTATGTTGTTCTTGGGCTTCTTCCATAATACTTCACTTCCTAATTTCTTTCTGCCTAAGAGACAGTCTCTTAGGGCTGTGCTCGCTGTGATAATGAATCCAGGAATGCAGTGAACTTGTTTTTCAGCTGATGGATGTGTACAGAAATCCAGTATTAAAATGGAGCCTGTGGCAGACCCGTGCTTACTGTAAGGAAGCACAGAAGGTAGAATTAAAACTCTAGTATAAAGTATTCCTTCAAAATATGATGCATAAATGATGCTTCTGTTTCACCTCTTAACTGTTCAACATTAAAAGCTCTCTTGAATTATGGGGCTTAGCAGTAGCACAGTTTTCAGCAGGACAGAGTACCCACAATTGGGAGCAGATTTTTATGACAGGCTCTGATTTTAGCTGAGTCTGGTTCAAGCTGGGTGTTCAGCATCTGGTCATCTTTCTGAGTCCTGCAACTGGTTTTGATGTGTACGCAGACTTTCCCCAGTGCTTAGAGCCCAGGGGAGTTTGATGGTTGCAGGACAGGGGGACGACTTGCTGTCGTTCATGGAGGAATAAAGAACATTTAAACAAGGGAGAATTCAGAACCAAAACTGTGCAAATGCTGAGCAGAGGGGTTTGGGTTTGCCGTTGACAGTGCCTTCCTCATAGGGATTCAATCATTCTAATTAAATGCCTTCCCTACAGGGAATCTTACCAATTAAATTGACACGCTGTTGTTAGGGGGCCATTTAATTACATTTAACTCTATCTTCAAATTAGCCAAACTATTCTGTCAAAAAAAGAAAAAGAAAAGGGAGATGATGGATATTATAGGGAGAACAAACCCGAAGGGAGTTGGCAAAGGTGAATCTTTCCTTGAGCCAAAGTTACATTTGTGTGCTGGCTGCTTTGCTCCTTCCCTGCTGGGAAAGAAGGCAAGATTATAAAGTGATTTTAAAATCTATGTCTTTAATAGCATATAAAAATGAGGGAGAGAACTGTGCAAGTGAGTCAAAGGCTAAAGCACTGTGTAAATCTGTGATTTTAGATAAGAGGCCTTTAGGGCACCAGGCACTCTTCTTTCTAATATGAAGTTGTATTTCTTGTCACTTCCATGTTTTATCTCCAGCAACACCAGGAATCTGGCTGGTTTACTTGTTTGACAAGAACCAAAGGGTTTTTTTGATTTGTGTAGAAGAGTGGTAGCAAACCTAAAGAGGTCCTGGTTACTGACTGAAGTTTCCAGGAATGTCCCTAGAGAATAAAGCACTGGTACAAGACAGCTCCAATATGCTGAAACAGTAAATCAGCTGTGAAAAATGCCAAGTTATTCATGTTCATGGTGGAAAACCAGTGTTGACTTTTAGCACAGTCATTCCCTCACAGATTTTAAAGCCTGGTCCAAAACCCATTGGAAGCCCCTGGGAAGTCTTGACATTGATTTTACCTCAAACTCATGGTGTGGCTTTTGTTTTTAGCGTATGTTACGTATTCAGTGGTGCTTCTGCTTGAAGGAATAGGGAATAGAAGAGCCGGGCTCCACTTCAACATCTCAGACTTGTTCCTTAGAATGGGAAGCATCTGTTTTCCCTTTGGTTCCCCAGAGTGGCTCCTTGGCTCTGGTTGTGTTATAGTCTTGCCTTGTTTGTGGCTGGTGGCTAATCAGTGCACAGTTGAGTGGGATTTCATGTGAATTTAATTCCCTCTTGGACTAAATCGGAAATCCTTAAAAAATAATGGGGGGAGCAGAGGAAACTAAGAAAAAAGTCACTTGCTCCACTGAAATGCCAAATATTTCCCAAATGTGAGGCAGGTGACACAGAAAAACACTTGTTTTTCTTACAAATGTGAACTAGAAGCAAGTGCTACTTCTCAGCCATGAACCGTGAGCCTTAATAATGAACAGTTCTTTCAAGCATGTATCCCCATGGATGACACTTTCACTAGGTAAGGGAGTGTAGCAGCCACAGACAAACACATATTTAGCTGATCATTGAAAAACTAAGAAATAAATTATGTATTTAAATGATCAACAACTAATAACTACTAACTTCGTAGACCTACCATCCAGGAAATATCTGGGCTGAGGAATCATGGGATAATCTCTCTAGGCAGCTCTCTCCTCACCTTCTTTCTCCTTTATTTACTTAAACTCAAGCATGTGCTATACTCAGTGCTTATATTTGGTATTTGGTTATTAGTCATTACACTTGCTGGTTGCTAGTTAAAAAAAAGAAGTACCATCCTGGCACTAGAATGATGAAGACACATCATGTCTAATAGCAAATTATTAGTGCTGGAGTATAGTGGTCATTGACTCTCTGATTTATCATCTTGTTTTTATCTTACAGTAAAACTGTAAATTAAAAAACCCTTGTAGTTTATATATATATACACATAGACATATATGCATACATACATATATATACAAAGGGAGTTAAAAGATTTTCTAAAGGCACAGAAAGCTGTAGACAACACTTTCAAAAGAACTCTAGAAGCTGAGCTTCTCCAGAAACTGAGCTGTGACTGTCACAATGTGGCTTGCTTGGAGTGTTAAAAATCACGAGCTTATTTCAGTGCATAGTTGGAAGTTGAGATCTTCTGAAAAGCTGATGCCAGTTCTGTGTTCTGACTCTTGTTTTTTTTTAATCTGGCTCTAACTAGCAATGCCTAATTCTCTTTTTTTTTTAAAAAAAATTTAAAAGAAAAAAAAGGGGGGGGGGAGCAAGGGATGGGAAATTTCAACATTAATCTATAACCAATATTGGAACATGCTCAGAATAGCCTGAGAAAAGGCCTATCATGGAGAGACTTCAAGCTTGACAGAACATTCCTGTGTACTGAGGAGAGAAATCTTGCTTTGAGAGATTAATTGTTTAGTCTGAGGAAGAGGAGGCTGAGGGGAGACCTCATGGCCCTCTACAGCTCCCTGAAAGGAGGGTGCAGAGAGCTGGGGATGCGTCTCTGTAACCAAGTAATACGTGATAGGACAAGAGGGAATGTCCTCAAGCTGCGCCAGTGCAGGGTCAGACTGGATATCAGGAAGCATTTCTTTCCAAAACGGGTTGTTGGGTGTTGGAATGGGCTGCCCAGGGAGGTGGTGGAGTCCCCATCCCTGGAGGGGTTTAGGAGTCACGTCAACATAGCACAGAGGGATTTGGTGGAGTTGGGAACTGTTAATGTTGGGTTGATGGTGGGACTGGATGATCTTCGAGATCTTCTCCAACCTAGATGATTCTGTGATTCTGAGAGGGAGATGGACTACAGGAGATCTCAAAATTCTTCAAGATCCAGGGCCTGTTTAGATTCTCTGAAACTCCCAGTATAGCTGAGACTCTTTCCTTATTGCTCTATGCAAGAGCAGTTTTGTGTGAGAACTTGGGTAAGAAGTTTTCAGAGGAAGGTCAAGTTGAGAAGGTCAGCACCTGAGAGCTGGGCTAGGCCATGAAAGAGGTGATGTGTGTGCAAAGACATGTATGAATAGGGAAAACTGAATCCTATACTAAATGTCACTTGAAAAAAAAAATTTAGTGGATACTTTTCAGCATCTGACCTCTGGCTCACCTAATTGTTTGCTATCTGTTGTATGAACTGCATCTGCTTTTTCAAATGGAGATGCTATAGGCTGCTTGAGAGACAATTTTTGGCTTTGTCCTCATTCTCTAAAGTCTGATCACTGAGCATGAAGCTTGCTACACGCATGCTTTCCCTTGGATGCTGTTATGATCTGGGTATTCTTCTTACATGTAACTATCCAGTCCATGCTTCCAGCTGAGTTCTACTACAGAGCATTATCTAGGGGGAGCACATTCCCCAGGTTAGTTTGGGGAGGTGTGTGTTTGTGTGAAAATACTTGCTTCTATTAATTTTTAAATTTCCCTTTCCTAGGCTGACTTAGGGCCACCATCTGTTGAAATAAAGTAGTAGTAGTAGTACCAAAAAGAAAATCTGTTTCATAATGTCATATTTTTCCCATACGCTAGAATCCACTGATTTGTTTCTGTAAAGGGAAGAATGTCTCCTGACTGACACTTCATTTCTCTAATCAGCAGTGTACAGTTGTTAGTGTGTGCTCTGTATCCCTCCAGTATACGCGCTCCCATCCGGAGCCAGCGGCAATTCTGTGTAACGATGGGTAAGTAGAGCTTAGTGGTAGATCTGCAAAATGCAGTTTGGAAGAGAGAATTCTGATGGAAAATATCATTTCTCTGATAAAAACCTTGCTACAGGAGATCAATGTCTTATCTCTCCTGGGCTTCACACCCTATTTTGAGTCCTGGGGGTTGTTTTTACTTTCTCTAAAAGGCCTTAAGTAATCTGGCTTTGTAAATCAAATTGAAGCAAGTAACGAACTGTGTGTTGCAGTTTGAATGAATCAGCTCTGGAGAACCACCACCATTTGGAAAATGATGCTTTTTCGGACAAGTCTGAGAGAGACAACGTAGAAGAGTCGGAGAATGAAACTCATGAGAACAGCCGGAAAACAAACGAAAGCGAGAGCGATCAGTCAGAAATCCATGGAGAGGTCTCTCCAGGAAGAAAAGGGACGACTTATATTGAACAGATCTATGAGGAATTCGGGGAGGTAAAAGAAAAAAAATTATTTTAATCACTGTCTGTTTCTGTTAAAATGTCTGCGTTCGTAGTATCTGTCATTCAGCCTTTTGGATGTGTGGCGGTTAAGAACCAGCTTTGTGAGTTCCAGTGTTTTACAGATAAAGCACTGCACAGCTTTCTGCTAAATTATGTTGAATTATCATGTGCTCTAATAATTATGCATTATGAACAGCAGCTCTGCTACTGTGCTTTGGCGTGCTTCCAGTATCAGCGATTGCTTTAACCAGTTATTGCATTAAGGAGCCGCATAGCATTGGCACGGTGCTTTGTGGAGCCAGCAGGAGAGGGAATTATTATTCTGGGCATGTGTCCTGGCCAATTAGGATGCTCAATCCTTGCTTGATACAAAATATGATACTTCCCTTTTTTCATTATGTATGGAACATCCTTTTTGTGAGTCCTAATGGAGCATTTGAGCCACTTGATTCCAAAATGACAGTTTCTTGTAGGAAAGCCACTTCTCATGTCATTTAACAGCAGGAGGATGTGTGTCTGTTCCACATAAGAGCTTTTGTTAGCTGGATGTCACTGTGACACCTCTGAAGAAGGCAGCGGTAGAGAGCTGGGGGAGCCGAGTGTGTTGGGGAGAATCAGTCCGGGCAGGCAGCAGAGGAGCTCTGCTCCAGCACCAGGAGGGCTCTGAGCACTTCCCTTGCCTATTGCTTTGAGCAAGGGAGCTGAAGTCTTGCTGGTGCTTCAAAGAAAACCACTTTGCTACAAAGCTGTTTCTTTCTTGGGTGTGTTTGCTGCCATTTCAGATGTCAGGGTTGAGGTGCAAGTCCCTGCTGTAGAAATTGTGCTTGCAAACACAACTGTTGCCTACATATACAAAAAAAACCCAACTCCCCTTTTGTGCATCTTTCCCCTCAAATCCCACCCCAGACACACAGCAAATGGTAACTGGGTCCAAACAGGGGATTCTGAATATAGCTGAGGAACTAAGCAACAGCAAAATTAAAGCGATCTTAATTTTTATCAGCTGCTTATTCTGAAATGACCTTTTCCCACTTGACAAACTTGTGCCAGAAGTATTGGCAGGCTAGGCTGATACTTCAGTGCTTGAATGAGCCGTTACAGGCAGCACTGATGTGTGCGTGTGGGTGTGCGAGAGTGAGAGAGATCTCTGCAGTTTTACATTAAAATAAAAAGAAAAGCAGTACAAACCAAATGGAAAGGACTGAATTTCTGCTGTAGAGAGTGACACTTCGTGTAGTGTAAAGTAAGACTAGCCATAGTGTGGGTGCTCTGCACAGGTAACAAACACCCAGTGGGCTTTCAGAAAGAGTTGCCATGCAGCCTTGGCCATTACATATTTTACTAGATTTCTGTTGCTGGCCAAGAGATGGGGCTGTGGTCACCCGAGACACACAGGTAGGACTGGTTGTTGAGTCTTACCCCACTGGTGACCATAAGGTAAGGGCAAGTAGGTTGTATGCGGTGACACAGTTTGCTCTCAGCAATGGGATGAGATGTATCAAGGTAAATAACTGCCAATTAATAACATTTACTGTCATCTTAAAGTGCAACTGTTGCCCTTCAGTCTGTGTGTACAGTTCAGATTTGGCAGGACAAAGATCACAGATGTAAACCATCACTGTTAAATCTTCAGCTTGACTTTGAAAGCTCAATTGAAAGGTGTGCACGTGTGTATGTGCATCCGTTTGTGTTTGAAAGGTGGGTGCTTGTGCATCTGTGTGGATGGATGTTCCAGCTTTGCTTTGTTTGTAGTAGGAATGTGAAGAGACAGGTGTCAGGAGGACTTTGAGACTGCAAAAGTTGGTCTAGAATATAAAAAAGAGACCTCCTCAGTACGTAGATGTATAACAAAAACCCCTTTTTAAAAAAGTTTTGTGGTTATACCAAGTTATAAAAAGAGTTATTGAGGATGATGCATTTGAGAGGAAAGCAAACCAGAAGTGGCTTGAGGTTGTTCTCATCTTCCTGCACCTCCTTCTCCTTCCCTCTTCATCCATCCCTTCTGCAGTGATTCACTCTGAGTGACACTTTATGCAATTTCACACTTGCACTTTGTGCAGTTTCAACATGGCATTAATTGATATTGCCAATACACATGCACTTGAGAACCTGGATAAGTAATGAAAGTTCTGACAGACCCATACATATTGTAAGCCCTAGCTGACGCTATGGTATTACGTTCTTTAATGGTTTCCATTTCTTCTTGGAGGTTCAAGCTGTGTATTGCATCAGACTGACACAAGAAGAGTGGTATGATAATGGAAAAAGAATGAAATGGAAAGAGCTTTGTTGTTCCTCGGTCTGAAATTCCCCCCAGGGTACAAACCGGATGTGGTGTGTGACGAGTAAAAGAGCTGACTGGGAGCCAAAAAGGTGGTGCTGGGAATGCTCAGGTGGTGAAAATCAGTGTTTAGTGATTTACACCATCTGCAAATCCTGTTGGGATATGCTTTGTGTCCTCTCCCAAACCAAAGTCCATTCCAAAAGTGGATCTGTGCCCTTTTACTGATACAAGTTCCTTGTCTATAAACAGTAGAAAGGCTAAGTATAAATACTCTCTTTCATTGTTAAATCCTGATGGGTGTTAGACAAAAGTCAAAGTCTGTGTTAAAATAACATTAATGTCTGAAAAGTTACTTTTTCTTTCTCCAGTGGCTTGAAAGGTCCATTCCCCCACGTAGCCCTGTGGAATGCATAGGACCTCCACAATTATAGCTGAAACCACAACATAATCCTTGGCTTTTTTACAGTTGCCTGCACTCCTGTTGCAAAGGGCACTGAGCAGCACTGGGGGGCAGAGTCTTTGTGCGCGTCACCTGGCAGTGGGCCCTTTATCTACTACTGGTTTGTCTTATTTTGAACTTGAAGGACTGCTTCCATTCTTTGTTTATTACTCTTTTATCTCTTAAATTATTCTACATTTATAATAGTAAATCTTACAGTCTCTCATTTGCTGAGAATGAGACTGAAAGGAGCTTTTGTACACACCCCACCTGGCTGTAGTGATGCTGGAACAGCCTTGGGCACGTCCACACCCCGGAGGGTGTGGAGGCTGGGGCTCAGGAAGGAGCACAGCAGAGGTGTCCTCCCTGCCACGCCAGCCCTCGCAGAGGCCCAGGTGTACTGCTGTACTGTACTGCTGTACTGCTCCCTTTAGTGCTTCAGGGATCCACTCCTCCTGAGACAGCTGATGTCTCTTTGCAGTGCTGTAGCTGAGCGTCACCTCTGTGCCAGGGCCAGGTATGCCAGGGTGAGCTTGGGCTCTCCCAGTAAATGCACCCGCAAGAAATAGTTTTCCTGTTTCTGCCCTGAACTTCCCTTTTCCCATCGTAGACAGGTGAATCGTCTCAAACAGAAACTGTCTCCGAGGAGAACAAGAGCCTGATGTGGATCCTGCTGAAGCAGCTGCGGCCCGGCATGGACCTGTCACGGGTGGTGCTGCCCACCTTCATCCTGGAGCCACGCTCCTTCCTGAACAAGCTCTCCGATTACTACTACCATGCTGACCTGCTTTCCCAGTAAGCAGCACGCAGAGGGTGCCCAGTGTGGGCATTTTTCTGGTATTTGTGAAAATGTGTTACAGAGTTAGCTTGGTGCTGGCTGAGGTGTGTTTATGTGCTTGAAAAGCTCCCAAATAACATCTAGGTCACTGGGTTCATCATAAATGAAGCCAGGCACTAGCTGCAGTGACCTTTTAAAGGTGGACTTCTGCCAGTGAGGAGCAAGGAAGCAAGGAAAACAGTTAAACTCCAGACAAAACTAGCTTGGCACATGCACTTTTGCCAGCATTGGCTGGAACCGGTGGGGATTCTGCTCTCTCCTTTGAGCATCTCGCAGCAGAGCTGTGCCACCTTCTGGTGTACGTGTGTACGGAGGGGAATAGGACAGAGCGAACAGGATTGTCAAGCACTTCTGCCCCCAAAAGCAATATAATTATGTTGGTTGATAAACAAATAAGAAGCATCTTTTAACACCATTGATGAGAGAGACCTGCTGGGAGCAGCAGAGTGGAAAATAGAAAATGTTATGCTTCCAGGTAGGGCCAGCCTTCTCAATGAGATATGCTTGGTGTATTTTAAAACCAGTGTGTACAATAATCACATAGCAACACTAGTTACTCATGTTTATTCCACTGCCTCTGGGTAATTTTAGAATCGTGGTATTTTCAAGCCTTGTTTGTGGTATTTGTAACATCTGAAGTTAAGGAAATGGTTTTCCTCAGTGCTGAGATCTAAGAAAACTTCAAGAGGTTTGGAGGTTTTGTTACATAAACCTCTTTGTGGTATGGATGTTCCTTCTAAATGGATTTCGCAAGAACTTAGGTTGATTTTCAAATCTGACTAAATGGTTGGAAATAGCAGGAACACTATCGTCTATGTTTACTTCCCACTTCAAGTTTCAGCTGGGAGGGACTGGATGAGGTGACCATGAGAAGTCCCTTCCAACCTCAGAGTACTGAAAGAGGCCATGTAGCACATCAGCTTTAAAGATCTTTTAAGGAAGAGGGAAACAAGAAAAAGAGAGAAAAAGAGAATTGTCTTTTATTTTGGTGGCATAAGTATTATGGCTTTTATGACTCACACTGTAACTAAGTGTGAGTGGCAGTCCCACATTAACATGCTTGAATGTCTAATCAAACCTGATACACTCCAGAAATTCTATTAGACCTTTTGCAGGAGTGCAGGGCAGCAGGTGCCACATTTTAAGAGTTTACTGGTATGTTGTATGATGTACATTACTAAAAAAAAAAAATATTTCTGCTGACAGTCACCTTTTCCAGTGGCAGCAGCACGGAAGTTATTTCCCTTTAGTACTAGGGAAATATTACTGAAATGAATGTTGTTGTACTGGCATGAAATAAATGTGATGTGTGAACAGTAGAAAGGCCATTTTATGTTCTCTCCTGCAGGGCTGTCCTTGAAGATGATCCATACAGTCGAATGAAGCAAGTTTTGAGGTGGTATCTGTCCGGCTTCTATAAGAAGCCAAAGGTAAAAGAATGCATCGAGTTGGGGTTGTAACAAGCTTCGAAACCTTCTGCTGTGGTTGTGTAATTCTTTATTGCCTTTTCTTTGGCACTTTACCTCTTCAGAAGACTTTGACCATTACTTTTAAAACTGAAGTTACATTTGGTTTCAGAGTAGATACTGAATGCAGAATAGTGTTGACCATCTCAGAGCTTTTGCACTGGACAGTTAGAAGGCAAAACTAGTCATCAACAAGTAACATCTCCTTGGATGCCAGATATTTCCCCTGTCTGAAAGCAGGCCCCCTTTCTCTTTTCAGGCCTATTAGTGCCATAGTGCCATGTTTCTAAATCAGTAGGCACCCACTGCATATTGTAGCAGAAATAATAAAGTTTTGTCATCTTGTAAAGCTTTGATGGGGCAAAAGATTAAATTGACAAGAATAGCAGATGAATCCATGGCTCAGATGAAAAGATTAGATTAGGAGGATATATGTAGCCAGTTCTTAGGTTTTGATTCTTGTGATTGACTTAGGTTAAAGCATCAGGGAGAAAATTATTATGTTGTTTTGTGGCCAGCTCTGTAAAGTTGGATTGCAGATCTTTCATTTGTAGCAGGTTTTGATTGCTTTGCTTTTCAGGGAATAAAAAAGCCATACAACCCTATTCTGGGAGAGACATTTCGCTGCTGTTGGTTTCACCCCCAGACGAACAGCCACACATTTTACATAGCAGAACAGGTAAGTTGCTTTACTTGGATGCTCAGGTGTTGCAAACAGCAGCCTGCCTGCACCTCTGTGTGTGGGAACACACTCCACATCTCACCCTGGGAGAGGAAGTTTGAGTTTTGTGTAAATATCCAGAGCGGGACATGGGGTGAACTAGCTGCTGATCTTTTTTCTCTTCAGATTTACAAAGATTACTGTGAGCTTTGGCAGTCATGCAAGACTATAAAAGCAGGTCTCCTGTATACAACATTAGCCTCTTGTCATGGTTTAACCCCAGCCAGCAACTTGACCCCACACAGCCACTCGCTCACTCCCCACTGGTGGGATGGGGGAGACAATCGGAAGGGTAAGAGTGAGAAAACTCATGGCTTGGGATAAACCCCTTTAATAGGCAAAGCAAAAGCCAGGTGTGCAAGCAAACCAACACAAGGAATTCATGGCCCCCTGCCCATGGGCAGGCGGGTGCTCAGCCATCTCCAGCACGGCCGGGCTCCATCACGCGTAACGGTGACTTGGGGAGACAAACGCCACCACTGCGAACGTCCCCCCCTTCCTCCTCCTCCCCCAGCTGTATGTGCTGAGCATGAGCCGTCGGGTGGGGGATACCCCTGGGGTCAGCTGGGGTCAGCTGTCCCCGCTGTGTCCCCTCCCAGCTCCTTGTGCACCCCCAGGCTGCTCACTGGGGGTGAGGGGAGAGGCAGAAAAGGCCTTGGCTCTGTGTAAGCCCTGCTCAGCGGTAACAAAAACATCCCTGTGTTATCAGCACTGTGTTCAGCACAGATCCAAACCACAACCCCATATAGATACTAGGAGGAAAATTAACTCCATCCCAGCCAAAACCAGCACACCTCTTCAATAAAGACACTTTCCATGGGGTTCTGCCCCGCTGTTTTCTTATTGTTAATAAAACATAGTTGTGGTTTGTGTTGCCTCTGTCAAAAGGATCATAAAACACATAACCAAATCCTACCTTTCTTTATTTCTAAACTTCCTATAATGATTTTAATAGGAGTAAATGGAAGGATTATCTCTATGTCTTTGGAGATAAATAAAAGGCAGAGCTCACAAGTAAAGTGGCCTGACAATATTTTATTTTATATTTACAGTGTTAGTAAAGGGATCTGAGGACCATATGGATTTTGGTACAGGGACTCCCTGTTTCATGTACATTTTTTTCCTATTTAACCAAAAGAATTTTTATTTTGTGTTATTTTATTTCAGCAATTTTATTGCATCCATTTTATGGAGGTTATTCAGATGCTGCTACAAAGTTCTGCACTGTCACTTGTTGTGTTGAAAGTCTGACAGTGTACCTGTTGGCCTAAAGTGATCTCAAATGCACAAAGACAAGAGAATACAGTGTGGGGGAGAAAGTTTACATATATAATGTTCTCATAAATAATGGCCTCACATACTGTTCCCTCCTGTAACATTCTGGTTGACTCTGCTCAGCCCTGTGGCCTTTGTCTTGCACTTTTCCCTAGAGCAGGTGTAACACCCCGTGAGGCTGTGTGTGCACCCTCCACTCTGCCTAGCCTGTAACAACTGCTGTAAGTGACCTGTGCCTATTTTTCTTCTAGGTCTCACATCATCCACCAGTGTCAGCTTTTCATGTCAGCAATAGGAAAGATGGATTCTGCATTACTGGCAGCATTCTAGCTAGGTCCAAGTTTTATGGTAAGGCATTAAGCCTAGGCATCTTCCAGGTAACGTCATAGCATTGGTTTTGGTTTGGTTTTTAATCACTCCTGAGTGTGCTGAGAGTTAAGAACAAAGAAATGCTTAAGAGATCTACCACCAGGACACCCTAATTCCTTGTCTTGACTCTCCTGAATTTTCCCTGTTTTCATCATTTCAGTGGGAGATCACATTGATGTTTAAAAAGAAAAATCAGAAAAATTGAGAGCTTTAAAAAACTGGTATTCAGAAAGCAGAGGTTCACGAGAATGTGTAGGCAATTGGTTGTCAGACTGCTTTCCATATGCTCATGGATGAGTGTTCTATAGCTCTCTGATCATCCAGCAGACTTCTGCAAAAGTCTCTGTATAAATGTAACCATTTATATAGCTCCCAGATTTCTTAGAGTTGAACTCTGAAGCTTCAAAATGCCTTTCAGCCTTTTAATCTCAGTGGAGACAGCAGGGCTACGGGCTCTGAAACAGTGTTGCTATTTGAAATAGGTTTTTTGTTTAGGCAAGCACCTCTTAAGTACTATCCTCTGGTAAATGTATTTGCTGAAACACTTGTAAATAGTCATTGCTGTCCTTCTGCCAAATTTATTTTTTATCTGGGATCATACACAATCAGAAAAGTTGTGAGAACCGAAGGACCTGGAAAACTTATGAGCATTGGAACTACTTTCTGCATCCCACTAGTGACTTAATCTACTGCCCTTTCTGCAACAGGGGTTAAATGCCAGAGCAACAATGAGCCGTACAGCAGAGAGTTTATTAGAACTGCCTGCCTCCGACAGTAAATGATTTGCAGGGTCCCTGAATTATTAGCATTTTGTATCTTTGCTTTCATTAGTGACCTACATTTAATGGGAACGTTTTGCTAGAGTAGGATGAATGACCAAGTAGAACGTGCACTTTTAATATATATGTATTTGTTCTTTTAAATTCTAGGTAACTCACTTTCTGCACTGTTGGACGGGAAAGCAAAGCTTATGTTTCTAAACAGAGGGGAAGATTATATCATTACTATGCCATACGCCCACTGTAAAGGTAAGTTATGACTGTTCAAATAGGAAGCAAACAGAAAAATAATATAATGGTATCTTACTGGCTAACTTTGCACTGGCTCTCTTCTTCCCTCTGGAATACCTGGCACTGCAGAAACTGGTAATTCCAGGGAGCAGTTGCTCCACACATGAGTCATAGCACCCAGCAGAAGGCTTCAGCCTCACTGAAGTCTTTTTCATTAGTTTATGCAGAGCTGAGTTTTAACACTGTGTAGAAACAAAAAATACTGTGTATACGCACTGCAGGTAAAGGGAAGATGTAAGGAATGAACGTACAGTTCTGAGCTTCTGAGGATAAAAAGTTTTTCTAATGTTAACACTGAAATTGTTTACTATATTTTCTGGCTTTTTGAGAGTAATGGAAATTCCTGACTTCTCTTCTGATTTCTTTGTTACTCTAATCATGATATTCCTCAGTGTATGAGCTGCCTCAGTGAGGCTGATACCTGTTACCGTGTGGCTTTGCTCTGTTGAGCTGAATGTGCACAGAGGCCAGGGGATGGCTCCTGACTTACTGCTGTAACTAAGCATCAGTGGCACGTCAACCACAGTGATAAAATCATTCCTGCAGCCATTTGATCCAATTTGGGGTTTTTGAATATTTTTTCATTTTGGCATGTTGACCTCTAAGTTAATACTTATGGAGGGTCTAGCTACCTGAAAGCAGTAACTTCTGTAAATCACGCTCTCTGTGAACTGTTCCTGTGCATAAATCTTTTTCTTGTCAATTTTTCTTTTTCTGCAAATGACCTTTCCATAAAATGGTAGGCATGTGTAAAGAGGAGTCCCCTGCATGACTGCTAGTCTCCCAGGTCCTGCTGAATCCCATTAAAGCTCCTCTCTGCCCTGTCCACCCTGTGAGAAGCAACTGGGTCTGTTTAAGCACTGGTATAAATGAAGTTGCTGGGCACAGCTTTCCTTATTTTTCCTTTCCCACTTTCAGCTTGCTGCAGATGCACTATCGGCACCTGTGAGTCAGGCTATTTCCTAGCTGGTGTAATAAATGGGGAATATGGACTCAGGGGAGGATTCTTCATGCTTATAATGAAGAGCCATTTCCTAGAAACTTTGGTTTCTGTATTTTCAAAACTTTAAGCCAAGCAGTGAATTTCACAGCGTGTCAGCGAGAGCCAGTTTGAGTTGAGAAAGCAGATCACTTGCACTGGGGCCTCTCTTAAGTCTCTTTTTTCCCTTTCAGGACTTTTGTATGGTACCATGACAATGGAGCTTGGAGGGAAAGTTACCATCGACTGTGAGAAAACTAACCACAGGGCAGAACTGGAATTCAAGCTCAAGGTAGGAGACATTGTGGCCCCAGTTTGTATGGGTCTCAGGCTTGCCCCTGTGCTCCAGACAAGGTTTGACCTTACACACCAGATCATTTATATATCAGCAACATGTGTGTGCACCACAGGGTGGCCTACCTGGAGAGGAGGCATCATCCCGCAGTCAGTTCTGCCTGGTGCAGCTCGATTTGAACCCAGGAAGCCTGAGTTTTATGCCACTGGCCAAACTCTGTTCTGAATGTTTGGCAAGGACAATATGGCTTCTGTTTAGGAAGGTGCAATTACTTCTGCTTGCAAAATACAGTGAGGTGTGCAGACTATTTTGAGGCAAGTTAGGATGTGGATCTTCAGTGTAGCTCTCTAGTAGCCATCACGTAGGTACTCTCACCTTGCAGGCATTACAGTGAACTGTGCCTGGTGTTTCTCCAGGCTCCAGGCCCTTGCCTTGATGGCTGGGTAAGAGCCCATTTTCAGGAGGATAATTTTGAATTATCACACTGACAAGCCACACTGTTATTGCCTTGTACTGACTTGTTCACGTAGCTATTGCCTCCCCTGCAAAGCCTGGTGATGCAAATTTATGGTATGCAGATAAAATGGAGACATCTTTGAGCATTCCTGTAGTTACATGTGTTAAAATCTGGGAGGGAAAATGATGGCCTGTAACTTTTCTTGGACAGTTAACTTGCTTTTTAAGGAGCATCTATTTCTCTTCTGTTCCAACAAACAATTTCTTGCCAGGACATAAAATGAAAGATGGAGAACTGAGAACCTGAAGGACTTTAGGGCTGCAGCCTTAGCCAATGTAAATGTGAGAGATTACTGGAGTTAGGGAAGTCTTTTGCAGACTGAGTTTTGCTGGGGGCAACAGTAATTTTCTGTCTTTATTTGCCCTTACAAAGGGAACTGTGCCCCATGTACTTTTGACATTTGCATATACTTATCTTTAAAGCCAGTTCTTCCCATAGGCCTGACATACTGTGTCGAGGCCAGTGGAGTATTTCCCTGACTTCAGTCATCTCAAACCTATAAACACTTCAGAGCTTAAAATGTAGACCCTTCTTTTCTGGCTTGAAAACAACATTCTTAGTCCAAATATGACCCAGAAAGGTCTAAGGCTTAACTACGTGCTCTGCTTTGAATATTTCTGAGCCACCTTTTTAGGAGAATTGTGAGAAGTTAGAGGGTAACCCCATGACTTTGTTATTCATTTGGATATGTACCAATTCTCTGCTGGATTGCATACGTTGATTCTTGAGATACTTGTGATTTCTTTTTCCATGGGTATTGCAGGAAATTTGGTTTCATATCGTTATTTTAAAAAAAAGAGTTCTTCTGCACAAACAATATTGAAAAGTAGCTGATAAAATGCGTGAAGAAATGTTGTGTGGTATGAATGAAAGAGCTGGTCACTCTATCACTGCTGTTTCCTGTGTTTGGCAGACAGGAGGTGAGGGGAATTTTCCATTGTTCTGAGAATCTTTTCCTTGACTCTGGAAATACCCTTTTTTGTTTGCTGCTGATGAGAGCTTCTTCACACTGAAGACTTCACACAGACATAGCTATCAGCAGTGCCACACTGCTGTTGCTGTCCCATAAGCAGGAAATGTCACCAACTGCATTAGTGCTGCTCTATTTCTTTGGATAAGGCTGCAAGTACAAGGGTGCAAACTGTAACGTGACTCTGGACAACGGGGAGGACTTGCCCACATACACTTACCCGATGTCCAGCTGACGATAAATGGATCTGCATGGAGGCGAGGCCTCGTGCCGCTGCATGTTAATGCACCTGAAGGCTTATCTCCCTTCCTGCAGTTTCTACAGTGATTTTGGTATTGTAAACAAAAGGAGGAGGGCACAATGCTAGGCAGTCCAAATCCATGTTAGAATTCATTCCGCCTTTCCCCAGAAATAGTGGAAATCAAGCTGGTTGCACTTTCCTTCCCTCCTGCCGCATCACTGTGTTTGGCTCCCTTCCAGCTCTGACTAGACTGATCATATTTTCTATTTCTATTCTCCCCTGACAGCCCTTCTTCGGTGGCAGTGCAAGCATTAATCAAATCTCTGGGAAGATTAAATCAGGAGAAGAAGTGTTAGCAAGTCTCAATGGACACTGGGTAACACACGATAATCGAAGTTGCTGACAGTTTAATTGCGCGTGGCAGCCGGGTGGGTGCGCGGGAGCACTGGCAGCCCTTGGCAGGCTCCCCGGCGTGGAGCAGGGGCTGTGGAGGGCCCCTCTCCTGCCTCTTCCCACTGTCCCCAGGGAGTGGGGGCCAGCAGAGCTTTCCAACCGCACCTCTCAAGGTCATTTATGCTTCCGTAGTCCCATCCACCTGCAGCGTGAGTAACACTCGCACTCCCAGAGCCCAGCGCAGCCAGGAGGGGTTCTGTCAAAGCCAGAGGCTCTGTATTTAGGGTGCCAGGCTTAGGAGAAGCACTGGTGACAGGAGGCATAGTGTGTCTTATGTGTGACTGTGAAAATCATGAGACTTCCTTTTTTCTTGTTGTGTTCAATACTTCCCCATCTACAGCAGTATCAGGGAAGAACTTCACAGGGGTTTACATTCATTATTTTCACAGCACACCTTTATGATAGAAGATGGTTATTCCTCTGTTTATAAGGTAAAGGACAGAGACATAGATTCAGTGAGGTTCTATCAGTATGGGCAGCTCTGAAGAGTCAGCAGAACAGCTAGCACCTTTGCACACCTGGTGTCCCCAAGGGAACCACTCAAAGGCATCCTTAACCCAAAATCCAGCAAGGATAAAGTTGCACAGTGAAGGATGTAGTCTCGAGTTTTGGTTGGGAACTCCTGGCATCTGAGGCAAAAACAGTGAGCCCTGGGCTGAACACTTAGGTATTTATCTCAGCTGCATTTAGGCACCTACATCTTCCTTATAGTTGACCTATGTTCCCTTTCCAGTGCACAGAAATTGCCACTTCTGACACGAGATTTGTCTCATCCTAAAGGACGTATTTAAAGTAGGTCAGGTGAAATGTGCCTGGATAAAGCCCTTTCTATAGTGAGGCCCTAACCACAGCCTTTGGTACTGGACTGCTCCCCTCAGGCAGTCTGTCTGTTTACATAAAAGGCTAATGACCATTTTGCAATCGGAAGGTTTGCCCTTTCTGGGTGTAGAGAAGTAAAGTTGCTCCCTGTGCCTGGGCAGCGCTTCTGTTCTGAACTCCCTTCCCTGCAGGACGTGTCTTGGTAATTGTGAGTTGTGCCGGGCTGTGGAGTACCTCCTCACCTCGTTACCTGGTCGGGCTGGGTCCTGCAAACACGATCCGCCACAGCAAGCGGCTCCCCGGGGCACTGAGCCACATGGCTGCATGCTGCTCAGCTTCCAGCCGTCTGTGTTTGGGTTTTATCAGCCTGAAAATAATTTATTCCTCCCTTCTTCTTTGTGCTGGTTGTTTGTGGTGCACAAAATTAGAATGATGTATAAAAGAAGTTAAAAGGCTTTGAAAGGGTAGCTCCGTAAGCTGCTGTTTGCAGTTGCACGCTGCGAATAGAGTAGCTGCTGTGCAGCAGTAGGGACCTTGTTTGTTCTCCTCCCTCCCTGCTGAGAGTATTGGCCTGCTCTCCTGAGCTCTGCACGCTTTTCTCTGGCACTGTCCGGTTTTCTGATGGAAACTGTGGCAGCTGAAAGGCTAATTTCTCTGCCTCAGGACCCAAAACCTCACCTGAATAAAGGAGGGAAGGAAATCCCAACTTCTCAGCTCCAGGATCAAAGCAGCAGCTGAGGGCTGCTTGTATATATGCCCCTTAGGGGTGCACATAGTGCTGTTGGATAATGCCTGCCTGCCTCCTCCCATCCATAGCTGGGGGGCTCCTGGGGCCCTGAGATCTGTCCTGGAACTGGCACCTCAGACCGTGGAAGAAGATGTCCCAAGGGGGACTTTGAGGAGGGAAGGGAGTCCCTCAGGGTTGAAAGAGTTTCACAGCTGAAGATGTGGGAAGTAAACTTTGAGACCTGCATCAGGGGACTGACCGTGGCAGGGGAAGAAATGCAGCAGCTGGGACACAAAGAAAATAAGCAGCGATGGGTAAAGCCCGTAGCTGTGACCTAAATAAGGTTTGCCTGATGCTCATACCGTGTCCAGGCCGCTGAATGGCACCAGTGCACATACTCTCCGGCACCTGTAATCGTCTGATTCATTCCACTTGCAGTCAGCGTCGTGCTGTTTGCTGTATGCCCTGAAAACTACCCGGTCTGGCTCCGTGGCATTGCTGTGTCTGTGAGCAGGGCTGGGAAACAGCTTAGTTAAGCAGGGACACAGCAATATTGTCTAGCCAGCCTCAGATCAGAGAAGTGCTCCTTAATGGTTGGTTGCCAAGTAGATTGGCAAGGAATAAGGATGAAAAACCCCTGGCATTTTGAGGTGCTAAATGAAGTTCAGGCTAAACTGGGGGGGGGGGAGTGAAAGAGTATCTCAGCTTTAGCTCTCCTTCTGGAGAGTATGGAATTTCAGTAGGGTCTGTGTGAGATGTCAGCACTGAGGAATAGCAGAATGACTGGAAAAGGAGCTACAGATCTGGTTTGTATGTGCTGGGTGGTACCTGGGAGGAACAGTGGGGAAAGAAGAGCATCTTAGGGCTTCTATGGGTACACTTGTCTGGGAGGGACCACGTCCCTTTCTAATTATTCTCTGATTAATTCAGCCAGTGTTTCCGGCAGTGCCTCGCCTCACTCATTTTAGAAATTTTCAGGAAGTGTTTGTGAGATTTAATGGGGTAGAGGAGGAAAGAAACCTTCTAACCAAGCCCTATCTCTGATCATCCGGAAGCAGCTTCCATTTGTCAGGATTATTTTCTGCCTTGCGTTTCGGATCGTCATTAACCTTTTCACTTAATTTTCCTTCTCAGGATGGGGAAGTGCATATAAATGAGTTGAAAAACGGGAACGCGGAAATGTTCTGGAACCCAACCAGTGAAGTACGAAGGCAGAGACTGAAGCGCCATATTGTGCTGTTTGAGGAGCAGACAGACTTTGAGTCAGAGAGGTAAGGAGCCCTGGGAATGTCTTGCTGATGCTTCCCTGCTGGAAGCAGAGCTCTCATCAGAAGGCTCCAGTTCAGCACAGCCCTGAAAAGGCAGTGACCCGCTTTGCCTGCACATATTACCCAGCCATTTACCTGTTTTTTCCCAGTCTGTTACCTTTGGAGTACTTCCATGCAGTATAGCTCTGAAATAACCAGGGAGCTGGACTGAGAAATAATGGAGGCTACATTTTATCTGCTAAAATAACAACGCTGCCTGAACTCCAGAGATCATGAACAGAGTCTCTGTAACAGCTGGAATATTTTATGGAAGGGCAAGATGTCAATCTGAGGTCAGCTGTCTTGTCAAGAAGGGTTGTTTCAACCACAGGCTCTTAAACTAGATGCAGGAATCATGTGGAAAGTCCTGGCAGGAGTAGAGCAGTAGTCTGAACCACGTAACAGGATTTTATGAGAGAATGTAATTAAACAATGCTTAATCCTGCCTCGCTTGTAATCTCAGCAAGATCTCCAATGATGTCTGCACCAGGTTTTTTTAGGATAATCTAGATTACCTAAAAATATAGTCCTGGCACATGATTTAGGAAATGAAAGGAATGACTACCTGATGCAATGTGCATCCCCGAGCCAGTTCTTGAGCAAGAACAGCATCATGTGGCACTGGCTCCAAGCCAGCTAGTCCTGCCATCTCACCAGTGTAGTAGCAGCTCACATCCCCAGCCAGCACATGCACTTTGCTTCCTGGCTCTGCATGACGTTGGCCACTTCCCTGAGGGCACCTAATTTTGGTGTTGCATCATATCACACTAAGAAGATTACGCTTTTTTGGGTAAATAAAGGGACTGCATGAAAATAAAAACACTTCAACATTTAGTTTGTTCTGGACAGCAGTGGACGTTATGGGCAATAAAGTCTTGTATTTGTAAGTTACAGTCGTGCATTCGCTGCTGTCACAGAGAGCAGACTGCAGCACATTTCTCTATTAATTTTCTGAAGAAGATTCTTTTAATGGAGAAATCTCAGTCTTGCAGACAAAGGATCCCCATTTCTGTGTTTACCAGGCTACTGCCAGAGCTGACTTCCTTTGCTACATCAGAGATCAGTAATGATACATGCATCCATGGAAAGGAGAAAAAAAGGAAAAATTCTAGAGATCCTTAAAAGACAGTCCACCGAGCTCCTTATTATGCTGATAGTTGCATGAATGAATTACCATCTAATCCAGGTTATGTTCTGCCTGAATTGCTTAGTCTTTCCTGCAGTGCTGAAAATCACTTATTTTTACAAAGGCTGGCGAGTTTCTGAAGCTCATACCATTATGCAGCTCACCGTGGAGGGTCTCATTGTCTGACACGTGCAGCTGTTGATGAAGCAATTTGCTCTTGCCAAACAATTTTGTGCGTGTCCCTCTGAGATTCTTAGAATTAGAGGCCTTGCTCTTTACACCACCTCATTCCCTAGGACTGACTCTTTATGCCACCACAGTATTTTCTCAGGCCATGATTTTCACTCCTCCCTCCCCCATCACCATCACTTTGAGTCTAAATTTAGTTTCCGTCCTTTGTTTCTGGGAGAAAAGATTCATACACAGGAAAATGGGAGTGACGTGTCAAAAAGGACTGGAAAGTGTTCCTCTGCCTTCAGTTAATTATCTAAGAGGCTGCTTTTTTGGAAGTGTTCTGTTAACATATGGTGATTGGAATATAATGAAAGCATCAGTATCCTTTTTAAATTAAGAGCTTCACAGCAAGCTCCAAATGAAATGCGGTAATGTATTCATCTTCTAAATGGTGAATTGGTGTTTTGTGGAGCTGGGAATACTGGAACAGCCTGGATCTCCAGTGCCTGTTCTAACTACTCAACCACTTGGCCGTGTTTTGGGAGGGCTAGCTGCTGCTGCTCTTCTCAGAAGTATTTCCAATCTGAAATGAAGATTGGAGTGCTCTGATTAGAGAAACTGTGGAGAGGCCTATCACAGCTTCGCTATAGTAAAAAAAAGATAAGTCATTTTTCTCTTGTAAAAGGCTGATCCTCTCCTCCGGGTGGGGGCTCAGTGAGACATCATATGACAGATCACGTATCTTTTGGCAGCTGAAAACAAGTGCGAGGGAAAGCCTGTGCTCATGTTTGTGGTTTGTGACCACAAGTATGTGTCCGTTTCTTGCAGACTGAGTCTAGTTGCTAATCCTATACAGAAGTACAACCCTGTATGTGCAGCTGCAAGCCGTGCACATGAATTTGCTTTCCAACGCTTCTAAACTTTAAATATAAAGCCTTTGTTTCAGGGATAGACATTAACACAAAGGCTTCTAAACAGAAATGCTTGGAAGTGTGAGGAAGATAACAGTTTCTCCATTATACATCATCTCTAAAGAGGCCACTAACCTCAGTGATTTGAGCATAACTATCTTGTAACTCACACAGACAGCACTGAAGATGTTAATGAGTGTTGTAGGTGATGTTATCTAAGGGGAAGTTCCCCTGTTCCTCAGTCAATCACTGCGTACAGCATTCAGTGTTGCTGTTCTTACAATGTTCCTTTCATTTACAAGCCAAAACCAAGGCTGAGCAATCCCATTACAGTTCCTCTGGAGTATCAACAGACCAGAAAAGTGTCTGCTCTAAGGTTCCAGCTGGCAAAATGCAATGTTGGCTTTAAGGTGGTTTAACTTGCTTCCCTGTTTCTTTCTAGGCTTTGGCAGCACGTTACCAGTGCAATAAACAAAGGCGATCAACACAAGGCGACACAGGAAAAATTTGTACTGGAAGAGGAGCAGAGGAATGCTGCCCGGGAGCGGAAAGAGAACGGCACAGAATGGAAACCACTGCTCTTCCAGCACGACGCCACCACTAACGAGTGGCGCTACAAATACGAGGAGTGAGTGGGGGGGCTGGGGGTGCCGCTCGAGGGGTGCAAGCAAGGTTACAGGCCATTCCCTAGACTATGCCCCGGGCTTGCTCTTTCTGAGCTCCATGTCATTATTAGAATACCTATTCCTGACACTGACTGGGAATAGCTGGAAATGAGGGCTTGGGGACAGAAAATCTGTAGCTATTGCTGCAGTCAAGCACGGGATCATTTAGCAGAGATTTTCTGCGCTGTGCGAGCCGAGTTGGTAACTGTGCTCTCCTCCCCTGGCACAAAGGGTGCAGCCTCTGGAGACTGAACCCCCCTCAGGTATTGCTAGGAGCTGTGAATGCGGAGGGAAGGGTCTGTTACTCCTCACACTGCATCTGTGGAAACCCTGGTTACTGTCAGGAGTGAATGCCTGCCCTGAGACACGTGGAATTAGTGCATTACTCGTAACACACCTGGTGTGAGATCCTTGCTTTTCTGATGTTTTTTCCTCTGCTCTCAAAAGTTTAAGACCTTGGGATCCTTTGAATGACATTGCCCAGTTTGAGAAGAATGGGGTACTTCAGACCATGGAAAGACACTTATCCACAAGGATGTCGAACCACAAAACAACATGCATAAACAATCAAATAACACGGCACAAGGTAAAAAGCCTGTTTTGGGGAATATAATCTTCTTTATGATTGCTTAGATACACAGCCCTTTTTTGAAGCATTTTCATGTAAGCACATAGGCTAGAAGGTTTGTTTTGGGTAAATATAGCTTACAACTCTAGACCTGCAATATTATGTCATCATTAATTCCAAATAATTATAATTCTTGGTTGACATATTTTGGTATTTTTCTTCCACCCAGTGTTAGTCACTGTGAGTTAGTGACTCTTATACTGGGTTTTGCATGTGACTGAGCTGAACTTTACTGTTCTGTGTTTCTGAAGCGGAAAACTTCCCATAGTAAGGGTGTGAGCAAGGTTTTGGAGTACACAGCTGAGATCCTGCAACTTCAGTTCTGGCCTTTGCCATCTGCCTTTACCACTTAATTCCTCTTAGGCAAGACAAGAAATCTCCTCCATCCTCTCCCTTAAATAGGGGTGATACTTTCTCATTTCATTGCATTCATCTTTGGAGTAATACATGGCATTCATAAAATGCTTTGTAAATGTAGAACTGCTGAACTAGCTAGTTGTAACCCAACTACATTGAAAAATTCATATCTCGTTATGTACACAGACTTTTTTAATACCTCAAATCTGAATCTCTGCAACAATGGCAAAATTGATGTTCATAACTGCTTTTCAGACCCGCCAGTGAGAAATTTGAATCAATGTGTTTGGTTTGCCCATCTGAGAGGTGGAGAGAAACTTTGCAAAGTGCCTCAAGAAATTAGCCAGAAAAGTTCTGTGATGTTTAAATCCGTCAGGCACCTTCTGAAAAAATCTTCCCCGGGAAATTTGATTCTGAATTTTTCCTCTTTTTGTCTGGGTACACAACTCAGCAGAAGTTGATCGCTATATGTGTCAGTTAAAGCTACAAGAAGAATAATTTGGATGGGTGTCTTAAGTATGTTATCATTTGAGGAAATGCTTCTGTACGGGACATGTGTGTAATATCCTTAACTAGCTGCCAGGAGTTGGAGTTGGCCGAGAAAGCAGTCAGACTTCACAGTCCCACAGATACTCCCCAGCACCCCGAGTTTTTGTTTAAAGCCAAACACAAGAGTCTTCAATTTGACGGTGACCGAGTCTCATTTAATCCCTGTTTAATCCAGAGGTCTGCCAAAGACTGCAGGCGCCGCAAAACCAGTGATCAGCCGTCCAACCACAGCCAGAATACAGAGAGCAGCTGTTCAACGCCGGAGTCGGTGCAGGAGCTCTCAGATGATGATGGTGAGTATCTGGTATCACTGGGTCAGGCTTTAATGTTCTTTCCTTGTTACCTTACTCCTTGAGCCAGCCCTGGGACATTTCCCAGCCCAGTTAATACCATGTCCCACAGCCCACAGGCAAACATGGAGAATGTTCTGCTTCTGTTCACTGTACATACCACTTCTCTTTCTGCCTTACACTACCCATGCCAGCAAGGGCTTCCCAGCTCCTGGCACAAACATGTTGGAAAGATACAGATAGGAAAGTCAACAGATAGCACAGACTTCATTTCTCATTCCCTTTTCTCAGCCTTTATTAGAAGTGACCTTGAGTGTTTCTGGAATGGGGGCAGGTGTGAGCAATCTATTCCCCTCCTCCTCAGCTGGGGAGCATGCTGCAAAAATTGTTTCCTGAGAGCCAAGAAGGGGCCCCAGGCCAGTGTCACGAGACCTCTCCATTAACCTGGGTCCTCGGGCAGGGAAGATTCTGTCCCCAGTCTCCTTTTCCCCATGTTTTCTCCTGAAAGTGTCCCCCCAGCTGTGACAAATTGATCACAGCCAGCCACGTGCTGGGTGAACCTGGTTTGTATTTCATCACCACCACAAGAGACAGTGATGCAAAACATAATGTCCTTCAATGCTTTGCCCCAGGGTTTGAAAGCCTGTGTGCTCAGTGCGGGAAAGAAATGAATCACCTGAAGGAAATTCATTCAGCCGTCTTATCCCTACAGAGAGCCCAACAAGACATACACAGGTAACCATTTTCTCTCATCAAATCAATGATCTTAATGGGCTAAAAGTAGCCTGTGGCATTTAACTCCTGCACTGTGACCTTTGAAGCGTCCTTATAAGCTGCAGGGGTGCAGTTAACAGCTGTTTCAATAGGTAGCCTATTAACACACCAGAAAGGCAAACCCAGCCCCTGCTTGAAACAGCGAGGAAACCTCTTAAGACTCTTTATGGGGCAGAAAGCATCACCTCAGCATGTTAAGCACCCCTTGGCAGTCCCAAAGGCAAAACCACTGCAGAAGTCGGGAGGGGCTGGGCCAGGTCCTGGCTTGGTGAGAAGGCGTGGGGGTCTCCCTTCCCATCGAGCGTGTTATGAATTTGCTCAGTTTGCTGCAGAGATGCAGGTGTGTGGTCTGAAAACTGGGGTCTGTGGGTGAAAAGCACTGAAGTCCCACTTTTTGTATAAATCAGTAGCTGCTGTGAGGGGGAAGCAGGGAGCACAGCTGCTTAACCTACTTCTGGCAAAGGGCTTTGCCCCACAGACTCCCGCGGGGAGGGTTCGCTGCTGCGCCTGCCCCAGGGAGCCGTGCTGGTTCCCCTCTGCGTGAGGAGTCATCCAGCCCTCGCGAGGCGTCCGCGGGGTGGGCTCACGCGGGAGGCTCATCATTCCTGGGTGTGGAGCCGTCAGGGATATGGCATTAGCTTTTCTCTGCTGCTCTGGGCACGTCCAGGGCAAGCTCTTGTATTTGGGAAGATTAGGGCATAGGCTTGTGAGCAGGTGCTGGAGGAAGAGATTTCTTGGGGTTTGTGCCCTTACACCTTCCCGTGCCACCCAGCACATGCTGCCTGATCCAGCAGCAGCCACAAGTTAAAAAGAGGGGAGGTAAAGTTGGCGGGGCACAGCGCTGTACCCGTGAGGGGGGCTCTGAAGTATGGGGATCCCTCCCAGTGTGGGGGCTCCGGGCGTGCACACGTGTGCGGAACGCACACCTCCCTCTGCCACGCAAATAAACATCCTGCTTTCTTTTCCAGAAACCTCAGTGCTCTCAACAAAAAGTCCTTCCACAGGAAGGTCTCCTCTGAAAGCTTCCTCCTGGACTCTCGCTGTTGGTTTCTCCTCTGTATCTTTCTTACGTGTCAACTATTCATTAATTATGTCTTCAAATAAAATCACTACGTTTGGCAGCAATAACGAGTACTGGCTGCAGGAGGGGGGCCACTCACGCAAGGAGCCCAGCGAGGCACCAAAGCACTTTAGAACCAACGCGGCAGAGGTGGAAGAAAGTTGGAAAATGAGGTTAAAAAGGGACCTAGGAACCTGCAAAACTTTGTTCCTGCAGATTATGTCATTTTTGCCTTTTACATGTACATCTTCAAGGACCTCTTAACCTGTACGGGCCTTAATGCTGAAGCCAAATGTAGCTTTAATTGTGCAATTTGTTTTCTATGTCTTGTCATTTTCTGATGCAATTAATAACTACCCAGCAGTATTGTACCCCCAAAATGGTAAACACCCCAGTGTTCTGGAAAGGCCACGCCGGCCTCTGCGAGTGAGGGAGTGCAGCGGGGGAGCTCTAAAGAACTGATGGCCATGGTGCCTGTCCAGCTGCCTTTATTTATGGGAGGGAGCACTCTTGGTCCAAAAAATCCACCCCCAGGATATTAAGTCATGATCTGTTTTGTCAGCACACACAGATTGGGACCTCAGGATGTGTTTTATTTTCCATTCCACGGGAACTGTAAATATGCACAATTTCCTAGAGCCGTTCCTCTGTCGGAAATGGGAAGCATTCAGTGAAAGCTCCTCGTGTGGTTACGGAGCTGACTGGTGCCCTGGATCAGGCCCATCGAGTGTAACGTCAGACACGCCTGTTCGTAAAACCCGATCACTTACTATTACTGTTGTTATTATTTGCTATATGGCTGTTTTATAATATCACACACTAGCATTGTAGAGAGGAATCCACTGCCCCAGGAGAGGCGAGAAGGATGGGACGATATAGGTGTACATGTGTTGGGTCGTAGGCACATTTATTGTCAAAGGTCAGGAAGGAGGAAGGGTTTTGCCACTGCATTGTTCAACTCTGTTAATAGTCTTCCTATTTTACACCATTTTTTAAAGAATTGCAATATTTTCTGTAGATTGCGGACAATACTAAGCCTTTCTTTTCTGGCCTGAATTAGTTCCAAGTGGTAAGTACTGCTATATATACAGCCTTAAAATACTTAGTGGTGGTGCCAGTCTGGGCTATCTTTCAATGTAAATGTTTCCAAATTTTTGAGTACATTCCTCGTCATATTCCCCAGTTAGGGGAAACCTGTTTGTGCTTGATATGTTGAAATAAAACTACACACAACTTTCAGTGGCAGTCTATCTGACAGATTATTTCTGTGCTTGAACTCGGTTTTTTGTTTGATAGCATTTTACAAGTAGGCAACTCTTAGGCCATGGCTTTTAGAGGAAAAGCTACAGGAAAAGACCTTCAAGAATCTCAGACATAGGCCCTAAGTTAGAACAGCAATAGCATTTTGATACCCCTCTGGATCAAATTGTCCATGTCTTCGACTTGTAGCAACTTCCCCAAAATAGAAAGAAAAGTGGTTGCCTTGATTTTCACTGTTGTACATGTAAATGTACAGGCTTGTCTTGGACTTAGAAAAGCTTTATGTTAAGGAGGTAACTTGATTGAGAATAGATAGTTCCATGGGGAGAACCACAGCTCCCTGACATGAACAGACAGGATAAGAGCTGGCGTCCGGAATCTGACATTCAGGAAACAGATCACAAATACTAAAGAGTGAGAGTTATTAGGAGAAGTTTCTGGAAAACCAAAGGATTCTTATCCTTGAGGAATCATCCTTGAAGAATGTCAACATCATCAATCCAGATCAGGTTCATTTTTGAAGGACACCACCCTAGTCACTCCTTTCTGCAGAGCTCTGACCCGCAGAGTGTCACACTCGGGAGAGGGGGACCCCGGTCTCGCCTGGGAAAGAACGTCCCGCTGCCCAGGGTGCCTGCCTGGCTGTGCAACGTCCCCGAGCACCTTGGAAGCGTTCGCTCCTAATGCTGTGCAAACACACCTGCTGATTGCCTGCCTGAATCTCCCTGTGAATGTTTCGGCAAGTCAGCACATCTCTGGCCCGTCAGCACAGCCTTCCTCATCACGCACACCCCCCTTCAGGACCACATCTCCGAGTTACCAATGGGACCCTCTCCTCTCCTGCAGGGGTATTTATGTATTCTGGCTTGGGAAGTTGTTACTAAACAAAATAAATCCCCAAACCCACCTCAGCCAAAGAGAAGCAGTGCTGACAGGAAGTCTTCAGTAGGTATAAAGCAAATGCTTGAAATTCTTTGGATAATTTCCATTTCACATGCCCACAGGGATTTTACTGGGACTTGTTACAGCAGTTAAATAAAACACGCTGTTACCACGAGAGGAGCAGTTCAATGAAAGAAACTATTAACCTACATAAACTAATTATGCATCAGCAGAGGAGTTTCCAACATTTACTGCTGCTGCCACAGGGGATTAAAAAATAATTCTAAAAAGAACAATCTATAAATCCTTGTGCCATTCACTGTAATCCAATTTCAACATGTGGAGGTGAATGTTCCTACATGCCAGGTATGTGCACGTGGAGGATGAAAGGTATTCTTGAGGAAAATCGTGGCCAGAAATGTTATTTCTCTAGGAGGAATAACTTATGTTGAAAAAGTTGAACACCTTTCTAGGGCTTTAGTAAGCCCAGTTATGGACCCGGTTTGTGCGGTTTTGGAAAAATTCTTCCGTCCTTTGCCCCTCCTTTTGATGATCAGCAGTCTCCCTTCAGCAACAGCACGGGAGCTTTGGGCGGGGAGACACGAATCAGGCCATTTCCTAACGCGTTTTCCCATTGCTCCGAGGAGGTGCCAGCTGTGGTACCAGGGCATGTCCTAACGCGCGACGAGCCTCTCCCGGCCTCCGCTAGGCGGGCGGCGAGCTGCTGGGGCACACGCTCGCCGCCGGCCCCGCTCCCACTCCCCGGGATCTCCGGAGCCCCGGGGCGGCGGGTGGACGCAGGCGGCGGCGGCCCGCCCCGGGGGCGGATAAAGCGGCGGCACCGCCCCGGGACATGCCGAGAGGAGCGGCGAGGAGCGGCGGGGCAGTGCCGGGCGCGGCGATGGGAGCCGCGGGGTGGCGGCTGCTGCTGGTGAGTGCCGGGACGCGCTGCGCGGGGGAAATCTCTGCCCGGGGCCGCTGCTTGCGGGCGGGGGTTCGTCCTCCCCCTGCCCGCAGCCAGCACCCAAATCCCCCCTTCTGAGGGGAAAATAAATCTTCCAAGTCCAGCGTGGAGGAGCCTTGCGGCTTTTTTACACTCAAGAGGCTTTATAGTCACTTCCTCGAACTTTTTTTTTTTTTTTTTTTTTGGTGCTGCTTGAAGTTTCGGGAATTCGTAGTTAATCCAGCTCTCCGAAAGCTGAAAAGGATGAGGAAGCGCAGCCTTCGAGGGGGTAAACCCAGCCCCGGGCTGTGGGTGTCCGGGTCGAGGGGTGCGGGCGCTGCCTTTCCCCGGCGCGGCCGCTGCCGCCCGTCCTTCTCTCCCGGCAAAAAAGAAAAGTACAAGTCGGGAGCGAGCTCTTTACTAGTCCCCGCGCTGTGGAATTGGTGGTTTTCTCAGCTGCGCGATTACGGGGAAGACTTTCCGTTCCCCGGGGAGAGCTGCGGGGACCGGACCGCGGGGACTCGGTTTCCGCGTCGAAATCGGCCGCTGACGGCAATTAGCGACGGGGAGCTCCGCGGCCGCCCCACCCTCCTCCTGCCCCCGGTTTACCCCTCTCTCTCGCTGTCCCCTAGAAGGAGGGAGGTGGCCCGGAGCCCGCGGCAGCCGGCGCTCGCCCTCTCGCGAAGCACCTAGCCCGGCCAGGCCGCCCCGCCGGAGGCTGGACGAGCCGCCTGCGCCACGCGGGTTTTCACAGAAAAAAAGAAAAAAAAAAAAGTTTCTAATGCTCCTGTGGCTACAGTGGGTTATTTCTGTTAATGACTCAACTAGTTGCCTTCTGCTTAAGATTACAGAGCCAGAGAGAAATGTTGGATGAGGTCTCTGGGGCGTTTCCTCTATTCTGCTGGAGGAAGGGGAGCGCTGACCCTCCTGAATTAAAAAGATGGGAGGAGGGGGAAACGAATCCTTGGCACAAGGCAGAAACCTCGGCCTCTGAAGTTCAATTGCAGCAAACTCATAAAAAGAAAATAGAAGTTTAAAATGGAGGTGGGGATTTGGGGCAACAAAACCCATCAGCCACAGCACGGTGCTGCTCCAACCCCAGCTCTGTGATTAAGTGTACCGCTCACAGCGGTAATTACAGAAATTAGTTTGGGTTTCCTATGTGGCTTCCCATGAACTTCTGAATGTGTTTTCAAGTTTTTACAGGAACCATCTCCCCGAGATGGTATCGTGTCCTGGGAGGATGAATCACTCAAACACCTGTGTTTCTACTGCAGGTGACTGTGCTGCTGATGCCTGGAGCCCGAGCAGAGCAATGCGAGAAGGGAGAGTACTTACACAGTCACTGCTGTGTCGCCTGCCCAGCAGGTGAGGCTTCGGGCACTTACTGCTGGTAGTAGCCAGGAGTTTTCCCCCCGGAGAGGACTTGCATCACTGTTGGTTTTAATTTTGCTTCTGGTGAAATGGAAGCCCCACTGGAGCTGTGGCAGCTTTGTGGTGCTCTTGAGGCCGGGCTCCATTTTGAAGCGAGAGGCCTTTGCGCAATAGGTGATGGCTGGGAGAGGTGCCTTGGCAGCAAGCCAGGAAACCTCTGCCTGCTGTGGAGGAAGTGTTCACAGTCAGGTGGTGGTTTGTTTTTTAAGAAAAAAAGCAAACAAAACCAAATCACCGCTTTAGCTCAAAGAAGGGGCCTAGGGGAATTCTGATATTTCTATATCTGTAGGTAAAACTTTGGCTTGCCTTTGCTTCTCCCCTCCTTGCTAAATGCAGTTAACAAGCTTTGTGCCAAGCAGCACCCTGCTCTTAGACAATATCAGAGGGCCATCGGGTTTATTTAGAGATAGTTCAAAGGAGAAGAGAGGTTGTTAGAAGCATTTCTCACTGTGCCCTGTCAGAGGAGATGGTGATGACTTGGAGCTGCAGCGGTGAGTCACCCTCACGCCGCTGGGTCCCAGCAGAGCCCCAGCTGGCTGCCCCACTTGCCCCCACACCCTGGATAATTGGCAAGCTTTACTAAACACACCATCCTGGCCCGCCATCCTGCTCCGTTCATGTGGCAGCCATTCGCCTGCGAGGGTGGGTTGAACTTTCACCAAATCATCTTTGTGTTGTAACATCCTGTTATAGTCTCTGCTGCTGGAGGAGGCCTTGAGCCTGCTGCCACTGCTGCTTCCCCTCTTCCACAGGTACTTATGTTGCTGAGCACTGCAGCACTCCCCATTCGAGAGGAAGATGTGTCCCTTGCACCGAAGGAGAGGGTTTCACCGCCCATGAGAATGGCCTGGAAGAATGCTTGTTGTGCACACAGTGCAAAGATGGTACCAAGCACAATTTTGATGAACCTTAACCCTTTTCCCCTTTTTCTAATGTGAAAAATGTTGTCTTCTGGTTTTTTGCACTTCTAGTCATTGAGAATAGCAAACTTGTAAATAAATTTGCCTTTATGGCCTGAGTGTAATTTTTGCACAGTTGTAGAAAGCCACAACTTTATGAACTTCAACTTGTGTTTTATTTCTAGATCAGATAACTTTGAGACCCTGTACCCTGACGCACGATACTGAATGCCAGTGCAAACAAGGGTATTTCTGCCCTGCAGAGGGCTGTGAAATATGTCAGAGATGCAGTACAATGTAAGTTTGATAATGAATATAAGTGATTGTTTTCCTTCTAGAGAATGTTAGTGCTGTGGCCCAAACTGTGCCAATACCTAACACATGTTATTAGGCTGTAAATAATTGCCCTGAAGCCAAACAGCATTATTCATGCATTTAAATTTTAGGTGTCAAAATACATGAGGTTGAGACCTAGGACGATACAGATTTTTTGGTATTGTTACGCTTGTTGCTTATGGCTGTAAGCTTACACTTTCCATGTCTTCAGATTAGTGCTCGCCCACATACACACTTGAATGAGCTTTGTAGCAGCCAGTCTAGAATTTTGGGGGGGTAGAACTACCTGTTGAAGGAAACTAACTGCATGAGTAATGCATCTACTCTGTTGTTTTTTCTTTTTCCCTGCCACTTAGAGATTAACATACGTGAGCTTTATCTGCTTTACTTCTACTTAATTTTGTAGTGTTCTCTTGGGTTGTTTAAAGGTGCACTTCTAACAAAGTTATCTGTTTGTACATGTTCTGTTCATGCTCTGCCTAAAAAAAAAAAAAAAACCCAAAAAAACCAACAACCAAACAGGCCTGGGCAGAGTTGCATATTGCTCTAGAAATGTTGATACAACCCTGTTGTTGCCATCCCCTTCAGGTGTCCGGAAGGGAAAGAAATTGTGCAGAATTGCAATGCTACTGTGGACCTAGGATGTGGCTTACCTGATCAAGGTCTGGTACCCAAGTACCTCCCAGCTTGGTTTGTTGGGTCTGTGGCTTAAGGCTAGTACCCCAGAGCAGTCTGTAAAACAGTGGTTTGAACTACTGTAACACGTTTAAGAGCTGCTGTATTTTGGTCTGGGAATTACTTGCTAAAGACAAGCTCTCAGAGGGCCTGGAGTGACAAATCATCTTAAACTTCACTGGGTGAAAAGCTACATGTGTTGCCAGGGTTTTCAAAGTTGCAACAGTGATACCGTTGAAAGTTATGAATAGTGCAAAGATTTATTTCATGTTTTACATATCTGAAATAGCTTCTGCCAGACTAGAGAAAGAAGGAACAGACACTCCTAGTGCTACAGCACCTGAAGGTCGCTGACATCTCCTGCATGCTTGTTTCCCCCTTTTCTTAAATGCTTCTTCAGAAAGCCTGGTAGAAGTTGCCTTGCAGGTCTGTACAGAATCCCCTGCTGCCTTTGGGATAATGATGTGCAGTGTGAACTCGTGTGTTCAGGTCAGCTGATAGTCCCAGCACCTTTTCCAGGATAAGCTCCTGGGTCACTGTACTAGTGCTGAGCTGAGGTTGTTCTCTAGGACAGAAGGGAGGACTTGAACTTCAGAATGTCCCGTTTGGCGACTGCTTCACTACTAATTTTATTCCTTTTTTTTCCTTTGCAGGAAGCACATATCTTGCTTGGATTATTGTGATTATTTCAGTGGTTGGTAGTGGTTTGTTGCTGCTGCTGCTGTTTGTAATTAGAAAGCTGAATAGTCATAAAGGTAACTGCTTGATTACTACCCGTAAACCTTCCAGAAATAGGCAAAGCATGAACTAAGGCTATCCCTGGTTAGTGTTGCCTTATAGGGGACCAGTTTAAGCTCTAGCTCATTTAGTATGTGATTCAATTAACTCCTGTATGATGGAGACTAATTTTGTTCAGTAAACAAAATGCATAAACTTTAACTATGAGCTTTTTTTTCTTTGCTGACAGATGTCTTTGCTTCAAAGCAAGACTAGTGTAAGATCCTTGAAAGGACTTTTCCTATCTGCTTGCATTGTATTGGCAAAGCATGAGAAAAATCTGTGCATGAGCTCAGATGTATGGGGCAAGAAGTGGCAATTAATTAGATCATTAACTACTTTCACTGGTTAGCTGTGGAGATTTTTTTTTCTACAGATTGTTGCCCTTTTATCATTTGAGCCTCTTGACTTATGAACCTAACATTCATGTTCTGTGTGAATTAATTTTATTTTTTTTTAGTGGAAATGGAGATGTTTTCCTGAGAAACTTTTCTTTCCACTACTGCATATTAAAGTGTTTTCACAACTAGTTTAGTTAAAATAATGTTAAAAATTATTCTGAATTTTGAACATTAACTTTTCAAATCATGTCTGACTGTATGGTAGTAAAGGCTGTTTCTGCCTTCTCTTTTGTATTGCAACAGCCCACAGAAATGCTAAGGAGCATAAGCTGGAGGGGGGAGGTTGAAAGAGTGGCTTAAAAGCCAAACTGCATCTTGTGGTCTGTATTTTACTAAGCGGGCCTTCTTATTCCCTGCATGAAGGCACAAGATTTGTGCTGTTGGTGGAAGCTAAGGGTAGTGCTCTCATGTATGACAGGTCAAGGAAAATAACTGGCTTGTATTAGATATTTGGGTTGTGTTACAAAAGTGTCTGCTGAATATAAATCTTGTGGGAATTCAGCTGTTTAAGTTGCTGTGACTCTTAAAGTTTCTTAGACATTTATCTTGTTTTCCAGCTGCTTTACCTGATAAAGATGCAGAGAAAGGTCTGGTAAGTATATGGTGGATCAAGTGTTTCATCTCAGTTTTGTGCAGCAGAATTGTGCTCTGCTTAACTGTACCCGATACACAGCTCTCAATTTTTATCTCGCTGTAGACCTCTGGTAGGATGCGCTCCTGTGACAAGTTGTGATTCAGACAGGGCCAGATGTTAGCAAGGGCCCGATGCATTCATTAGCTCCATGTGTCCACTGCAGTTGGCCTTTCCAGTACTTTCCTTGGAAACATTCTGGAGCTTGTGGCCAGGATGTTTTGAAAGTGGAAAATTCAGCAAAGTGGAAAAAAATTTGGCTAAGTGCAAGCTTTCACTTCAGACTGTCTCCAAGTGATGCCTTGATCCAATTACTTCTTTGCTGCTTCATGCATGTATTCCCCAGGCAATGTCAGCTGTCTCTTCCCTGCACGGTGGTGTTCTAGCTTTCCTTGCATTTTGACTACAATGTTGTTTGTTCACAGGACTGACTTCTCTTGATTCAGCGAAGTGGCTGAGTCTTCCTGCCTTCAGGCTCATGTCACACACTACAGACCAGGGCCTGGCAGTGTAACTGCTTGGTCCTAGGCAGTCCCATAAAACAAGGGGTTCGGGGCTCAGCACACCAGTTCAGAAGTACATCCCTGAAAAGGGTTTACCAGGCTAAGGCTGGCTGCTGGTATGGGTTCTGCTTTAAAGCCAGGTTCACCCTGGCCTCCTGCAGTCAAACACTATTTCAGCTAGGCTAGCACTTTGCAAGATAAATACAAGACTAGCTTGTATTTAGCTAGTCTAGCTTTACACTCATAACAGCACGCTGAGGCAAAAATGAGCTCAATCTTCACTAATACCATTAACAATGTGTAACACCAAGCTGTAAAACAAATGTTCGTCTTGATGAGGATCTAAGAAAAGCATCCAGATTCCTCTTGGAGCATGTGTGCAGCAACTCTTTCTCCCTGTTGCCTTTCTTGTTCCCCCCTCAGTGCATGCACTGCTCACCTGGTGTGTAAGCTCTTGTCTAATCTTACTAGTTAGACGTTGCAAGAAATTAAATGCATTTTAATTATGTCACAAATACTTGAAGACTAAAGAAATAGAATTGAAAGATCTGTTAAAAACATCACCTTAAACCCTTCTTTTTTTTTAAGGTCCGTAAGTGGCTCAAATATGTGAATCGCCCGTGGGTTTTTGTTGGGTTGTGTCTCCCCACACGCCCTGGCCAGATTCGCAGTGCTTCGTCTATTCATAGAAGCTGATGAAGAAACGTGACAGGAAAACCTGGTCAAAATGCTGTAGTGTAGGAATAGGCAAATACACAGTCTCCTTTAATTTGAATAAAATGGTAGTAGAATAACACAATCACAAATTAGTGCATGGTGATGCTTAGCTCTGACATAAGAGTTGTCACAGACTTGAGTTGCAATGTCTGCGTGCTTAGAGTGTTCATGCTACTGTAGCAAAAAGTTTACTTACTAAGGGGAGTTACCTGGTCTGAGGACTGAATCAGTGTGTTTTGGCACCAACACACTGTCCTTTCCAAAGTACCAGTGAATTCATACTTCTGTAAGAAAAAAAAAATACTGCTGATACTTTATTTCATTTCAAAATATAGCAGCAGCTATTAGTCAGTGGTGCTGGGTACCTTCATTCGGTTACCTATTTAAGAACTATTCTGTATAAATAGGATCAACTTGTTTAACTTGTTTGTACCCTTAAACAGAAAGTGGACTCAATGAGGATGATATACAACTACATGTGTGATGTGTAGGGTGGTTCCTCTCACATCCCTGCTTACGCATTTGGTCAAGTGCCGGTGTCACATGTGGGTCACTGACCCTATGCAAACAAAAATCATACTGGCTTACACTCGTGGGGTAGCAGTACCTTAAACACAAGTCCCATGGGAAAAACAGTCACTCCTTGCCCTCATTTTCCATGTTTAAAAAAAAATTCCTAAAGCTTTCCAGTTTTAGCACTAGCTGACATGCTAGATAGATGCTGGCCTGCTTTGTACTTGTGCTGTTCTTGATGCATTGGAGCTATACTCCCTAGCATATGCTTATTTAATGTGTTGATCATGCTAAAAGTGATGCAGCCCCTCCTCACTCGCTTCCCTCTGTCCCCTCACAAAAGCTATGCAATGTGCACTGGTGCTCACTGGCTTTTTTCAACTGATTCTAGTTTGTGAATCTGCCAGAAAAACTAATCCAGCCAAAAAAAATCCCAAGTTAATGCACTGACATGGAGCTGGTAGGCTATTATCACCTCAGCAAAAGCTCTGAGATCATCAATCCTGATACAGTGGTAGGCTTGAGGCCCCTGTTGCTGTAAAGTCAGCTCAGGTGCAGCAAGGCAATTTAATTTCCTCCTGCCCCAGGAGGGTGCATACCTTCTGTACCTAGAGAGGAGCAAGCAGCAATACCTGCCAGTAAAAACATTAGAAAAAGTTCCCTGTGTTTTGTTGTGGAGGTAGCCTTTGAGCCTTACCCTGCAGTCCAGTGGGAGCAGAACAGCCAGCAAAGCAGAGAGTTGAGGCTCTGAAACCATTTGAAGTCTAAGTCTCTTAAAGGCTGTAACTTTGCCACATTTGTAACTCTGCCAAATTAGCAGCTCTCCTATTATTTTTGTGGTATTTGGTGACTTCAGTTGTTCTGTTTTCTTCCCCCAGACTGTCCTTGAAGGCCTACCTATGAAACATCTCTTTAAAATATGTTCTTATTCTTTACAGGAGTCTGAGGGCAGTACCGAAAGCTTCATTTTACCAGAAATGGAGACACATGCAAATAATGCCAACCCAGAGGGTGAGAACTCTGGTGAGAGCCCAGAGGGCCAAGTACAAACCAGCGTTAACTTGGAAGTAAAACCCACATCACCGGAGGAAGATGGTGTTGTGCTTTCTGAGGGGGGCACCATCCTGCACGGGCACTGGAAGCGCCACATGGAAAGGTGCTGGAGGAGGATTGCTGAGTCTTTGTTACCAGCAAAAACTGGGCAGAATCCTGCTTTTCATCAGAATGCCCTGTCCAACATACCAGGTGGTAGGATGTCAGCAGATTGGATGGTAAGTGTGTGTGTGTGTGAAATTCTCATCATATTTCTGGGCATGTGTAATTTTAGTTGAGTTCCTAATTATTCCTTGAGTGATAGGTACTGTTTTCAGGCAGAATGATGGAGAATAGGAGGCTTTGCCTTAAAGATGTAATAGAAAATATGGGAAGCGATGTCTTGGGAAACCAAACTTCAGTCCCTCATTTGATCTGCTCTGCCTCTCTCATCCCCCCCGTTCAATATTTACACAGAAGCTAGTCTTTTGCAATAGTAGCGAATTTGTTGCCTTATTGCTTCACTTCAGAGCTGTTTCAGTGTACCATTTTCTTTACTCAAATACTTCCAGCTGTGCTGTGAAAATCTGCCCCCCTCCCCCTTAGCGGTGTGTGTGCTGTGGAAGCAAGCTATCAAGTAGTTCAGGAATAATCATGAGTAAAGTGCTCTCATACGTTTTAGTAATGGTCCAACTTTGTATTACAGGTACAAGAACCAAAGTGTCAAATAATTCTTAAAGATCTCTCTCAAAAAGGTAAGTATTCCATAAATGGGCAATATTTGAATTTGGTTTTTTTCCTGTTGACTTTGGTCTGCATAAGGAATAGTGGAGGGAGGCTAACTTTTCTTAGAGCTATAAGGCTTTCAGTTTACTGTAAACCATGCTGAAACAGGATTATTACTACATTTGGATGAAGTTGTAATCCCTGTGGTGAATTGTTCTACTTTAAAGCATGGCTTTTCTGCACAGGAGTATAGTGCAGTTATGCTTTATCTGTACCAAGAATGGTACAAATTTGGTGTTGCATGTTTTAAACAAGTCTGCATTGCAGAGTGTACACTGCCTTAATGAGTGAGGTATAGGTCAGAGCAGATCTTTCTGAAAAATGTCTGCTCATGTGGAAGACCACATCGAATCCCTGTACATCTACCTGTATTCAGCAAGTTGATGTGCTGGATGTCCAAGCGACGGGTTTTGCTTATGCTGGTCTTGGCGTGGCAAACCTATACCAATAGCATAGTGCAGTAGTTTTTAAAGCCTGCTGTTGAGTAGCCCTATTGGGCTTAAGTGAAGACATGCAGGCCAATGAAGCTGTCCTCAAACCCACCCTTACTGAGTGGTGTCTCATCTTAAAGAGACTACTTTTGAGACATGTCGAATGTTACCTTTAGCCTCTTTCAAGGTCACTCAGTAGGAAATGTTTGTCCTGCTGCTTCTTAGCAGCAGCAAGGCCAGGCTTGACACCTATTTGGTCTGTGCATGTATTGGCTGAAAATTAATGGGAAAGCATGTACGTTAGCTATGAAAAAAACCTGTAGTTTAAAACCTAAGCTGGTGTGTGTTGTTTATGTTTTCTTTCAGAACTGAGAGATAGCTTTTGGGCCTTTATAAATGAAGTGCCACCGAAAAAATGGAAGCGGCTTATGAGAACTCATCTGCAGGAAAATTATATTGATAAAATTATTCATGACTTTCCTAATGATACAGAAGAGCAATCTTATCAGATGCTTCTCACCTGGAAAAACACACTGGGAGAGAAAAAATCTATTATTAAGTTACTGGATGAGTTAAGGTATCTAGATACCAAGGCTTATGATAATGTATTGAACACTTTAAAAAGTATTAACGTTATAAGTAAATTAGAAGCTACAAATTAATGTTTATGATAAACTTCAAAAACGCTCCTGTGTACATATATGTGTCTACAAACTTCCTGTAAACGAGGACATCAACAAACTGCTAGTAAAAATGACGGCATGGACTTGATATCCTCCTCACCTTCACATGGGGAGCTGGAAGTGATTTAAGGCCGTCGGTGTTAACACAGACTCCGGTTGTGATGTTCACTGAAGTCAGTTTTGAGTTGTACGATATTAAACTCAGGCGCTGGATGCCAGCTTGAGAGCGATGAGCTCCAGCTTCCCTTCGTGTGGGGCAGGACCGGGCACTGGCGACCAAGAGGCTTGTGCTGTTTTTGAGAGGATTGCCACGCTTTGGTTTCTGAAAGGATTGTGTTTTGGTTTTGTACTGTTGCGTTTGAAGCACAGCAATAAAAGCCCGGAAGAGGGGTCGACTCCTTGTCTGGCGGGGCGGGAAGGGGGTGAGAGGGGAGGCCGGTTCCCGCTCGGTTTTGGGGGCGCCCGGCTGCGGTGAACCCTGAGCCGTGGCGGCGGCTCCTGAGGCGCTTGGCGGGAAGGCGGTGTGGGCGGGAAGGCGGTGTGGGCGGGAAGGCGGTGTGGGCGGGAAGGCGGTGTGGGCGGGAAGGGGGGGCGGTGCCCCCGTTGCTGTGGTGACGCGGGGAGCCCGTCGGAAGTAGCGGGGCGGGGCGGGGCGACGCTTCCGGGCACGCTGTTGCATCAGCTCGGGAGCGAAGGGAGGGAGGAGGCGGCAGGATGGCAGCGGCGGCCGCCGAGCAGGGTAAGTCGGCGACGCGGAGCGTCCCTCCCTGAGGCGAGGCGAAGGGTTCTCCGGGGTTGTCACGGCTCGGTGAGGGTTGGTGTGGCGGCTCCGCCGCTGTCACGGTGGCAAGTGGGCGCCGTGACGTCAGGCGGGGGGAGGCAGCCGGCCGCCGACCCACCGCCCTGTCACCAGCGGTTGAGGCGTCGGGGGGGAAAATGGCGGCTGGGGGGCATTGGGGTGTCGTCTTGGCGGCCTCCTCAACGCCGCTCTCGGGGCCTGCGGCGGTGGGGTCCCCCCCAACGCACCCGAAGGGTGCGTTGGGGGTGGACCCCACCGCCGCAGGCCCCTGAGGTGCGAGGCAGGCAGCTATCACGGCCATGTGTGCAGTCAGCCTCCCCCCGCCCATTGTTGGGTGGGTGCTCCTGGGGAGGTCACCTGTGTCCCTCGGTGGAGGGTGACACGTAAGCAGCTCCCCATGCCACTTCAGGGTATGGGGAGTGAGGAGTTGGAAGTGTGGTGTGTGACTCGGTCATGGGGTGGTGGGAAACGTGGATCTGTGGGTTCTGGTTGCACCTCTCGTGCAGGTGCCTGTGGACCGGAGGATCTCCGGTGCCTTGCGAGACGATGGGAGGGCAATGCACATCATGCCTCACCACTAATGTAAAGGTTAATGATGACACATGCTGATTTATGGAAAAAACTCGGAGCTCCTCAGTACTGAAGTTTGGAAACAGCTGTTTCTCCAGCCTAATGGGTTCACAGAGATGTCAGTTCACAGCTTAGTCAGTTGTGCACTTATCACAGCATTGTCTGCTTTCTTTCACCTGCCTCTGTCTCCCTTACCGTCTTTCCTAGTCATCTGTGTTCTCCCTTGAACTCACCTCTGAACTTTTGGACTTTTCCGGACTTTTTTTTGTGGTCGTGTTTTAATTATGGGTTATGCTGCTCTCTTCCATATGGAAGGAGGGCCAGGGTAGTCCTGTAATTTTTGGCACTACTGTAGCAAATGGAAACTTGGCATACCAGTCATACAAGTATGAAATACCTTTATGGTATGTAAGGGGTTGGAAATTTTTGTCATTCCAGTTAAGGATCTGTAGATTCAAAGACTTTGCCCCTTTATTACTGAAAGCTGTTTGTTCATCACAAGTAACGTTTCTATGTAAGGGAGTCCAGAAACATTTATTATTGTCAAAGGACTGGCTTTTTCAGGTGTGTTTGCAGTATCTTAGTTAAAGGGGGGGAAGAAAAAACACCAAAGGCTCACTTCAGGCGTGCTTTAAGAAACTTTTTAGTTAAGTTTATTGCTGGGCAAATAGGATTTGCTTTTTACTGAAACTGTAATTGTTATGTTAGTTTCAGTTCAGGAATAGTGGAAGTGGAACTTACAGAGCTGAAGTGACTAGGACTGACAAGCTCTTCCTTGGTGGGATACCCCCATCTTAAAAATCCTTGCTCTGCTAAAAGCCACTCATGTGTGAGTCTTTTCTCTCTCTCTCTGTTTATGCTATGTCTTGCATAGATGGGATAGCTGCATTGATTCCGTTCTGAAATTGTTATGGAAAAGGATAATTTGTCTTGGCTGAGCAGATGGTTGGAATTCCTTCTAAAGCTACTGGAGTGGCCAGCTGGAATGATAAAAGGCCTGTTTGGAGCTGTATTAATAATGAGACATGTTACACTTATCTTTATGAGTTGTTTTAAATATGTGAAAGCCAAGCTGGAAGAGAAAGGACATTTTAAAATATTCAGAAACATACAAGATTTCTTTTCAGAGAATGCCTCTGCAGAAATCCCAGAACATTTCATTCGTCATCGAGTTATGACTGACAAGGTTAGCAGGTTCAGGGAAGCCCAGGAAACCCAGTTTTTCCCTGAAGCAAAGTAACTCCCAGGTTTTGTGTCAGCTAGCTTACCGCCTACTTTATGGCTTTTCTGTATTTACTTTGCTGTCAACACCTTCAAGGAACAGAGGTTTTTGTTTTCAAGTTAATAGAAGTGAAAAATTTCCATCAAATTTGATAGCGTGGGCTACACATTTTGATTGAGCTTCAGAAGGTATTTTATGTGCAAATAAAATGTAGCGCAATTTTACGCCTTTGAGTCTGTGTGGTGCTTCAATCTTGCAGAGAAATTCCCACTGCCCTTTAGTAGTCTCCAGAGCACTCCATGCACGGAAAGAAGAATGTGTGACAATTATATAGCCCAAAGAGATTGTCCACCAGCACATGTTGTATGAGAACTGTATTAATTGATGTCTACAGTGGAATTTTTTTGAAAGAACTTTTTAATGCGGGGGGAATATTGCATTGTTAACATTAATTCTTATGATTTTTCAGGGTTATTTTGCTACTTCTCCAATACTCGTGCACTCAGTGCTTGTTTTCTGAATGGAGTTGCTCTTGAGCGATGTGATTTGGTGTCTACGGATCATTCCATTCACATGAGTTAACACTCAGTGTTATGCAACTGCTCTGTAATACTCCTGCATTTCAGCTGTTAAGAAGACACTTCCTAATGCAACTGAGTAGAAGCAACTGTCATTTTTCTGTTTTGGGAGGGGAAAAAATTACAGTCAGAGTGCTGTTTCTTAGCCTGCTTTCCTGAAGCAATAGGGGTAAAACAGGTCAGACCTATGTATGTCCATTGGCCCTTCTCCCTCAATAGTGTTTGAATCCATGGGTTGGTATTAATTACATTTGACAGTGGGCTGCCTCATGGCCACAGTTGGCAGACTGAGCAGAGATGGGCTGGAGCTATACAGGAGGATGGAGATACTGAATTAAGTGTATGGGGAGAGGCAATGAAGCGCTTAGGAGGTACCAGGAAATATTTCAGTGGGATTGTGTGATGAGTTAAAGGCATTGCGAAACACTTGAGTGGGGAAACTGAGGGATATAAATCACAAACCCAAGATTTTGTAGATGTACTAGTCTTGTTTTTAGTAGTGCTATAAATAAAATCAGAACAAACTTTTATGTAAAGATAGTTTTGAGTGATTTCTTCTGCTTGAAAAGGAATGGTCCTCTGGTATACTGCCTTCCAAATGACACTGTTGTCATATTCACTCTTTCTTCCCAGGAAAGCACTCCGTGCTTCAGAAGAACTTTTGTTTTGTTAGTTCAGTCCAGTTTGGAGCTACTCACAACAATGCCAGAAGTGAGAAAGGTTTTGTCCTGTATGTACTGAAACAGGATGCTCGGGGATATTGCAGAATTGCACTGATCACTCGGCACTCTCTCAAACACAGCATATTTGCTTGTATCTCTGCAATCTGACTGCAGCAGAGAGTAGAACATGTTTGTGCTAGCTTTAAGCTAGCTGTCATGGTTTGGAAAGTAGCTGTCAGTCTAGAAAAGGAAGTTTGGAGCTCAGCACAGCCTGTGAAACCAATCTGGGCAACTTGTATTGGTACAGGGAGCCTGCTGGGAGCTCGAGACTGCTGTGGCTCAGCTGCTGCTGTGCCCTGAGAAGCCGTGTCAACAGCTGCTCAGGTGTGTTCCTGCTGTATTGCACTGGCTGCGGTGCGCAGTCATGGACCTGAGTTTGGGCTGAGTTTGAGTCACTGATCAGTCTCAACATAAAGACATCCTCCTGCTAGGTCCCCTGGGCTAACTGGTTTCTTTGATGTATTACACATTCAAGTCTGCTGTTGCTCTTGCAACTAGACGTAACGTCAAACTTTGTAATTTCAAGTATTAATGTACGTGCCAAGATTGTTCCAAGTAGTTTTGGTTGCTCTGCTTATCAGGGCTGAGCTGGTGCTGACACTCACAGGCAGTATTTGCCATCTCTACTTACCAAAATTAGCTTGCTAGAGTTCTGTCATCTTTGTTGTATTTGTGTGTAAGTTTGTGCAACTTCCATTTTAGATTGGTTTGCCGATGTGGTTGGAAAGCACTTACATTGTTTCAGATACACTGACTTGCTTCCCATTAGCAGCCTGGTGGTGAATAATGGTCGTAATAACCCTAATAATACTTTGCAAATTGAGTGTTGCACTCCTTGCAATAGATCTTTAAAGATCTTTTCTTTGAGATACAGTTTCATTTCTACGCAGATCATTCTTGTAATACTTTTTTTGGCCTTCTCCCTCGTGATTCATGGATACAAAATTCACATTCAGGGAAGACTTACGTCTTAGGTTTCCATAGTTAATGAACGTAACTATTTCAAACTAGTTCATGTGTATAAACATGTGAAGTTCTGTGATGATAAACATCAGTAAATATTTAGGAGCCTGAAAAGTTTACAGTAAGATTAACTATGTGAGCCGAAGCTGGGTTCATTAACTATGTGAACCGTTCAGCTGGGTAAGGCAAGCCCATAAGGTCTTGTTATAAACCATTATTTCCTTATTTATAATGAACAATTACATGGATAGCCCCTAAAAAGGATTAAGACTTCACATGATTCTGACTTTGCTTTTCTGTATGAATTTTAAATATCTTTTGTGACCTTTGATTTTTTTTTTTTAATTATTATTTTTTTAATCACTGATCTAGTTCTGCTGGTGTGCCACTGTATCTCATTTATATTCAAAAGAGTCAGACACAAATATACTTGGTATCTAGCTGCCATTTTCCTGTCATCCTGAGTTCCTGTAGAATATTTTAATAATTGATTTCCATATAGGTAATTAGCTGCTCATAAAGTCTTAATTGATGATATTTGGAAAAACTTTTCAGTTCTGCAGTTCCTCACATCCTTTCCTAGCTATCACTTCCCCATCTCCTTTCATCCTTCCCTCTTCCATGAGCATTGGTCTGTGAGCACGTCTGGTGCTTTGGGAACTACTGGTGCAGAAAATGTTCGTACTGGTGTAAGAAGTAACCCTCATGGCAGAGGTGTCTGTTGTGGTTTGGGAACAGGGACAGGTGTTCTCGTACTGCCTCTCTCAACTTATTGCTCTGTGACCTTGACCACATCTTAAATTACCTTCTTGGCTGACTACTTAAGCAGGCTTAATGTGTATACAGTACTTTGAACAGAGTTACAAATGTTGAATTGTAGGAAGACGCAAATGCCAGGTTTGCCTAACGTCAGCGCTAGCCCAGATGCCCTAACCTCCACGGTGCTTCACACTCACTGGCTTGCACAGGGCTTGCCATTACTGTGAGCATTCCTCGCCCAGCCACAGACCCCTTCTGCTGCTTCCTCCCTGTGCCTGTGTTTGTAAAGATGAGACGTAATTGAAGCTGCTTTGCCTGTATACCAAATAAATCATGAAATTAAAAAATTGTGAGGGAAGAGCATGATCTAATAGCCTTTCTGTTCATTTGTGTAGATCTTGCTCATTTTAAATGTTACTCATATGTCTGAGGAGACAAAGTGGTATAGGAGAAGTATGGAAATCTACAGCAACAGCTTAAAGTTTTGAGTTGTTAGAGCAAGTAGGAGTAATTGAGGCTCCAGTCCTGCAAAGATTGAAGGATATGCTCAACTTCAGTAGACTTATTCACAGCCTATCCACAGTGTATAAAAAATTAATCTTATTTAAATATTTGCAGGATGAGTATTTTAACAGCATGGAAAAGAGTGACTGATTAGGTTTGGTGTGTGTGAAGAATTTTCTCCAATTTCAAGTAGATAATATTTCTTTATAAAAAGGACCCGTGCTTTTGTCCTTATTACTCTTTGTAAAGATGCCTCCAAAAAACTTATCACAGCATGAACATAATCCTATTCACAGGAAATATATAGTTACTCAGTAGTTTGTATTAAATATATTTTTCTCAAATTTCTTATCAGTTGCTAGAGCTCATGTAGAGGGGGAGATGTGTAGTACAAGGAAATATTTTGGTCATGGGATCTCCTTCTTCTTTTAATGCTGACCAAATGTCCTGTGCCTCTCTTTACAGCTTCCAGCTACAGTTTTATTCTGAGCATTAGTGAAGAGGAAGCCAGGGTGAAGGCTTTGAACGAGTACCTGAGCACTCGTAGTTATATCCAGGGGTTCACATTTTCACATGCAGATGTGGAGGTATTCAGAAAGTTTTCGGGGCCACCTGTGGACCAGTATATCCATGTTGTCCGGTGGTACAGACACATAGAAGCAATCTATGATGGCAGCAGTGAAAAAAATGAGCCTTGTAAACTTCAAACAAGTGAGTAATACGAAACTGGTGGGCAGGTTATAGACTAGCTGACTTTGTATTGGTTTTTATTGCTGAGAATTCCTGGAAGTTCCCTTTCATACTCTCTTGCACACTTTAAAATTTACCGTATCAACTTGTATTCAAGGTCTTGAAATTCTTCTTGCATACTGTGTGATTGATAGATCCTGACCTATTTGAATGTTGAAGCTCTGTTTCCACATTTCTTTGATTTTAAAACTCCTCTCTGTACAGAATTCGATTATGCGTATTTTATTTTAAAAGTTAGCCACTGCATTGTAAAAGAATATGTGGGCTTTGGCTTGTTCTCTAAAATACCAGGATTTGCTCAGTCCACTTTTTATTCCCTGCATGGGTAACTAAATAGTTGTGGTATAATATAGAAATTCATAATAAAGAAAACTGAATACTGCCTCTTATGGTTGTTTTTAACACTGAATTTCAAGAATGTTAGGGGTTCTTTATTAACCCTGGTAATTTAGGCATTGCTGATGATTTGAGGAAATACTAACCGGTTAATCTAGGTCATTGTGTAAGCATGGGTGCTGGCATTTTTGGGAGCTGCATCACTCTCCTGAGTTGTTTTCCAATGAGCTAGTCTAATTTAATTGCTTTATAGTGAGATCTTTGCTCAGGGAGTCATGAAATAATTAATAATAATAACACAGAGCTGTTGTATAGTGCTTGCAATACCTACAAATGAATGCATAATGTCTGTCATTCTTGCTGATGGTTGTAGACTAATATTACTCCCATGCCATCTTCTCACAACCTTTCTTCGCATGTGTTCTCAATTCCTAGCAGACCAGCAGTTAAAATCAGATGGCTGTGAGTAGATTATGTGTGTGCGCCTGCATGCGTTTGTGCTGGTTATTGATTTCCTTTCAGCAGAGAAGGGATCTCAGCTGTAGCTGGCTCTATTAGCAGGTTTAATGTTGCTAATTGCAGTTTGTGTGCAGACTTTCATGGATCAGGCTGGAACAATAAGAGAAAAGGTTTCTGTTTTCCTGTCCATGAAATCTTTAATGTTAAGCTTCTCTTTCTGAAGGGTTATGTCTTGTTATCTTAATGATCTATGCATATGTATCTGAAGTCTGAAATGGTGTTCTGCAGTGTTCATTATGAAAATGACATGTGAATCTATCACACTTCTTAGACCTTGGATATTTTATTGGGTTTTTTTGAGTATCAGAGAGCTCCAGGGGTGGATTAGAGCAAATGAACTTCAGTTCAACCAGGGGGAAGGCTATAGCTGGCCGAGCTGTATTTGAACAGACTATGCCTTTCACTTTGCCCTTGGTGTCCATGTAGTGGATATAATATGACACCTAATTCGCAAGCTGAGAACTTTAGGGCGCGGTATCTGGGTTTTTTCTTATGTTTGGTGTGGTTGTAAAGAAACAAAGCTTTACAGATTTATCTTTTATTAGAGTAACCCACATAGCCTTCTTTCCCCAAGGGAAATGTTAGCCACAATTAAGCATGACAGAGTAATCTTTGTAAATCAAAGTAAACAAATCCATACCTTGGTATATGGTCTGTGTTATGGATAGACGGCTCTTGAACTTGAGGTATTCTGTTCAGGAGTACCTCGTACAATGAAATGCATAGAATAAACACATACTTCTGTGGATTCATAATAAATAGAGTCCATTTGTGAGACAGAGTACTACAGGTAATATCTTTCTTATTTAGGCAGTTATTCAAATAAGGAAGATGAGGAAGAGATTAAACTTTTTACACCAATGAAAGTTAACATTACTTGAAGCTTTTCAGCCAAAATATTCATATGAAGATATTGAGAGTAGCAGAGTTAATGAAGAGCACCCCGAGACACAGGATCAGAAAGGCAATTTTGTTTGCAAACTATACAAATAGTTTGTATAATATTTTAATTGCAGTTAAAATGCATACCATGAGAATTCCTAAAGACAGTGCTATGTGTATTAAGCCAGCAACCTTGCTGTGTTTTTTAATTTCCTGGCTTGCTTTCCTTCCTAGTTAATGGGATAATTAGTTTAAGTTCTTTACAGTTGTAAGCAGCCCTGTGCTTAGCAAACTGCAACTCTTTGACGCATGACATATTCATACTCTTGTTTGAAAAAAACATGAGTTTAACAAGTTAAAAAATTTAGAAGAAAACAAATGCAAGAATATTGTCACTAATACAGCCCTAGGTTTAATCTACTCTCTTTGATGATAAAATTTAGCCTCTTGCTGAATTAGAGCATATTTGTGGTAAATGAGTGTGTTCAGAAATGCCTTGTGTACATAGCAACAATGTATGATAAAAGGCTGAGGTTCTTTCTAAACCTTTTGTCTCCACTCCCTCTCACCCTGAGTACACATACTCTGTCAATATTGGCTCTAAAGACTAACTCTGGTCTCTGAAGATTTTTTGCAAATTCTGTATGAGATCTGTGATATGCTGTCACAGTAAAATCAGTGGTGTTGCAGAAAGCCCAGGACTACCATAACACTTTATTAATAATTCATTGAATTTTAGAGCTCTCATTAGTGCTTTAACTGAATTGCATGCTCTTACTTTTATACCCTCTTTCTTTGTGTTACTTGGATCAAAGGTTAATAGGCATGGCAAGTCAGAGATTAGAAAATAAACTTGATTGAAATAATTTACTTTGGTTTTAGTGGCTTTGTAGGAAGCTCTAACAAAAGTAGTTGGATTACTAGGATTGGAGGTGCTTTGTGTAAATTATATGTGTTTTTTTTTAACTTTAAATAACTTAGTGATGTGATAAGGAGAAAATGTTACATTGCAAATCTGTTTGTGGAAAGTTCTTTGCAGTTCCTTTTAAACTTTTTTTTTCTCCTAGGTAAAGGCAAGCGTGTGCAGCCCCCCTGGTCTCCCCCTGAAGGAACAAAACATTCTAGGCTCTGCCTCTACAACAGCCTGACTCGCAATAAGGTGACTAAATGAAAGAAAATTAGAGATTTCGGTAGAAACACAAATAGAAGTCGTCAAATGTTTATTTCTCAAGTGTTTACCCTATCAGTAGACGGGTTTTTGGGTTGTATTTTGCAGAATGTTAACAAACACGTGTTGGAGATGCTGCATCAGTCAAGTGTGTTTACTGGGCAAGTGTTATAATATACACAATAAATATACATATACAACAAGTGTGTGTATGTATATTGCATAATATATAGTTCCCAATTGCAAGTTATCATCATGCAAAATAGCCAGGGGTTCAGCTGTAATGCACATAAGTATAGGCAATGTGAACAGAATAAAATCACAGTTTCTTTATTTGGATGTCTGTGTAAAAAAAAAAGTCTTGCCAATTATAGTACTGTAACATAAATTGGTAAAACTCCTTGTGGTCTTGTTTAGAGGCCTTTTGGGAAAGAGAGGAAAGAGTAAAAATACTAATGTTATATGGGATGTATTACCCAAATATGTGTGAAATGATTATACTCTGTGACCATTTTCAGTGTAAATGAAAGCCTGATCTTCCCTTTTACAAACATAATTTGCATATTTCCCTGCCTAGTCCAAATCTTTGTAATCTGATATCTTGATAAGAGTACAGATAACATAATCTGCCACACCCTGTTCTCTCTCTTACATGATAAAGATAGTGGTGATCTTTTCTTATGGTAAAACTGGGCGTGGAATAACTATTTGTTTTCTGTAATTATAATCCCTGTTTTCACATTGTAATCTCCAAATGTGGTGTTACTGGCCTGAAATCATGACTTGAATTTCTTCTGATCACTGTACCTTCCCTTTCAATTAAGGAAATATTTCAGCCTCAGAATGGAAAAAGGGTCTTGTGGTATTGCTGTGGTCCAACAGTTTATGATGCTTCTCACATGGGACATGCCAGGTACTGCAGTTCCTTATTTTGATATAGGTAATAACGGTGCCTATTGGAAGCAAAAGGTTAATAGAAAAAGGTATTATTTAATTATATTAATTTAAAATTTATTTAAATTAGTATATTGCTAGAAAATAGTCTCACTGTACTCAACACTTGACATTTGAGATTAAAAGCATGTTATTATGTCATTGTGTGATTAAAAACTTACTAGTAGATAATGAAAAATCAAAACTGTCATAAAATTGTGGACCTTGAGATTCAACTAGTCTGCGTAGCATAGAAAGAGACTCGAGGTGTTCACTAAAAAAACGCTTATATCTTTTATGTTTTTAGGTCATACATCTCATTTGATATCCTAAGAAGAATCTTGAGGGATTATTTTAAATATGACATTTTCTATTGTATGAATATTACAGATATTGATGATAAGGTAAAGTCTTTTTAAATTGCAATCTAAAATACTGTACTTTGAGCATGGAAATCAGTCGTATGTAATTGCCATTTGATAAGCCCAGATAAACCTTACACTTATTAATATCATATACATTTTGTATACATTGGTTTTTCTCAGTTTTGTAGCATTCCTATGGTAGCAAAGCCTGTGTTGTATATAAATGAACATTGTCGTAAATGATGAAGACTAACCATTTTACAAAGGTAATTTACTTTATTTGCCTGTTGAGATACCTAATTAACTCTATTGAGGTAGCTGATTAGCTATGTATGGTGTGTTTAATTTGTATTACTGCGTGTCATTCTTGTAGCTTGTTAGATTTATAGGGATTCTGAAATGCCTTTGGTATGTAATAGGTTTTATTTGCACTTTGTATAAGTATGTGTTGCTTCAGAAGAATATTTTCACATTTCTGCTTTGTAGATCATCAAGAGAGCAAGACAAAATTACCTTTTTGAACGGTATAGAGAGAACAAATTGGCACCAGATCAGCTACTTGAAGATGTTAAAACTGCCTCAGAGGTGGGCATGGTATTTAATCCCTACTAGTGTTTTAGATTCTTATTCAATAATGTAGCAAAGCATCTAAGAAATGCCTCTGACTGCTACCTCCTTAAACTTTCCGCTTGTTTCAGTTTTTCTATTAAGCAGGTACCACCCATATTAGAAATGTGATTGGAACTGCACATCACTTTGATTCTTCCATTGTTTTAGAACTGACTAGGACTATCATGTTAAAGGCATGCCTGACCGTTGTGGCCTTAGAATTTGTGAGTGCGTGTGTATTGTTGTTGGGGTATTGGGGAAAAAGCTCAAAAAGCATTTGGATGGATGTTTGTGTTAGAATTCAAACTGTAAAAATAACCCTTTAAGATAGTTTTTAAATGATGATATGTCCATAATCTTTTAAAGCTTGTGAGATTTCTCTTTGTACCATTGATGGCCTTGGAAAGAGCAAAAAGCCTCCAAAGCTTTAGGGATTTAATAAATAATGTATGCTGGACTGAAGGTGGGGGAAGGCGATTCTCTGCTCATTTTTAGCACTACAGATCACAAACAGATTATCAGTCTATAATGAATTGATTACAGGCCTGGGAATAGGAGGCCTGGAAGTTTTACCCAACTGACATGCTCTCAGAGCATAGCATTTAATCTCTCTATGTTTCACATTAAAGCTTTTCCTTTTCAGATTTGTGCTAATCACCTGTGTAATTGAGGTGATCAACTGCATAGAAAATGTAAATTACTGAACAACGGTAATAATGATGTAGTCATTTATAAAGTCTTTCTGAAAAACTGAATTCAGATGTGAACTAAATTCTTTTGACTTCACCTTTATTTCCGATGAAGAGTATGTTTCAGAAGTTTGATATCAAAGCTTTTCATGTGGCATAATGTATTATTCATCACTAGCAAGATACTATGTGGCTAAGATAATAGATTATGTATGGAACATAGTGCTACTGTACTGCAAGTTGTTTTCTAAATTTTTTTTTAATTGTAGCTCTTTTCAGTTAAATTAAATGAAACGACAGACCCAGATAAAAAGCAAATGTTAGAAAGAATTCAAAATGCAGTGAAGTCTGCTTTTGACCCACTACAAGAAGCTGTGCAGGCAAAACTCCCTGCAGAAGAGATCAACAGATGTCATGAGGTCAGTTTGAGCTCTGTATTCAATTATATTTGGCTTGTAACTGTTAGGGGTTTAAAAAATAATATTTAGCTTGTAGTAATTCCCTGAAATATTATGGAAATTTTTATTCATAAAAAGAGGAATGGTGGGCCCAAAGACTTTTTAGTATTTTGCATTCAATACAGGAAGTTTGATCTTTGAATCCAACTATATAGTTCTTGCATGCCGGTTTTACCAATTACTTTTTTTTTTTTTCCCCTTCTACTGTGATAGTTACTCAGTTATTTCTACCATTCCAGTGGGGATTTTTCTCTTGCATATATTTAGACTTTTTTGTCTCAATTAATTAGTTTCAGTATAGATTACTGAACATGCATTTATGACATTCCAATACTGGTGGCAGTTTTCTACACAAGTGTTTCTGTCTCTGGTCAGAGAAAAAAATACATCCCCCAAAGTTATGCTCAGGATAATTTTTATCCAAAGACCATTGCATTTAGTGACAATAATCCTATTGACTTTATTGTAGGTAGTGTCCCAGTAACCTAGTCAGTCAATATAACTATCATCTTTTGGTAATTGATTTCTACTGTCATCTTTTCTTGCTTTCATATTATCTGTGATAATTACTGTAGGAAGCATAGGGTATGTGCTCCCTTCTTGAGAAGACTCTAAATTACATTTTTTTAAAAAGTCCAGCTATTCTAATATTAAGTGCCTTTATAAAAATGTATACTGACCTAACAGAATTTTAAAACCAACCAAAATCTAAGCAATCACTCTTCCTATATCCTATTGTAAAAAACCCTCATCTTTTAATATAAGACTGAACTGTATCCTTGCTGATGTTCAAATTAGTCTTTCAAACACTTTTCAGCAATGTGCACAGAAAGGCTTCTGTTAGGATTAGCCAGTAGTAAAAGGGGAACAGATGATGTGATAAAACTGCAGGTCCCATCCGATGTTCACAGTGTAAACTCCACATGCCTGTTTCAGTGGTTGATATCAAAGCAGGTACTGCTTATCAGCTCATCTTCCTTCCTCTGTTTGTTTCATCCATATTTATGAAGAGCAATATGATAAAAATCTGGTAGGAACACAGCTTACTCTGTATTCATCGCCAAGTGTCTTTTTCCTTAAGCAAACCTCTCCGTTCAGAGTAAGATCTTTCTGCAGAGTTTAAACAGCAAAAGTCTTTGATCAGTTGCACTTACAGTTATTGTTCTATAGATACTGTTGGAAGAAGCCAAGGATTTGCTGTCTGACTGGCTGGACACAAAATTTGGCAGTCAGGTGACAGACAATTCCATATTCTCAAAGCTCCCCAAATTCTGGGAAGGAGAATTTCATAAAGATATGGAAGCGCTCAATGTAAGTAAACAAACTGTTTTCTGTTCTAAAAGTGTATGTGCCATGCCTCATATTATCCAGAATACAATTTAGGTCCTAAACAGCTTTCAAAAACCTCATATTTCAGCCTCATTGATAAAAGTATTTTCTTTAATGTGAATAGGTAGCTGTTCAGTTAGCACCTGTTCTGTTTCCATCACAACAATCTTAAATCCATCGTGCATGTTACCAGAGCCAGTTGACTCTTTGATGTGTGCACTCCATCCCTTCCTCTTGGTGTAACATGGGCTTGTAATCATAAACTGCTCCAGAAGTTTGAGATAGAGTCTGTTAGCTGCACAAGAGAGCCCTGCCAACCTCAGCATTTAGACTGACTACTTATCAGTCTTCAATCACTAGGAAATTATGTGACAATAACAATCAAGGACAGATCTGTCTGTGACAGATGAAATGTTGTGTCATATACGTGGTTCAGATCAGTGAAGGTTTATTTACCTGCAAATCAGAGGCACTTATTGCCTATTCTGTTGGAAGTGCCAGTAAGTGGAAGAGCTTGTTGTTAACATTGTCTTAAATGCTGAGGAAAAAATGGCCACAGCACATTGTTTCAGAGCAGAAAGCTTGAAATAGGAGTCTTAGATTCTACTGCAACTTGGTTTTGAGTCAATTTTTAACCAATTTATAATACGTACATGTTTAATGTATATTTGCATATGTATAGATAAATATATATATATAAAAAATATAAAAATCTACTTTTTATCTATAGGTTTTACCTCCAGATGTTTTAACACGAGTTAGTGAATATGTGCCAGAAATTGTGGATTTTGTGAAAAAGATTGTGGATAATGGTTATGGGTAAGTTTGCTACCGGATGCTTTTGTTGTGTGTTTATACTGTATCAGAGCCAGAATAATCACTTTCAACGCTTAACCGTGAACTGTTTTCTCTGTGTTCTTATGCAATAGTAGTCTTTTCCAGAAGTAGTGTTTCATCAAATATAGAAACTTCAGGTTCCTTTGCAAAAGACCTATTATTTCTCACCTGATGAAAATGTGCTGTTCTATACTTCTTATGATGTCTTACAAAGAGAGAAGTTAGATTATTAAATTTATAGGGTGACATCCTCATTCATTAAAATGATCAAAGTCCCATCCACTTGAACTTTGACTCCTGGCCTTCAGCAAGGGTGAATGTGGATGCCCAAGTAAATGGCTAGAAATCAGTTGTAAATAATTTAAGTCAAAAAAAAATTAAGTAATCATGAACTGTTTTTTCCGCTATTGTCTAATATCAAAAGATGTTAGTTGTTTTCCCTTTGATCAATTTTATTATGACTGTCAGTGATTTGTCTGAGGACTTTTATGGTAAGGCCTTAAAACTTAGGCTCATCTGAGTCATCTTTACAATCCTGAGCAGTACTGTATGTCATTTCATTAGAGAACTGAAGTTTAAGAGAGTGATTTTGGGGATAAAATTCAGTTAAGTCTTGGTAGAAAGTTAGCTAAACAATGATCTTTAACTTTTCAGGTATGTGTCCAATGGATCTGTGTACTTTGATACTGTGAAGTTTGATTCCAGTGAAACACACTCCTATGCTAAGTTGGTTCCTGAAGCTGTAGGTGATCAAAAAGCACTTCAAGAGGGTGAAGGTAAAAAGGGGAAATAACATTTGCTTAGGCTGCTGAAGAAACTGATGATGTGTTGATCTCTTCAGTTGTTTTCACTGACATTTGAATCAAAGTTACTGTCAAGAGTTGGATGGTTTAGCTGCTACACTTCCATTACCAATAGATTTCTTGTCCAAAGTTTTGAAGCTTGAGCCTGCCCTTTTCTGAAAGCTTTTAATTGGAAAATCCCAAGAAACATTATTCATTCTAGAATGCTTTGGGGTTGTGGTTTGTTGTTTTTTTTTTTGTCAGAATTATAAATAGCTCAGTCACTTGACTATAGCCCAGTTCTATGCCTGTTCATCTGGTTTAAAGTAGGAGGAACAAAGACTTCAAGGTGGGTCTTCCACATGCCAGTGAATGCTCTCCACTTCAGGCTGTGGTTATTTCATGACAGAAATTTGTGTTCCTCTTTCATACTGAGAATTCTTTTCACTTTGTAAACCTTGTTGTGTTGGACTAAACCAAAGACAGATTTTTTTTTTTGAGTCAAGTTATAGCAGAGTAGCAGCTTAAAATGCTCAGTGAACCAGACTCATTAGTTATCTGCTTCTAAGGTTGTACAGTTTTAGTAGCAAATCATTCACAAAGTCTATCAGAAGAATATTAAAAGGTTTTCATATAACACTCAAACTAGGTGAAATAAGGGCACTTGTACTAGGTGAAACTAGCAGTATCTGAGAAAAGCAGCTTAAAGTGGATATGGTTTCTCTTCTTAATTAAAACTATAATAGCTGAAATCTTCTATGTGAAATAGAACATGCTTGTCTTTGTGGTAACATGAATGTATCATTCCTACAATATAACAGTCAGTTTTGTTGAACTGTTGTGTCCTTTTACAAACAGGAACCGATGCTGAGTGATTAATGTAACTAACCAAGAGTGTTCATACATCAAGTTATTGCTTGTCATCTTAGCTGTTTTGACTTATTTGTGATGATTGTCCTTACCCTGACAGATAATGTAATTTTGTAATCAGTAAAATTTTGACTATTACAGGCAGCAGAAGTGCTGAGCTTTGAAAGTTGCAATTAATGTCAATAAAAGCATAATACTTTTATATTTGAAGTGCATAACGTTAGATATTCTAAACAATTGAGATTGCAGGTATCTCAACCCGTACATCAAAATTAATTGACAAGTTTAACCTTCACAATTTTGTCTTTATCCTGGATTCTTGTGTGGTAGATGGTATTGTTAACCACTTTAGTCTTTGACAGTACTGCAGAAATGATAAATTCTCTGTGTTTTAAAGATATTATAATGAGAGTACCACCTAAATGATGATAAGGAGCTAACACCAAATAATGTATAACACATCTGTGATGGTAACAAAACAGTAAACAGCTATTTAACAACTACCAGCCATTCTGTGCAGCAACTGAAATTAGGGGTGGAAGAAATATCCTATGATCATGTTGTGTGTGCAGATTAAGAAGATCCTAGTCTTAATTTGGATCTTTCTAATTTTGGAGTGAATTTGATTCTGCAGTCTTACTTGTCTATGAGTATAGGGGGTTTTGTTTCTATATTTCTGTATTGGAATTGTGCCTGCAGAGAGAATGTAGATGAATCTCACATCCAAACTTAGAAAGCAGTGCAGCTGATACTTCTTGTCAGATTTCCTGTCAACCAAACAAAACCCCAGAGGATTATCAAGGTTAATTATGAGGAATTTTGAGGGCTGAGTTTTTTTATTTTCTATTTATTTTTTTTTTAACTCACTTGATATGAGGTACAGTGAGGCCAAAAATCAATAATGCTGGTGTTTAAATAAAATGTATATATTTACATTTTCTCTTTTGAAAGGTGACTTGAGCATCTCAGCTGATCGCTTAAGTGAGAAGCATTCTCCAAATGATTTTGCTTTGTGGAAATCTTCCAAGCCAGGAGAGCCTTCTTGGGACTCTCCATGGGGAAAGGTAAGGACATCATAATCAGGATTTAGGTCTTCTACAACTTATTAAATAGCATGTTACACAAATACTTTGCTTCATCTCATATTAATAATGTGTAGATTATCTTGTATGCAGTCATAGATTCTGTTGCTATGTTCATTTAATTTAGAATGTGTATCAGTCTGTCTGTTCGATACCTTTTAAGCAGAAGTCTGCATGCAGGCTTATGATGAGTGTTACTGGTCATTTGTCCTGTATTTATCTACAGGTTTTATCTGCAGTGATTTCTATATCTTCTTTTTTTCCTTGTGATCAAAAGTATTAATGTAATTTTTAAAAGAATAATAAGGATAATCAAAGCATCACAGATGTATATGCTGTGTTTGATCTTTAAATCCAACAGTATACTTCTGTGAAGCTGAGACTAAGAATGTTTTTTTCTTGGTAGAACTGTATCTCATTTCCTCAGGTGTGTAACTGCTTAGGAGCAGAGCAGTGAGGGAATGATACACAGGCGGGAGCAGAAGACAATTAACTAGTAGCCACATAATGTCTTTTTCTTAACAGGGTCGTCCAGGTTGGCACATTGAATGTTCTGCGATGGCTGGATCCATTCTAGGAGAGTCAATGGATATTCATGGAGGGGGGTTTGATCTCCGATTTCCCCACCATGACAATGAACTGGCACAGTCTGAGGTGAATGAACCGGCCTTCAGTTTCTGCGGTGAAAAAGCAACATGCTTTGCTTTGACTGCAACTTACACAAATCCATCGATTAATTTTTAAAACTTCATCTGTGTTTTGTATAAGCATAACTTGTTGGTCTCAGGATTTTATTATTAAATGATCCTGCAGCAATTTCCTGGTAACTGCGTAAACAATAATGGGTCTTTGGGGTTTTTTGTTTTTGCTGCAGGCGTACTTTGAAAACGATCACTGGGTTCGGTATTTTCTGCATACTGGCCACTTAACAATTGCTGGTTGTAAAATGTCCAAATCTTTGAAGAATTTCATTACCATAAAAGATGCACTGAAGAAACATACAGGTAAAAATTACTTTGGAATTTGAATGCTTTTGATGTACTTTGAGGGGTGACTGTGGTAATTTTGTTACTCAGGCATATAATGGAGTTTCTAAAAATGGCTAACTCCAGGTGTCTGGCTTCTTCACTATCTTTAGAACAGCTTCCTTGTTCTTCTGTTCCTTGTCAGAATTATCTGTATGGATAATAGTGTTCTTGCTTTTTTGGTAGAGGTATTGATAGTAAGAACGTTGAAAATTATGTTCTTAGCCACTGCATTATTGGAAGCCATAAAAATGCTTTAGATTATGATTATTTTCCTTGTTTATTTTGAAACTTGCAATAGCACGACAGTTACGGTTGGCTTTCCTCATGCACTCTTGGAAGGATACACTGGATTATTCAAACAATACCATGGAGTCAGCTATTCAGTATGAGAAGTTTATGAATGTAAGTAAGCTATCCATTCCTCCTGCAGCTCTCTAAGCCTTGTGTTGTCATATGTGTTTCAAGTAATAGAACCCAAGGATGTAGAGGCCACATCCACAGACTGAGTTTGCCTTCTGAATTCATCAGGTGGGATGTCACAGTATTTGTTTAGCTACCATTGAACGTTCAAGTCATGCAAATTCCACAGACAGCTACATTTCTCTGCAGCTGGGTGCTCTCTCCAAGTTTTGACATCTCTGAGCAGCTTGACACACGCAAGATTAGTTCTCAGTTCAGCTTGCTTATAGGACTCAGTCCAACAGACACTTTCCTAACATGTCTACCAGATTAGACTTTACACAAATAGAGCCAAAGGGGAAGAGGGAGTATCATTTCTACCTTGTCTCCTCACCTGTTTACATTGAGCATTTGCCTCTGTGCCTTGCAGGCATATGTGAGGGGTCAGGCACAATTTCTGTCCCTGCTTAGTTTGGAGTCATGATTTAAACCCACATTTCCCACAAGAATGCTATACAGCATTTTGAGATCATTGATCTTGATCCCTCCAGCTGAAGCTATTCTGCTTTTTATGTACAATGTTTAGTTTAGGCCACAGAACAAATGAAAATGACTTTTCACCAAGCTGGATGCCCACATAAAATAGTCCTTCGCTATAAAACCATCTTTATTCTTCAGCTTCCATTGCTAGCAACACATTTAAAAATCTGCCATAACAACTCTTGCCTAAACTTTTTAAAAATGATACTGCATTTGAGCAGCTTGGTGTTACGGTATCATAGTGCATCATGCAGTGGCAGAGCCAAGAAGCAGAACTGAATTGCAGTCCAACTGTGATTTAGAGAGTTACATAAAATGTGTGGGTTTCCTTGTTTTGACAGACATTCAGTAGATCCTGGCTGAAAGAATTTTGAAACTGTAAACTTTAGGAGACTAATTAAGAAATAACGCCTTTTCGTAGTAAATATTGTTTGTGTTTAATTTCAATCGACTTTTAGCTATATTATTCTTTTACAGGAGTTCTTTTTAAATGTGAAGGATATTCTTCGAGCTCCCACTGATGTGACAGGCCAGTTTCAGAAATGGGAAAATCAGGAAGTAGAGTTGAACAAAAAGTGAGTGGAGCATTACTACTACTCTGAGTAGCCATTGTGTAGCTACATATTTAATATTTTTCCCTTGCAAAAGGACTTACTGTGTATATAATGCTATTTATAAGTCTGTAGCATTTCCACTGAGTACCTCACGTCTATATAAGCTAGTGAATTTAATCTTGCAACAGCTTTATGAAGTATAGATGAAATTGTTAGTTTCCCTTTTGTTTATGTTAAGTACACTGGCATGCCTCATCACCCTGTTTATGAAGGGAAAGAGAACTTTTTTGTTAGCTGTCATTTTCTTCACTACTTGAAATGCTGTCCTTCTATCTGAGAAGTGACCAATAATTCACAGTGGTGATAACTGGAAAAATAGTATTTTACACATTTCAAAGTGCAGTGAGCAAACTCAGACAAACAGAAGTTAAATGACTAAAAGCACAGAAGATCAAAGTGACAATGTTTGAGAATGTGTTACTGAGAGAGAGAGTGATATCAATATTGCTGTTTTATAACAAAACTATCATAGCTGTTTGTGGTAAGGACAGCTTCCTATCTGACTTCTATTATGTGTAAAATTTAAAATAGAAGCATCTTATGTTGCAGTACTAAAGTTGTTCCTAGTTCAGTTCACTGTTGTGAATCAAGTGTAGATGCTTCTGTTGAGTGATGTCCTCTGAAAATTTCTTCTTCAACTTGAAGTTGGTAGAGATAAAAAAAAAAGGGGGGAAGATACTAAGTAATAGAGAGGTCAAAAGGAAGGGGCAAAGAAGTGGGAGGAACAGAAGATGTGCTTCATGGATATTTGGTTTTGTCTTCTCTATCACTTCTCATTCTCTTTTTTCTGGAAAAAGTATGTTGTTTGAAACAGTAGTACCCTTTGTGTGATGAAATGGTACTTAATACACTGTATTACTTATGATGCCTATTCATCAGCAATTTATTCCTTGTATCTGCTTGTAACAGCTTCATAACACTTCACTTTGTGGTAAGTTAACTTCCAAATTGGTGCTCCTTGCTGTAAAAATACTAAACAGAGTACTTGGCTGGGACGTAGGGATAGGAGAGTAATGCTGTTAAAAAAAAAAAAAAAGGGGTACACCCAAGAAGGCACTAAATAAGCAATTTGTACTGCTCTGAAAAACTGGTATGGAAATGTCAGTTGCTGAAAAAGTGTTTGATGTCATTTGTTTGGATAGTTGTTGCCAATTAGATTACCCTGCCTGCCTTTGTCTGTAGCAGCAAAACAGCAGCATCGTAATAATGCCTTTTTCTTGCTCATCTGTTTTTCCTTCAAGTATAAATGATGACCAACAAAAGATTATCTCACTTTTAGGTCCCCTTACTCTTCTATCAGAGTAGGTTGCAGATACTTTTGACATCAATAGTAAAAAAAATTTTTTTCTTCTTAGTTTTTACGACAAGAAGGCAGCAATTCATGAAGCACTGTGTGACAATATTGACACTCGCTCTGTCTTAGAAGAAATGCGTTCGTTAGTCAGTCAGAGTAACTCCTATATTGCTGCAAAGAAATCTTCCAGACAAATGCCAAACAGACTTCTTTTAGAAAACATCAGTTCCTATCTCACTCAAATGCTAAAGGTATGTAATAGCAAGGAGTAACATTGCTATTGCACTGTGCAATATAACGGTTGTATTTTTTCAAGAATGTAGGGATCTGTACAGCCTTTGTTAAATCTTGTAGGAAACTAGACATCTTCCACAGACACTCCAACCAAAACAACCCCAAATTGCAGTACGTGCTGCACCAGGAACAATCTGAAGTCCTTTAGCTGAAATTATAATGTAACATAATGTTTTGTTGCATAGTGGAGAGCACCTAATACATGCAAGGAAAATTAGATAGTGGAAAAAATATGAAGTCAGAATGTCACATCTCACAGCTTTAAACTAAATCTGAAAGCCAATGCTTAGTATGCTGTATCAATTAAAAAACAAAACATCTTCTTATTAGAGTAGTGAATTGTGGGTTAAATGAGAACTGGGTGGCTTCAAAACCCTAGTACATGTGATTTTGTTTAGTTTCACATACCTGTGACTTGATACATACAATCTTTGTCTTTTTTTCTTTTTTTTTTTCTTTTGCCTTGAACAGATTTTTGGTGCCATACAAAGTGATGACGCAATTGGTTTTCCTGTTGGAGGGAATAGTCAAAACATAAATGTAAGTGAAGGACAAAGTACACTATACAAAATAACTCGGTGTCCTTAGAAAGCTTAGGTTAGATAACGTGATTACTTTACTGGTATGTAGCTGAATTACATTCTTTCCGCTTTTAACATTTGAATCTGAAGTAATTGGCTTAAGAAGCAGAATTTTTCTTTTATGAAAGTTGGGGTTTTTTATAGGTTGGTTTGATTTAATGACAGACAAATTGTATAGCAACCATTAAAAGAATTATCTTGTCTTCTGAATGATGAGTCTGTTTAAGAAACCACATGTTAACTACAGACAGCACATGCTACAGTCTAGAGACTCATTACAAGTGTTTGTATGTTAAGTAGTTTCAGAAATATAATTATACTGATTAAACTTCCTTGTGGTACACCAAAAACCAGCCTGGAGGCAGCTGGAGTTTTATCTGCATTTCAATCTCTTTTTCTGATCTCATTCGTAGCCACAGTTTTTGTCTGGCTTCTGAAGGCTGTTTTGTGTTGGTCACCCAGCAGTTCCACTATGATAATTTCTCTGGAAATACTTAGGAGATACCTGATGAAAGTGCTGATGGGCCCTGTAATAACAGTAATGTTTCATGATGCAGGCAGGAGAAATAACTCTAGATGAAAGCTATCAACTTTGCTCTCTTTGTTCATGCAAAAAATTTTACACGAACAAATCAGTGCTGTTTTTCAAGTATTCTTCTGCGTTCAGAGGTGTGACCGTGTTTTTCTGTTTTCTGAGAAGGAATAATTAAAACATTTGTGTTATAACAAAAAAGCTAAACTTTTTATTTGTCAAAGGAAGAGGAAAGCTTGCTTGTGGTTGGAGAATGTGAATGAACACTCATCTGGTACTTGCCCATGCAAATTCTTACATTACTGTGTTGTGGAAATCTCCAGTAATGATATAACAAGGATAATAAGATGCTCGGTATTCCACACCAAAAGCCATCAATAGTGAATTTTAATTTAGCTCCGAATAATTTTGAATTTCAGAAGAAAGACAGCACCTTAACACTTACCTTTATAGGGAAAATTAAAATTAAATTTGTATTTAACAATTCAGGCAGTGTTTACAACAGATATGATTTATGGAAGGATTGGCAATAGCTTGGAACAAGAAGCTAAGCCCTTTCACTCCTTTAGAGTAATGTTGCCAAGAGCAGTAGAGTCAGAAGACCCTTGTGCAGAAAGATTCATTTGCTAACACCTGTTACGCACAAGAAACTTTTGTTTTTATCATCTAGGACATTACTGGTTTTAGGCATAATAATATAAAGATACATAATATCACAAATGTTTTGGCTGTTTCCTTAGAAGTTATACCCTCTTTCGATCTTCCATGCAGGTAGTTGTTTTTCTTAGCAAAAATTACCTAGTGAACGTTCAACATTGGAAAACTCATTAATTACAGAACACTGTGGATCAGGCCTGTTGTTTCTTTGTCTAAATTGGAGATGAAGGAACCAACAGAGTCATTATCTCCAAAAAAGGGCATAATCCTCTTCAAAAGCCCTGAAAGAACATCTAGCTTAATTACTGTGGTTCAGTAATTTAGTTGAAAGGGTGTAGAAGCCATTTGAAGTCAGAAAATCTCAGGTTCCATAGTCTCATTTTTCAAATGAATCCAGCGTTTCTGTCAAGTTAGCTATTCTGGAAATAAAAATCTTTCATCTTTAAATGACTGATAAATTAGTGACAGTGCATGCTTTCCTGACGCCACTTCATTTGCATGAGCTAGTTTCAGTGTAAAGGGGGCAGTGGATATGTGGTGGTTGTTTACTTTCCAGAGTCTGTTCCTTCTGCCAGACTTGTCAGCAATGGTTGTGAAGCTGATTGCACAGTATTCCGATTTATGAAAAGTTTTAACGGAGCCCCTCAGCTCCTTTCATATGGGCACTTTTAGAGCATAACATATCTCGTCTGTTAATTGCATGGAAATTTGTCACGGAGATTTAACAGATGGGAAAGACATGTGGAAACTGTAGGGGAAACAAAAGTGTGCAGTTTTCTCTCTCTCCCCCACCCTCCAAAGTAATGAAACTTTTAATTTAAGCAGTCCCCTGGGTGCCTGGCTTCTCCTCTTGGGATTCCAGAGAAGTGTTGGCAGACAGTGCTGATCTGTAGTTGGTTTTGTAATTGTTCATTGCTGTTCACTAACTGCGTGCTGTTGCTATTCGCTACCATTGAGAACTGGATTCTCAGGACTTTTTCTTTGAGCTTTCATGACCAGCATTTGCTTACACCTGAGATGATTCAACAATAATCTCTCCCCACTTTTTGTGGGGGTGGCAGTTGTGTGAGGAATACAGACAACTGCACTGTATTGGAAATCAATACAATTAGCATAATCTAACGTCTGAGGAACAGATCTGTGTTTCAATGAGAGTAAGTCCTGACATCAGCTGCACCTGGTATTACATCTGACAAGCAGTTGGGCCTAAGTAACACAATACAGAACATGAAGGGGCAAATTCATCTGGGTGCAGTTTTTATCCCTGTACTGCATTATTGTTAGCTGGACTGTAGCGTAACCCTGTGGAGCTGGTGTATCTGTAACTGAAAGGAGATGAAAAAGGAATGGGGAGAGGCAGAACTTCACAAGTTGATTTTATCTGTACAAAAGCAAAATAGACAGCTAATGCTAATTATTGTCTATCCTTTGACATCAAAAGAGCAATGAGAATTTTTATTGATACAGATCTGTTCTGAGGGTCAAGTTCCATCCAGCAGCACATAAATCTGAAGTGGGTACGGACATGTTTTATATCTGAATTATGATTAGTTAACTGTAGAAATAATTATTCTGCAGATTGAATCTACAGTGATGCCATACCTACAAGTTCTTTCTGAATTCAGAGAAGGAGTGCGACAAATTGCCAGAGAGAAGAAAGGTGAGAGTTCACTTTTTCCTGTATTGTTGCACATGAGACACGGAGGTCGTAGGAATCAAACTGGGGCGAGTGAGCCTGCTGATAGTCTCTCTTTGCTTAGAGAACAAAAGTAAAGCATCTTTAAATCAGAGATGGTTTGAATATTTGCATCTCTGCTACCTGTCTCTTTAATCTGGGAATCTTTTACAGGCTGCTAAACTAATTTTCTTTTAATTTCCTAAAGAATCTAAAAGTTCTAGAATGACAAGGACTAGCTGTTGTTTCTCTAGATTAGGGCACTCCCTGCTTTCTAGGTATTAAAGTACCCATGATCTCTTTCCCTCGGGGAGCTTGCATTCTCTTAAAAGTGTAGATTGCTATACAAAGATACTGTCTCTGTTTAAATAGCCTCAGATGTTCATTCTTGTTTGTTAGCATAGTTGGAATTGCAGCTCCCCTGATGGTAACTGAGTGTTCTCTTTGGAGAATTCATCTGGGAGTTTGCTAGAAGTTGTTTTGGGTGCTTTTTTCTTCTCTGAAAAGCTTTGATCATGCTCTGTGTGTTGGCAGCATAACTATATAGTGTTAAAAAGGTGGTCCCATTAAGCCCTCTTTGATTTTACTGTTTGATTAGATCCTAATGGAGCTCTTACTATTTTATGCTGTTCCCTGTGGAATTTTACATTATTTTATTATGTATTTGATTCTTGTTTTCTTAAAACATTTTTACACTGAGATTTGTACTTGAAGGCAAAATAGGGCATTTTAAAAATATATAAACCATATATAAATAACCCATATATTATACAGAAATACAAAACTACTTGTAGTATCTGGTTGATAACCTATTCAGCTGGCAAAGAATCTGAACCTCATTTTGCTACTGTTTTAATTTCTTCTATGGACTAATAAGCTTACCTTAAAAGCACAAAACTGTATTTGTTAATGTGACTACTCAGCTATTACTGTCAAACTCCTGTAGGCCTAATTGATGCTGAGAAATATGCTCATTAGTTCCAACAGCAAATATTTGCTGTAATTTGATTTAATTCAAGAAGTCTGTCTATATCCTCAGCAAAAATGTGACCTTTGGTCTTGCAGTATTTAAATACTCATTTTATATGAGGCTTTTTTTCCTCTTGCTTTTCTTTCCTTTTGACCAGGCTCTTTTTTCCCTTTGACCAGGGAGGCACCTTTCGTTAAACTGTTTGATATATGGAAGCTGAGCAGTGGTTGGTAGGACCTGCACTGACATGCTACTGATTTGTTTCCCTGTACCATTAAATTCTGGCTTGCAGGAGGTGTTAAATTACTGTAAGAGTTGTTCTGATTAATGGCTGGGGATACTGCCTTTACATGGTTGTAAGTGGAGTTTCTCCATCATAGCCTAATGCTGACAGGATGGTGTTAAATATTAATTAACGTGATCTGTGTTGCTTTAAGTATTCTTAGAGGTTAAACAAAAAAGTACGCTGCTTCTGTAAAACCAGCAGAGTAATACAGATGTTCCCATCCATATACATATAACTTAAAAATGTATCTATGTTTACAAAACATTTCACAGAGTAACCGTTTGTAAAACTATGTTTTCTGGTAAGAATCCGAATGTATATACTCTACAGAAGTTTTGCCATCATCCAGAATGGTTAGCATTCAAACATTTTAGTAAAATAAATTCTCCATTTTATAAGCTTACTACTGTTCAAACAGGAGACCACACTGATCATTTGCAGTTGAGCCTTTACTTAATTTGTGAGTATATCTAGCAATGATGGTAAACAGAAAAAGGAAAACACTGTGCTAGTTGTACAAGGGAAAGAAATGCAGAAAGCCTCTGCAAAAGACGTCATGATCGGTTGGTCAGAGCATCTCTATGCTGCGCACTTGGAAGAAATGCTTTCTAATATCCAGTCTGACCCTGCCCTGGGCAGCTTGAGGCCATTCCCTCTGGGCCTGGCGCTGGGTCCTTGGCTCCAGAGACTCATCCCCCCTCTCTGCACCCTCCTGTCAGGGAGTTGCAGAGGGCCAGGAGGTCTCCCCTCAGCCTCCTCTTCTCCAGACTAAACCCCCCCAGTTCCCCCAGCCGCTCCCCAGCAGACCTGTGCTCCAGACCCTCCCCCAGCTCCGTTGCCCTTCTCTGGCCACGCTCGAGTTATTCAATGGCCTTTTGGGGTGAGGGGCCCAAAGCTGAACACAGGAATCGAGGGGCGGCCTCACCAGTGCCGAGTACAGGGGTCAGATCCCTTCCCTGTCCCTGCTGGCCATGCTATTTCTGGTCACTGTCCTCAGTGAGGATAATGGCTTATGTCTTGGGGCAGCCCATAAACAACCCCCCACCCAGTCCCTAAACAGCTTTGCTTTGGAGGTACCATATGCAAAGAACAGGCACGTTTCAGCCTTAAGGAGCACGGTGCTGATTCTTCAGGATGTCAGAAGATTGTCAGAGGATGTGTCCTTTCAGAAATAATACATGTTTTGTTACACATTTCCTCTTATTCTCTATCTTAATGGATTTCTTTTTCTTAAACTTTCAGTTATTTGTGATTTCAAATAAGTAAATATTTATAACTGAGCAGATGCTTTTGATGGAATAAGCAGTAGGTGTATCTGATACATTCTGGATACGATACGTGTAATTCCTTTGCTTAGGTTAGAGTCAACACCTTTTAGTGTTAACAGCCAGTGAGGTAATTGTATCCCTTTTTTATCTTAATGGCTTGTTTAGAGTTGCATCAAACATGTGAGCCACTCACTGTGTATAACTGCTCTGAATCAAGAAAAATAACGACTTAGTTCACAGCAACAAAAGAGCTTCTATAAACTGCAATGCTTTCCTATACAAAGAGAGAGTTGCAGAACAATACCGTGCAATGAAATGGGGTGGCTGTTCCTTTTATGGCATTAGGATAGTTGGTGCTCTGTTCACTGTTCAGCTCTCTGAGGCTCTGAGAATTATGGAAGAGATGAGGGCTCATATACTGGTATGTGCAGTGTTCAGTATCGTGTCTGGATGGTAGCTGCTACTCCCAGAATTATTACCTTTGAGGCCTCTATTACTTCTTAGGTTTAACCAGCTGAGAGCTGCTGAAAGGGAGAACACTTGTTTATTATAAGCACATGGTATCATCTAACCCAAGCATCTGTCTTGTCACACTTGGTAAGCGTTTCCTTCTAAATACAAGACTGTCTATTAAAAATGCCACTGAATTAAGTTTACAACAGCGACATAGTGAGTCTTCCTATGCATTTAATTCCTTTTAACTGTTCTGCTGCTTCTCAGGTGATACAATTTATCATCCAAGTAAATACCATGTGTGAAGATTTATTTTCCTCATAAGGTCTGATAGGATCTATTTCAGCTAAATCTTGGGTTCTAACTACTTGCTGTCGTCATAGGCTCTTTGATAAGTTTGCAAGAAAAAACCACGTTATTCGTGATGTTCAGAAAGACAAATCAAAATTCTCTCTTCTGCTTCAGCTAGCTTGCTTGAAAAAACAAGGTTGATCAGACTAGGTGGTAAAGATAACTGTCTGTAAAAACAGAGAATGTTTGGATTACAGTTGCTCTGAAAATGTATGTGTGGTTATCAAACCAACAAAATCATAGTCCTTAAAAGACACTGTTAGATGCAGCACAGGATATGTTAATTTGCAATTTTTCTAAAATAGGGCTCTTAACTCTTCTTATTGGAAATCCCACAGCAACCATTAGGATCCTCCTGAGTCACATACTCTTCTGCTATACCCTAACAAAATTGTTGCATCATTTCTGAATTGCCCTGCGTTTTCCTTCTGTTCCCCTTCAGAAACAATGAGGGTATCGTGGAAGAAACTTATGAATTTCATGTCCCTGCAGAGAAACATGCTTCTTTTCTGTGTAGCTGAGAGGCAGAACTTACTTAAAAGGTTTATCACTTTAAATAAAAGACCTTTCTCTGGCCTGTGTGAGAGAGTGGCAATTTCCTAATTGCATTTCAGAAACTATGTAGCAGGATAGAAGAATACTTTCACCAAATTTTATGTCATTAAAAATATTTTTCATGCTTTGTAGTAACTGAAGTGCTGCAACTGAGTGATGCTCTTCGAGATGACATCCTTCCTGAACTTGGTGTTCGGTTGGAAGATCATGAAGGTACCCAGTTATGTCTTGCAACTTTGTATGTAGATGTTTTTATTTTCATAAAAGTGGGAAAACAACCTGTCAAGACTAATCTGGAATAATCCAACAAATTTAAGGACTGCAAAGCTATAGAATATTGTATTTCTCATGTATGAGTATATATTATAGAACTCTATATTGGAATATATGTATAGAATACAGAAACGTACATTGTAATCTTTTTGATCATTTTGTATAGCACCTCATTTCTTAGTCGCTGTTGAGTAGTTACTCAGTTGTATGCATTCATCTTGCAAAAAGGAAAGAGTTACCATAGGGTAAATTTATCTTTGACTATTTGAGTTTTGGAAAATCATTCATCTGTTTTTGCTTCTTTAGGACTTCCGACTGTGGTTAAATTAGTGGATAAGGACACATTATTGAAAGAAAGAGAAGAAAAGAAAAAGGTTATTATTTTAACCATCCTATTTTTTTAAAAAATTTAAATTAATGTGTAAGCTATGAATGCTTCTACATTTCTTTGATAACTTGTAAGAAAAATCTTAACAAACTAGCAACAAGGAAAATAACATAATTCATACTAAAATTTGAGTGTGTTCGGGAAAAGAATTTTTGAAACAGTAGTTTCTTGAAAGTTTTTTCTGGGACCTAATGGAGGATCCTAATGAATACATCTAAGGCTTTTTTGTTTGTGGGGTTTTTTTTAAGATCTTCCTATAATTAAGGGATGTTGAGTATTGCATGCATACTGTCTTACCTCTCTTTTGTCTGTACAAATGAAGACATTTTCCATAGAACTAGACTGTATTTATCTGATACGTGAGAACAAAATGCACTGGCTAAATCTTAATTAATGTAGTATGGATGAATGAGATATTCAGGGTGTGGGAGCAAGAATTCACATGTTGCTATATAAAGATTGTGAATTCTAATTCACATGCATAAGGTCTGTACAGAAACCCTCCTTTTGGCACCTCCTAGCATTAATATTTGACTTTGTAACATTTAAAAGCAACACTTCGTATGTCTGTCTTCGGTTTTAACAACTAATAAAATTCCATCGTGACTAGAAATATTTGGAAGACTTTCCAACATTTCTCCTTCCATGTAGATGATTTTTTAGAAAAGGGAGAAGTGAAATGTACTTTAAGGCAATTCCAGGTGTTTTCGTCAAAAAGATATTTGAGGGCAGTTTGTATATAGCTGCTGGGTGGAACCTGCAGCTAGAGTATATTTTCCCTGGAAACAGTATTATGGTCAGTACTGGCAGAACCCTTGGAGAACTGATAGGTCTCTCCTAAGCAAGTGCAAGATGACATTTTTAAAAAAATTTTATAAGTTAGCTAAATTTGGATAGTTGTTTCCCTAGGAACACCAAGAGATACAACTGTTTCTGGAGAAAATGTAATGTCTTCACAGTTTGAGGCAAAAGCTTAAAATACCAGCGAAATACGGTCTTTTTTTAAAGTCATTTGCAAAAGATTTTCCCCATGAAATAGCAGGACCATTTCTCTTGCAGGCTTTGTAGGTATTCTTTTATATGTATACACTTTGCATGCAAAATGCATTCTGAACAGTTAAAACTGGTTTAACTGTGAATAAAAGCCAATGAAATGGAAGTCGTACAGTGGGAAGTATCAGACAATCCTAATTATAAGGCATGGTGGTTTTGCTGCAGGTCATGCTGCCAGTTCCGTCTGTAATTGGATATCCAGGGGAGCTAGCTGGCTCGGATTTGTAGAAAACAACCCAATGAAATAGTTACCTTTTACTCATTAACATTGCCTTTCATAGATTGAAGAAGAGAAAAAAAGGAAGAAAGAAGAAGCAGCCAGGAAAAAACAACAGCAGGAAGTAAGTGTTCAGATCCTTTCAATCTGGCTTTGAAGAAAAGTGTTAGCAGCAGTAGTCACGTGCAGAAAAGATTACATTAGAACACAGGCGCTCTGCCCGGCCTTAACTGGGCCTCCTTTTTTTTGTTTGTTTGTCTACAATTTCCTGCTCAGAATGACTTTGGCTTGCAGTTCAGATTTGAATTTTCAGCTCCTATTATAGAGAAGCCGTCTTTGAAAACACAACTAAAAGCTGCAAAAACTTCTTAGAACTTGTAGCACTTACTTTAGACTATAGACAGTATTTCTTCCTTAACTGCCAAAGGTAGTATCTTACATGCCTGTTAGAGAAGATTTTGCTTGTGTCATCTATTATTTTCTTCCCTTTCCAGTATTGTAGGTATGTGTGAAAACTTTTTTTTCTCTTTAAGAATCCACCTGTTCCACTCTGAAATGTAGAGTTTTGTAAAAATGCATTTTATCTCTGTAGTTGGAACTGAGATAGCTCAAAGGCTTTAGGCTTTGAATGAGGAGTAGACAGCCAGAGGAGATGAACTCGTAAAAAGAAAAGATTGTTTGCTGTGCTCATGATTCTTAACAGTACAGGAAATGCATTCCTGGGTTAAAAAATGAAGTAAACATTTAGAGAGCACAACGTACAGAGAGAAAAGCAGATAAATAGCATTTATAATCCATAAATTCCAAATAGCTTTTGCATTCTTTCAAAAAGGTGACTCCCTTGCATTGGGCATAAATTACTTGGAAAGGATTCTGAGATGTGGTTGTTTACAGATAAATGAAAGTTCAGTTTATTTTCAGTCCAATTACTTGCATCCTGATCCTGCTGTGACCTGCACAGAAACCTGTGCTTGTCAGCAGGAAACTGTTGATGAAGGGGGTTCCCTTTGCAGTGAGTTAACTGCTGAATATTCTTTACTTGTAGCAACTATTCACTTAATGTTTACACCTAAAACACTAAGCAACCAAATTATCAAAATTAAATCTAGTTTTTAGAGTATATAAGCAAGTTATTTCGAGTTTCTGCAGTATATCTCCTTTATTAAGTGGTTCTCTGCAGATTTAAAACACATTTTTTTCTCCCAGACAAGCACATCTAGGACTTACTGAGTTGCTCCTCACTGAAAGTTTCTTTTCACACAATAAAAAATTGTAAATTAAATTGTAAATTTGGTTTGCAAATTATAGTCTACTTTTCCTTTTGCGTATGTGACAGATTGTCAGTAATTAACTGTGATGTTAATGCATGTTTTATATTACAGGCAGCAAAACTGGCAAAAATGAAGATTCCACCACATGAAATGTTTAAATCAGAACATGACAAATATTCCATGTTTGATGAAAACGTAAGAGACTTTTCTCTAGATACAGAGTGGTTTTCCTTCCCCAGTTGTACATACTCAGTTGTATATTTATGTAGCTGATCTTGTTCCGGAACCTCCAGGGCAGTGCTATAGTGAAAGGAGGGAGGAGAGGAAGAAAATGAGATATATTAAATTTATTGCACATACATATTGTATTGGGGAGCAAGGTTGTCTGTTAGCCATCATTTCAAGGGTATTTTCATTGTACACTGCTCTCCTTTGGCCTCCCCTGCAGAGCAAAATTCCCTGTAAATGTTGTGGGTAGGAACATGCATGATGTTTGTTCACAGATTTATTACCCTGTTGCAAGGCAAAGAATTCACTTGCAAGTACAAACTCCCCAACTCTGCCAGAACTGATGCTATTCAGAGAGGTCCTGTGCTTCCTTTTAGGTTCTGCCCGCTGTTTTGCTCTCTCCTGGCAAAGGATCTCTGAAGGGGCTGTACAAATAACTTTGCTCTTGATTGCTCCCCATGAGGATCAAAGGTGTTACTCGGAAAACATAAAGCGCTGTTTCTTCAGCGCTTGATCCGGGACATTGATCCTGCTTCTGCCAGTCCTCTTCACCAGCACAAATTCAGGCCTGGGGGGCAAGCAAGAATGGAGAGTGTAAATACTGGAAAATACCCCTGCAAGCCAAGGACAATGTCCATAAAAACCCTCTTCATACTTTCTCCATTGAGAACACTAATCTCTTACTGCTTTTGCTTTAAGCCTTGGATTCAATATGCTACTATGACTAAAAGTGGTCTCTTAACCATCTGTTCAAGAATTAGTCATTATTCTCTTAACTATAACCGTCTGGAAGTTAGTTGTCTAAACTTCCCTTACTTAGTATGGGACAGAAAATAAATATGTCCTTTGCCCCTTCATTAACGAGGAAGGGAACATACACAAATAGTGAAGGTTAGTTGTCAAACTTCTAGGTGACTAAAATTAGTCAAGATGCACCCCATCCTCACAGCTTGTGATTATGACATTATCCCCTGTCTTATTAAAACATGATTCCATAAGGAGCAAAAGTAGTCCAAGATTAAATATTCTCTCTTTTTTTTTTTAATATTTCAGGGATTTCCCACACATGATACAGAAGGCAAAGAGCTCAGCAAAGGACAGATTAAGAAGCTAAAGAAACTTTATGAAACCCAAGAAAAGCTATACAAGGAGTATCTACAAATGGTTCAGAATGGAAGTGCAAATTGAAAACAACTGGACTTTTTTTAGAAGGCGAGTGCTGGGTCACCACTGAAGAAGTGAGCATCTACTGATGCTCAAATTTCTGTTTACACTTTTATGTGCAAAGTAAAAATCCTGTTTACGTGGATTAATAACGTCATCTGGAACGTCAATAAAAATCCATTCTTAAAAAACGCCAACTGTAAGAAGTTTCTTCACAACAACTGTAGCAGACTGAATGGTTGCCAGTTCTATTTGGGAAGGTGCTGCTCAGTCAGCAAATCCACGTAAGGATTCTTTATTATAGCTGTCCAGGCTTTGGTTAATTTCCCCTGCATACTGATCTCTATCTAAGATCCACTGTAGCTTGCATTCTGGAATATGTCACTGTCAGCAAAACCTGCTACTGAATGGGAGCTGAGTAATTTGTCCCACAGTAAGAACCGTATTTTCCAGATGACTTTAGTATCTTTACATAAGCAGGAAAAGTGGGTAGTTCCATGGTGATACTTACTCTAGCTGCTGTTATTAAAAACTCTCATAAGTGTACCCAGAACACTTTGCATAGTAGAAGCTAACAGTCCCTTTGTTGCAAAAGGGAACAGATTATCATCTTTGCTCAACCTGCAGCTGCAATCAAGGGAGTAAGTACAAGGCAAAAGCACCTGCATTGAACAAACAGGTGGGAAAGACATGAAGGGCTAATGGTGGAGGGTGGTGTGTTCTTGGAGCTATCCCTCCAAGGAAACAGGAGTGCTGCCAAAGTATCTGCATACCCAAAGTACTCAGTACCTAATTACTTGTTCAGAGCCATGGGGAATTACCAGAGGGTTTCTAACTGAGATAGAGTTTGTGGATTGGTTTGCAGTTAGGAAATACAGCTAGACATTGCTCATTATTCAAGACTGATGTTTTTATCACAGCAATTTAACCCCGAGTTAATAATCTTTCTGATGTAGTATGGTCACCTTGTGTCTGCAAGGACAGTTCTCTATTGCCTAATAATGCATTTCACTGGCAGCAGCTACTAAATGGACTAAAGTTAATCCTAAAAAATATCTCACTTTCTTCACAACTGCATATAACAGCTAAGTGTCCAATATGCAGAATTGTATCCACCAAGTATTCTTAAGCCTCAAGGTGACTTGCAGAAAGTCATAATGTGACACCTCTGTTCCGTCAACTCTTAGGTTCATGCTGTAACCATTAGGCTATGTTCCTTTCCTTAATTAAAACATATTTGCTTTATTTTTATATTTTTGTATTTATATTTATTCTTCTGAGGAATGAACATTACTTGGAGTAACAGAAAGCCCTTATTAGGGTTTGTCTGTGCCTTTGAAAACATACATAATGTTAAGGTCAGTAAAACACATGCATCTTGTATGCAGAAAATAAAACTTGTTGTGAAGTACAAGTTGTATGTGACCTCTGTATAGTGGGAAGAACAGAGATCTTATCTTATTCCACAACTGTCTTTTTGAAATATGGTTTACAAAGCTTTTACTTTAGCTTGCTATTACTAATTTAATTCATTTTGCATTCAGTATTTGATGATTCTGTTTATTTCTAATGAATTGTATAAATGCATGTCTAAACTGCACAGTGGTACTTCAGCCAGCGAGAGCTACAAGGGCAACTTCTCCATCCTTTGGCCCGTGAACAGAAGAGGATCAGTTGCATTTTTACACCATTTTAGATTCTGAACCCTTTCCACATCATCAGCGCATCGTTTTCTTCCCAGCGTGCTCCCCCAAGATGCACGTGCACTCAGGATATCCGTGAAGGGATGGGATGTGCCTAGGCTGCTCATGAAGTTGCTACGTAATGTCAAATAGTGACACTATTTTGCTTACAGAAACTCTTTTTTGGTAATATGAAGTTAGCACTTGCTTAAAATAGTTAGTATGTAACTATGGAGAAGACACTGTTAATCAATCCACTGCTGTCCTGGATTGTAGTTTATGACATCTGCATGATAACATCCTGGCTTTTGCCTCCACACACTGGTTTTTCTCCTCCTGCTATGTTTTTAGTAGAACCTCATCCAATTCCATAATTTATCTACTACATCAGTGTAGATGAATTTAAAAAAAAATGCCTTTTCCCTTCCCAAATGCTTTATTTTGTTTCTGGGACAACTCTCTTTGCATAGATCTTAGCATGTCAGATTCGTGTTCTCAAAGATTATCTTCTAGTCTTTCTGTATGCTTCCCGCATGCACCCACTGCTTCCTCCCTTGGTATTTTTTTTAAATTCAAAGTTAGTCGTGTCAGATAAGAGTCTGCTGTACTTACTGCCCCATTAAGGTCTTATTCTACCTCCAAAATTATTTAGCTTGTGCTTCCCATTTCTGTATTTTGTTTGACTGGCAATTTGATCATTTTAAACTAAAATGATTTGAAAGAATCCGTATCTGAAACATCAGTGCTGCTAAAGTCATCTTTCTCTTCTGCTACGGCATAAAAGCTTTCCTATCTTTGAATTCTCTTAGAACACAATCAAAAGTCTCCTAAAATCAATGGGATTCTTTTCATAGACATCATAAGGATCAGAGCCTTTGAAATCCCCTCCTCTTCAGGCTCACCTTGTGTCTTGGGTGAGCACTGTTCTTCCACATAGCTGCTTATTCTCTCCTGCTTTTTATAGTGCTCTGCTATCTAGTTCATGCATTTTTGAAGTTGCCTTCTTCAAGCAAGCTTGTCACTTGACTCCTCAGCAGTAAAGCCCTCAAAACCTTCCCATACTTGAACTTTTCTTCCCATACTTGAACTAGTGTTCCAGTTGCAATTTTCTCTTCCGACCTGTTTCAGCTGTCCTTGGAAGCCAGCATTGTCAGTAAGGAAAATGAATCATCTGTGAGTTAGTTGACAGGCCTGAGTGTTTTTTATTAAAAAAAAAAAAAAAGGCACACAAATTGGCAACTCCTCCTGTAAAGAAGCTGCTAAAATAATTTTACCTTGTTACACAAACAGGAAGTTAATTCATTCTCTCCAAATAAAAGAATTTTGCCCATATTCCAAGTTCCCTTTTTTTCTGAAAGCAGCAGGATAATAAAAACAATGACCTTGCCAAAGAGTCAGAAAAACAGACTTAGTCTCCTAGAATTTGTAACAAAAAAACAAATCTCCAGAGCTACTACAGATCGGTTACATCTATCCTCTCTGCAGCCACAATTTAGCAAAAACCAGTTTGCATAAAGTCCTGGTGAAGGAGAACTTGCTAGCCAACAAAGAATGCTGCAGCCAGGCCTGGATGCACACTGTTTAAGATGACTTTTTCAGGGAAGGTGTGCCAGTTGATCTGTGCAATCACTGAAACTGTGCAGCACACCCCCTTTTCCCTGGCAATCCATCAAGGTGGCACTTAGTGAATTCCACTGCACTGGCTCAGTGAGAGTGACCTGGCAACCAGAAGGGAATGAAACAGCAGTGCTCTGCGTTCAGTAGCTTAGTCACCTGTCTCAGCAAGGAAAAGGGACAGGACACACTCCACAGTTTTTTGGTTTTTTTTTAATTTTAAAATGGGTGTGTATGCATACACATGCTTGGGGAAGCCAGTCTGGAATGTAATTTTCTAAGCATTATGAAAATGAAAATCCCCACAGCAAAATGTAGGAATTTTTTAATATTTCAATTTTCTGGAATACAGACCTCCTACTGGTCTGTACAACATGGAGCTTTTTATTTCCCCATCGAAGAATTTACTCAGAGATGGCAAGGTAAGGTAAATGTGTGGTGTTTCTGTTTTTAATTGCACCCTTGGTTGAAGGCCAAACTTTGCAGCAGCGAATTCTGTTTCTGTCTTTTGCTCAGAGTGTGCCCTTCAGCCCTTCTAACGTGAATATTCACATTAACATCAGAGGTGAATACCGCTCCACTACAGAGAACAAGTTCCTCCATCACTCAGTTTGTCCAGATACTGGTAGAAAAAATCTGTGAATCCTTCAGTCTGGTCTTGTTGCCACCAATCTTTGCAAAGATTAAACTAGTGAGTGCTTAATTACATTTATGGTGCTCTTTGACCTCTTTATATTTGTTGTTTGCTGTTCCAAGAAACCACAAGATGCCTTTTAAGTGTGCAAATAAGCACACATACAGTACATACTTTCAGCTTATTTTTCTACGTTTTAAGCTAAGTTTAAACATTTTCAGGTGGTGGTAGTTGTTGGACCAACTTTAGCTCCCTCTTTAATTACACAATTTCTACCACACAAATATGGAAAGGAATTTTTACTGCTTTCTGTGATTTCACAGGACAATTTCTATACAGGACACTGTACTGCATGCACAGTACTTAGCGTGTCTCATGAGAGAACAAATTAATTGAGAAGCACATTAGCTACTTAGTACCAAGACTCTACTTAGCAATGAGCTAAGTTCTTCCTCCCCCTCCAGAAAAAGTCACTGATGAACTTTTATCTGTCAAATTAGGCTGTGAATGTCTGGCATCTCCCTAAGTGAGAGCAGTTTCATTAATACCCACCCCAGGGCAGAAGACACAGTCATTTTTAAAATGCCAGTTACAGATCTCCACCTAAGTGTTCTCTCCAGTGTCTAGTGCATCTGGTTGGCAGCTCTGCCAAATCCCTTCTCTCATTTTTGGTTCTCCAAACTCAAGTATGCTAGGCTGGGTGTTTAAATCAAGCCAGGGTGATTCAGCAAATGTCTTTTTGCAGCTCTCTGCAGGGTGGGAGCACCTGACAGCAAGATGACTCCACAGATTATGCCTTGTCCCCAGTCCTGAAGTTACCAACTGTGCTTTGAGAGGTGAGGCAACACTCAGCCAAAATCCCTTATTGATTATGGGAGATTAATGCCTTTGGAGAGAGGCACTGAAAATCCAAATGATGTAAGGTAATTTAAATATGTGTTTACTTCAAAATACATCAGTGCAGGAAGAGCGCCAAGTACTTCCAGCACTCTGGCCTGTTTCAAGGCTTTAATAACTGGTCCAGAAGAAAACAAATCTGCTTTTGCAAGATTATTCTAATTTTAATTTAATTCAAGGTTTTCAGCATTTATGAGAACTGCATTAATGAGATAGCAACTAGTGCTGAGGGACAAACTTGTTATGCTCTTCTTTTGGAAGACTGAGAATTCAGTGTAGCCACTACTATGATAAAAACTGTCCCAAAATTAGAAATCATGGAAATATGAGGAGGCCATTAACCTGCTGATGTTAAAAAAATGACTAGTTTGGAGGAAAAGGGAATGGCAGTTGAAAGCAAAGAAAAGAAGTGGAAGAACCTTCCACTGAGCATATCCTCTGGCCCACCAAATCTGCCTGTTTGTGCAACTGACTCTACAACATTCCTGCAGTTCTTCACCTCTTTGAATGCAATTCGAGATTATCTAATTTTTAATTACAGGATTGGTACCTATTTAACGATTCCTTAGTTATTCCTGTCACTTCACTTCCTACAATAACTGAATTAATCCAACATTAATGTATCGATTAGTTAATAACATACTGGTCTCCTAATTTCCAAATTTTAATTTTGCCCATGAAAGGGTTGTGATGAAAAACCCTAGTTGTTAATGACTGAAATCCAAGTCTAAATTGCAGACCTGAAAAAACCTTTTATAGAACAAGGGAGTCCACTGACACAACAAAGGCTTGGAGTTTTCTCCTATGGAGTGAACGATTACTAAAACTCCTAAGTGGCTTCAGAGGCTGAAATTGCACCATTCCTGACACCATGCTACACAGCACCTGATGCTTACAAACTGCCATGCAAACAGAAGCCGGGCTGTTTTTTGAGGAAGTTATGACCCTATCTAGAGTAGGAAACAATAGTGGCATGGCTAACAGCTGCATTTTCAAAAGGTGCTTGATCTGAAACGTCAAAAAGGGGCGTTGTTCCTGGAGGGTTTTTGGTAATAGTAAACAGCTCTTTGATTTACCTTTCAACTTTGAAAGTTTTGTCTTATCCATGCAGATGCTATACAGAAAGGTTCTTGAACCCACAATCACATTAATTTAGCTAAAATGCGACCCTTCAAACGTGTATCTGCTAGGACAGTAACCTTACGGCGCAGGCAGGTGACTGAGCAGAAGGCAGGCATTGCCAAGCCTATCTTTGCTGCTGAAGACGCCGGCAGAGCAGGACCACGTTCAGAGGCCGGTCACAGGACGCCTCACGAACAGCACTTCCCAGCCCTCAGCACGGATCGTCTTGACGACAAACCGAAGGCGACGCAGCAGCAAACTGCCCGCGTGAGAGCTGCGGCGGTAACGGGTCTTCGGCAGCCTAAGCGCACGTTCAACCACCGCCGCCTCCTCCTCCTCCCCCCCGCACGGCCCACCGAGTCGGCCGCCCCGGGCACACCCCGCGGCCCTCAGCCCTTCCCCGCCCACGGCCCAGCCTCCACCGAACCGCTCACGCCGCGGGGAGCCACGGCGCCGCCAGGCTGATTGAAGGGCACCCGGGCACCGGGAACAACGCGAGGCCGCCGCCCCGCCGAGGGCCCTTCCCGGCGTGTTTCCAGAGCGCGGCCGCCATGTTGCCGCTGCCCCCCCGCGCGGCCTCTGTCGCTTTAAGGACGCAGGCACGAGCCCACTCTCCCCCCGCTCCCGCCCCGCATCACGCGCTCGCCCCGCGCGCCGCCAGCCCCGCGCGCGCGCCCCCCGCGCCCCCCTCCCCGCGCTGCGCTCGCTCTCTGATTGGCCGAGCGCCGCGCCGTCGGATAGTCAACATGGCCCGCGTGCGGCGTGGCGGCCCTGGCGCCGGATGGACCAATCGGGAGCCTCTTTGTTGAGGGAGGCGCCCGCGCTTCGGCCAATGGGAGGGCGCTTTCTTGGCGGCGGCGCAGCCCGAGTGAGCCTGCGAGGAGCCTAGCGGCTGGCGCTGCTGCCTCTGCGGGCGCGAGGGGACGCGGGGCGCGGGCAGGTGAGGGCGCGGCGGGGCGGCGGCGCCGAGCGCCCGGTGGGGCTGGCGGAGCGCGGGGAGCGGGCCCCGTCAGGGCCTGCTCCGGGGTGGAGCTCGGTGGCGGCGGGGGCCGCCTGCAGCCGCCTGGCGGGGAGGGGCGGGCCCGGCCCGGTCAGGCACCATTTTAAGGCTGGCTTGAGAAGTTTGGACCGAGAGAAGAGGGAGTCTGCGTCGCTCTGAGTCTGGCGGAGGGGGACGGAGCGGTTCCGGCCACATGTATGGCCGCTCTCGCCCGCCCCGCGGAGCCTGGCGGCGAGCCCTCCCTTCCCCCGCCCTCCCGAGGGAAGTGGGGGAGGAAGGGGGTGGGAGGGCTGTTGTTTGTGGTGAACAGTTTCTCCGTCTTTCTCACCCCGCGGTGTTCGGGCTGAGTCAAACCCTTAGACGCTTAGGTTAGGCGTGATTCTTTCGTTTGACCTCATCCACGATCTTGTGCTCCCTCAGCCTGGTGTGGGATTTTGGTGGCTTAGTTTTTCGTTTCGAGGTCCTTGTCTTCCAAGTGAGGGCCTGTTGAAAATTTTTTCTGCTGTTTACAGATTGTGATGATAGAGTTTGTAGGATTTGTCTGACTCTGTTCCTGTAACATCTGCTAACGAGGCTTCAAAATAAAAAGGTAGAGAAGCAAGTATGTAAGTTATAGGCGAAGCCAGAACCACTAGGCAAATTTTTATAAAGTTGCCTCTAACCAAAATAGTGTTCCCTCAAGAAAACTGCCAAGGTTAAGTATTGCTAACGTTCAGGGCTTGTGGAACAGGTTAACGACTTTCTTCCTCTTGACTATTTTTTCATTATTGCTTCTAATTTTCCTTACAAAAAGTGTCAGACTATGACGTTTGTGGCTTCCCACAGGGTTGCATCCCAGCAGCTCTAAAACACAAGTCACAGCTTTCCCTTCTGATTTGTTGTAGTTACAAAAACCAGTAACAATTGTGGGTAGAAGTCTTTCTGGGAGTCTATTAGTTTCCTGTTTCATATTCTAGTTGTGTTTAGAAGGTTTGTACAGCAAGACATTGGCTTTTTTAGCAGAGAAAATTTATTCTGTGTACACTTCTACTTATGAATAGGTTTTGCCATTAAATACTGACTTTTCCTTTAAAGTTGCATCCTTCAGGATGTTACTCGTCCTTATAATGAACTTTTGCTTAGCGTGCATCAAGTTTACAGTTTCCTGCAGTTTCAAGTGACTAATGGCGTGTGACATTTGTTGTAGACAAATTGCAGCGGCCTGCTTTGTGGGACAAGTGGTTGATGTAAGTGTTCTTGCCCAAAAGCTTCACGTCTTCATTAGTCATTTGAAAACGGTGAACTGTCCAGAAGAAATAAGATAGAAATTTTGCCTCTTACTGGCGATGGTAGCAATAATACCTTACGCTATTATTTTCTTGGAGTTCTGATAGCTTTTTCATGTCTTGATTGTCTGTAAACTGAGCTCACTTGCTTGGAAATAACTAAGGCAATAAATGTGAAGGCTCAGTGCTTTAATGCTGTACTTTTTCAACTAGGTGTGTATTTTTTAACTTTTGTCTCTAAAATCACCTTGCTCTCCCCTCCCCTGCCCCCACCAGCTTTTACTGAACAATTTTGTTACTAACTCTCTGATAGTAAAGTCATTGGAAGACAGCTGTAATGTAACTGGGAATCACAAGCTGTTTTGTAAGAAAGCTGCTTCTGATTATTTATTGATATACTTTTTACTTTTTAGTTGCTGAAGGAACAGCTTTGAGGAGCGAAACAAGACCTGAAGTATGTGTTTGCACCGGGGAATGGTGTCTTTTTTTTTTTTCCTCTTTTGTTGTTGTTTCTTGTTACTTAGGTGAATGACTTCTGTCAGAACATGCAGGATTCATGCCTGTTCCAAGGCAGATAAATTCAACTGCTTTTTAAAATTACTCAGGTTGTGGGAACTTTATTCCATGTTTTCCAAACATGAATGAGGATGGAATGAGAATCTTGCCTTCCCTCAGCAGTATTAAGAAGTAGTTCCCTGCAGGAAATACAACACAAACAACTGAGCAAAAGAATTTGTATGTGGAGCGGTTTTTTTCCATTATCTCTGTCATTGGGCCTAGGTTGGAAGAGACAAGTCTCCGAGGCTAATTTTTAAGTAATGCGAGTCTGCGTTTTTATTTGCTTACTATTGGTTCCTTTAATGGTGACTAGGATCATATAACTTGTTGGCTGAACTCTGATATTAGGTCAATTTGTTATGTCTTACCTTTTTAATCATATCTCTTTTTTCTGCCCTCTGTCTGCTATGGAAGGACAGACTCATGTATGCTCCTTTATTTCTTCAGCTGTAAGATAGTAAAATTCTTCTGTTTTGCTCTAGCGGATGATTGCTGGCATTGCTACTTTCTCTTGTTATATTTAAGGCAAGAATAAGTGTTTGCAAATAAATATGCTTGGGTTGCTTAAACACACATAGTCTACCAGAAGCCCCTTTGTTTGTTCCTGGACTTAATCTATGGGGTACACTCACCTGCTTTTTTGGTAGATGTTAAGGAACTTTACCTCCTGTGGAATAATCTAAATATACTGTTAGTACTTTTTTAAATAAACAAAGCTGTTCAACTCCATTTAAAGTGGTTGTGAAAAGTGTTGCTTTTCTAGCTTAGAGCAGGAATTGACACTTTTTGGATGGAAGAGCATGTGCGATCTCTGGGCCTCCTGCTTTGATTGCCATTTAAAATGTCATTAGTGCTTAGGTGGTTCTGTGGTAGCCCTGTATTGGAAGCTGGGCTAAAGACCAGCCTGTTGGCTCTTAAAGAATCTAAGAAATCAGACCTGTCGACTCTCATGAGTGCTGTAAGGTACTTTTTATTCTAAATTTGACTTGCAGACTAACATCTGCTTTCTTGAAAGGTTGATAGGGGAAAATAGCACCTTATGCTTCTGTTTGATATGTAGAGTTTACTTGGATTTGTGATTAACTGTTTAGAATGGGGAGGGGGAGCCAACCTGTGTGACTACAATAGATACACAGGCTTAGGTATTTCACCCCAGTAAAGAAATAACAGCAAAATAAGTTAGGCCATCTGGCTCCCTCTGGTTTCTTGGGAGAGCTAATTTAGATCTTGGGGGCTGGGGTAGCTGTGCTAAACTCGGTTCTGATCATTGCTAATACCAAGACTTTCAACTTCTGTGTTTGCACTTTTGTTTTCTCACTCCTGATAAATAAATTCAAGGCAAGTCTTTATATAGGGGATTCTGCCTTCGTAGCTGCTGTCAAAAACCCTTTACTTGATAAATGATTTTCTTTCCTTAAGTGTTTTGCTTCTCTTTATCTAGAAGCAGTTTCAGGTTGTCATTCAGCATAGTGCAGCAGAAGCCTCTCTAATCATGGCTATCTCTGTGAATAGCTGCAAGTGAGGCGTATTTTTCTGCTCAGGTGACATAAGAAAAAAGTAATTCTGAAGTTGTAATTCATTTGAAGCTTCATTATTTTCAGATCAGGCATAGTAATATAGTATATGCAGAGATTAAAAATTCATTATTTACTGTGATACTGTCAAGGACTTAGAAAATAATATATTTGTATCTTCTTTGGCTTGATTTTTTGATTAGTCTAGGAAACTGACACTTGTCTTCAAACTGAAGACTTATCTGATAGAAATGAATTAGCGTCTGTAATACTTAACAAAACAAATAAGTTTAAAAGGGTTAAATGAAAGCACCTAACAGACTGTTTAAAAACTATGAGCAAGTTCCAGTTTGGATTGGGTATTATGGTAGCTATTCACTTTAGTGTAAGAGATTATGCATGATGAATTTCTCAGCAAAACCAGCAGCTGTTAATTTATATTGAGTTTTTAAACAATGACCTGTTTTCGTTTTCTGTTGAGGTAAACAGATTACCATTAAAGTATTTTTAAACACTGTATTTCAACTTGCAGGTGGATACAGGCACACAGATGGCAGATAACAGGTATGTTGAACGACTGTTTTCTTGAAATTAAATCAAAACAGTAAGAGCTAACTGTATATGTGGTCTTCTGTGGGAGATTATTTTTTTTTACCTTTGAAGAACAGATTACCACACTTGGATAAGAACAAAATGCTAATATTTTCTCCAACTGGACTGTGTTTTCTTACAGCAGGGACAAAACCCTCATTTGGTACAGGAGAAACTGAGATTGTAGTGTATTGGATATAGAATTACTCTGTTCTTGGATTAACATAATTTGTGTTGTCTTGATTCAGTTTTCAGGGTTCATATTTAAATGCACTGAGGACTTGAAGACAACACTGATAATCAGCTTTGATCTGTACGATTTAAGCATGCAAAAGGCACTGTTTTATTTTCTAGTTTTTATAGCATTTTTTTTGACAAATAACAGTGTTGTTAAACTGGCATAAATACGTAGGTGATGCTGGTCTTCTGAGCCATGCAGTGCACTAGGGTAAACTGGATAAGCAGGTCTGTCCAGTAACTAATAATTCCATTTGCATATGTGGTATCTCTTCTCCTTTTGTGTTGGAGTTGGGGTTAATTTCAGCAATATCCAGTCTGTATTTTGCAACCTATAAACTGGGAGGGAACACAGGGAATGCTCGCTGGCTGTTGACTCATTCTGAGCCCTCTCTTTCTCTAGCACAGTGTGATGGAAGGCATTGCAGCAGGGAGGTGGGGAGGACAGGGGCATCTCTTTTTAGAATAGAAGTGAATGTAACAACTTGATAGAGAAATTCAAAACAAAGAGCTTTGTTCTCTTGTTTATCTTTCTTACCTGTATCCTTTCTTGTGTTTTTATTTATTACTTACACTAAAAGGGTGTCTTGATTTTTCCCTTGTGAGTAATAACATTTTTCTATCCAGAGTGACCAGTGCAGATAAAAGGCCAGCCGTTCACTTACTGAGATGAATTTATCTGTCAGTGGTTTTTGTTTGGGGTTTATGTATTTTGTTTTGTTGTGGGTTTTGTTTGTGTCCGTGTGGCTTTGCCTTTCCTTTGCATCCTGTTTGTCTTAGGAAAGCTAGTTTCATATTCAAACTTTTAAGTTTTGAAAGAAGTCTTCTAGTGGCATCCTTGTTTATAAAACTTGCCCTGTAGTAAACACTGAAAATTCAGAATATTTTTGTTCTTAAATATTAAGATTTTTATAAAGTGATGCCTTTTCAATATGTTAAATTTTTAATTCTTTTAGTAAAACAGAAGATACTGCTTCAGATTCTGTGGAGGCCGCTAAAAATGCAAGTGACAAAAAAGGTAATACATAGTAGTAAGTAACATATTACAAAGGTAGAATAAGCCTCGTATATTGAAACTTCTTTATCTACAGTTCCAAAACCTTTACAGTCAAAACTAAAGATGTGTTCGCTATTGAAAGCAAAGCAATGGTTTCTAGGCTGTTCGCTTTCTGATGTTTTCTGTTATTTACTGCAGCCAAGAGCAAAATAAAGGCTATGTTTTTGTAACATAGTATATTTGCAACATAGTATTTTGTATATAGTGTGACTAGATAATTCACTATTGCATGAACTAACCCACTAGACACTTGCAATAAGGCCTGTATAGACTAGCTTTTAACAACATGCTGTCTTTTTCAGCATAGTTATTAAAGTGAGCATGTATGCTGGTTCTTTGCTATCTTCTTTGTAGGAAGATGCATCTTTATAATATGTTCTTTTGAGGCTTTTATTATTTGTTTGGAAGGTCTACAGATAACTGCTGAATAATGCTTTTCAAATTAGTGCTTCTATGTGCAGAAGAGCCACAGGGCCATTGTTATTAACCTGAATGCTCAAATTTGGAAGTTATAGTGAAATACACTTCACATACGTGGTCACTAAATGTTCTTTAGGTCTCACTTTTTTTAAGAAAGCCTTTGTGACTGGCAATTGGAAATCACATAGAAACTTCTCACAGTCATGTTGGATTAAGAAAAAACAACCATCACCCCCAAACAAACAACAAAACCCAACAAGCAACGCGCAAACCTGCTTATATAAAAGCTTCATCAAGTTAGTGTGTGCTATGCAGTTAATGTGTTTTAATGTCTGGGGAGAAGAGCAATGAGAAAGAATGGAAAGATCTGAAAAGCAAATGTCTTCCCACTATGAACACCTGTGCATTTATTAGCAAGGATTTTTAACTCCTAACCAGAAGCTTTTTAGATCTAACCTCCTATAAAAATAGTCTTCTGTGAACTGTTGTGATGACTGTTTGAGGAGTCTTGCAGATTGTAGAAGTATCTTGATGTAAAAAAATTAGTAGTTGTTAAGGAAATGGTCATAGTGCTATGCTCCTCTGTTGTAGAGTGCACAGTTTTCATCATTTTTTTTTCACAAGTCAGACTAACTGGAAAACACTTACAAATGTCTTTGCGAGAGAACCACTTAATTATACAAATTTATATGCAGCTGATAAGCTACAGCTACTATAGATGGAGGGTAGAAAAGCCCCTACTTTGCACTTTCGTACATAACAGGGAAGACAGGAAATTTGCTTATGTCATCAGTCTACTACTAGCTTCCAAAGCAAAGATTTGATATGTTTGCAAGGCAAAAGGAGCATTTTCTATCATCCAGTTTTATCTTTCTGAAATCTGATGTTGGAGTAATTTTGCTCAAGTTATTAGTTAACGGTAGTGGTGCTATTTGGATCTGGAAAATAGTGAGTATTTTTACTGTGACTGTTGTAAGACCCGTAGTATGACAAAAGCGCTATAAATGTATTCAAATTAGTTTTAAAAGTGGTTTTCTGTCTTCATAGAAAAGCTAGCAGACCAAGTGATGCAAAATCCACAGGTCCTGGCAGCTCTGCAGGAACGTCTTGACAACGCAGTGCTTACTCCTTCAAGTTACATTGAAACGTAAGTAATGGGCATAATAAAATTCTTGAAAGACTGTAAACATAATAGAATGTTATTACTGTATAATTAAGGTGGAAATTAGAACAAATTATTCATTAAGAAAAATGGTTTGACTTCATGATTCATAGTGGCCTGTGTCTGGAAGGAAGAGTCAAATTTTGGTTTACTTACACAAAATTGCAAACAAAATTTTGTCCAGTTCAGTATTTTCCTCGGCTGTTATTACTTTGGTTAGCAATAACTCCTCTACCCCACTGTTTCCTTCTGTGACCCTTACTCTGTCAGGGTGTGCGCTGCATTGACTGATAATTTCTGTAAGATTACTGTCTGGGATGTAGTGGAAAGTTTAGGACCTGTAAATACGTAGTTTGAAGCTTAGTTTTATATTAACTGTAGAATGGACTTAAACTTTAAAATTTTGCCTTTAGTAGATAGTTGTGCTTTTATTTCTTGACTGGGAATAGCTGGTAGACACATTTAAAAAAAAAATCTATAAAAAGTTCTTTTTATGTGTCTATATATAAATGCTTTATAACTTAAGGTACGGACGGGTAATGTGTACTTTTCTGAGTATGACCGATGAATTAAAACTTTCCACTGTAGAATGAACAGTTCTTATTTTTCATAGATGGATCAGCACAACTCTGGTCTCAAAGTTCAGGTGTAAACAAAGGTATTAATTTCAGATCTCTGAACTACATGGGGAGGGTGGTGACCCCAGGGAATGGAACAGACGATAACACCTTTGAGACCAGCTTGGGTAGGAGAGGATTCTTTCAACTTTTTGAAATAGGTTTTGAAGAAATATGTATGTTTGACATAATGTAAACATAATTTGACATAATTTTAAAATTGTACTTAGTTATAAGCAGCCTGTTTCACAGTGATGTTAAATAATGCTGAGGCAACTAGCTTTTAACCTTAAAGATTTGTTTGGTTTTTAGTTTACCAAAAGCAGTAAAAAGAAGAATTGATGCCTTGAAGCAGCTCCAGGTGAAATGTGCCCATATAGAAGCTAAATTCTATGAAGAAGTACATGATTTAGAGAGGAAATATGCAGCACTCTATCAACCCCTCTTCGATAAGGTGGGAGGACTATGTATACAGTCTTTGTCTCCTTCTGAGTCAGTTCTGTTTGCATATATGTAATTTTACATCTTCAGTTACATTCTTGATTTTTTTTCTAACACAGAGAAGAGAGTTTATTAATGGGGAAGCTGAACCCACAGATGCAGAGTCAGAGTGGCACAGTGAAAATGAGGAAGAAGAAAAACTAGCTGTGAGTACAAGCTGGGTAATGAACTACAGATAGGTAGGGTAGTCAGAATTAATTCCTGTACAGTGTTTTCCATTAAAAGATTCATCTTTTGGAAATTCAGTAATGTGCTCTTATGATGAATACAGTTATGTCCAGTGAAAGCTTTCAGACTTCTAGTTTAGCTTTTTTTCAAGATTGTTACTTGAGTGAATTGAAAAGTTGCTTTTGTTTGCACTGTTCGTAACCTGTTAACAGTATGTTTCTGATAATGGGTTCCATTCCAGTGCTACATGATACCCCAAGGTAATAGAAGGCTGGCTGTTTATCTGCCTGTCCCCTTTATTTTTGGGGGACATAACTAGCTTTATTTCCGTAAATATAGATTAGACACATGTCACCTAGTCATAAAATGGAATCGACCTAATGTGTGCTGGCTAGTGGATTCCTACTTGTCTGTTGAGTAGGAGCTACCTAGATTTAGGAGGGATAATATAATCTGTAGGCTGCCTTTTTCTCTCCTATCATCATGTTTGAAGATGTATACTCATGGCTGGATTGCTGTTTCTCAGAGAAGTGACCTACTTAACAATGCTGTGTTTGCCATTCTGTCAGGTTTTCCTTGCTGTTTTTCCTTGGCCCATTTTCCTTCAGTTTCCTTTGGACAGTGTTCTGTATACAAAGAATTGTTTTTACTGATCTCATGAGACTTAGCATGAAACAGTACTCCATTATGCATAAGGAAAAAAGGTTTTTTAGGCTTTGTGCAAGTACAGCATTGACAGGCCATGTTCCATGCAATTACAAGATCAGAAGTATGTCTAGATGACTAGTAAACTGCAGCTTCGTGTTCTTGGCTAGTCGTAACCCCAGTAGCTGCTGCTGTTCGGAAGATCTTATATATTTGCTGCTACCTAGTGGTGTAAAAGGAAAGGTGCAATGCAACTAATTTGGACTGCGCATTTCCTGGTTTTTTGAGATGGAGAAATGACCTAATCGTTCTTCTTTTTTAGAACATTTGACATCAGTTATATACAGGGATTTGTGTATCACAAAAGATTAGTAATTGAAGGCAGTGTAATAATGAAAAATAATCATGAAAACCATCTTTACCAAGTATTTTGCAAAATTGGGAAGTTAAAACTATTTCAGAGGGCAAAGTTCAATCTTAAATCTTTAGATGAAACACTGCATATGGCATGTGAAGCTACAGGAATGAGATGAATAGGAAAATAGAAATGTATTTCTGATTGTGGAAAGATAGAAGTGTGTTTTAATTGTTTGTCAAGTCAGTGAAACTGTCGCTTGGTCTTCTTCACTCTTTGAACAGAAGGATTACGAATCTGTTGAAAGTAAATCTGAATTAAATGCATATATGCTTAGTTGTGTAAGTAAACCATGTGTTTCAACTTCATTTACAGAGAAAAAACTGTAAATTTAAAATGTTCCTTAAACACAGCTTCAAAGATAGCAAATGTTTTGTACATCTACTTCTGTTTATTAAATATATTAAGAAGTCACAATTTAATTTCTTAAATGTTTTTGTACTTGTTTGACAGGGAGATCTGAAAAATGTAGTGGTAATAGAAGAAAAAGCAGAAGCAGAAGAGACAAATGTCAAAGGAATTCCAGACTTCTGGTTTACTATCTTTAGGAATGTAGATATGCTAAGTGAATTAGTACAAGTAAGTTTCTCCTCTGAAGAGAATAACTTCTGTCATGTGTTAAATGAACTGCTACTTTTTCCAATCAATAGTGACTGCTCGTGGAATGTATGTGAAGACCAAATCTCTGAATTTTCAGAATCCTTAATATGATTCGCGAAGGTGCTTGAAAGGCTAATGATGGACAAGCAGAACAGCTGACCCAAACTGCTAAACACTGTGTGCATTGTTTGAGAAATGAGCTTGTAGCAACATTTGTAGGCACTAAAATGCAAGTCTGTGGTGCTTACAGCAGCTGTTTCCCTGTAGTTTTGTTAATTTAGTCCATCAAGGGGTTATTTTTGCAAGGATATTATCAGCATACCCATGGATTGGTTGAATTTGTGTTAAACAGCTTATGTAGTTTTGCCCTCACTTGTATTAATTGTTTGTAATGCTGTAAAGGAGGAATTCCCTGAAGTGTATCTTTCTGTGAATCTCACCAGCAATAAATACCCTGAATGAAGTAATTTTATTTTCAGTAATGTTCATACAGCCTAGCATAGTAGCAGCTTTATTTACTGGAGATGAGGCCTAATGATTGAGAATTTGGCATGTGGTATTTGCAAATCTGATTAAGAAATTTGGATCCAAATCTGAACTTTAGCAGAAATTGTTGAATAATTACAAGGTTTGTTTTTTTCTTAAGAATAGGTTGAACAAGCAAGCTAGGTTAAAATTTTGTTCTTCTAAATACTGCCTGCTGAATAGGAATTTTATTTTTTTTTATTCTTAGGAATATGATGAACCGATCTTGAAACACCTGCAGGATATTAAAGTTAAGTTTTCTGAACCCGGACAGCCTATGGTGAGTTTTCTGTGGCTAACACCTTCATGTGTTGCCTTTTTAAAGATTTGTCTTCAGCTTTCCTGACCCCGTGTTCTTTCATCCTTAGCCTGGACACCTCTGACATAATTGTAGTTTCTAGACTGAAATTCTGACTTGTTTTTGTCTAGTTCTCACCTTTTTTTCCCCCTTTCTCAAATTCCAAATTATCTACTCTTGCTAATAAAGTTACATGGCTGATTTTGGTTTGAAAAGGAATTGTGGAAAAAAAATCTGGGTGCTACTTACTGTATTGAATATGTCATCAAAAGAAGAGATGTGACTTAGTAATACTAATCAAAAATAACAATGATGGATACTTGGCCTATTGGAAAAGATATAAAAATATATTAGATGGTCTTCTAAAAGTGTACTTAATGAGTAATTTTTAAAGCACAACTTTGCCTTTTATGTGGAAATTGTTTTCTTAAGTTCAGTGTACAAAAAGAGATACTGTGTTTGAAGTTGTTCTGTTGCTTATTTAATTCATGCAATCTATACTTATTCCTTAAACTCCTTTTGAGGGAGAGGCAGAGAGAAGGGTGGGATTTGAGCCTACACATCCTTTCTTTAAATGTTGTCCTTGTGACTTTTTCCTTATGTTTGGTGGGGTTTTGTCTTACAGAGTTGTAGTCTTCTGACAAAGTCTAAAATAAATGTAAGATTCACCTAAGAAAGATGGAATGACTTTTTTAAAATACCTTTTAAAGGTTAATAACAGCGGAGACAATTTTTTTTAAGTCCTTATTGTCTTTCTCCTGTTATTATCAGCTCAAGTGTCTTGATACTAGGCAGTACAGACAGAGAAAAATTGGGAATTAAGTTCCTGAAGGAGAGGTTATGAATTTTATGAAGAAAATTAATTGTTTAAATACAAAGTAAAGTATTCAAAGAAGTTGGTGGGTTTTACCTTGAATCATATCTATTTGGTGGCCTTTAGATGGTTTGGGAATAGTTTTTGCCTACAGCATTTCTGTGTTCTCGTTCAGCTTTGTTTTACAGTACTTTAAGTTGAAGAACTGCTCTTAAAACATCGGTGCCTTTATCTTGTCTCGCACTGTTCGTAACCTCTTGACAGCATATTTCTGTGAATAGGTTCCATTCCAGTGCTACATGAAATCCAGTAATGGAAGGCTGACAAATTCCATGTCCCTTCTGTATTTGGAGACAAAAGAATGCATTCCTGACTACTTGAGTGAAACCTGTTACCCAGTTGTGTGTGACTGGCTTGTCTGAAATTCTCTGGCTGTTGAAAATTGGTGCAGCAGTGGTAGCTTTGTACTGTTTATATAACCAGTGTGTAATAAATACACTAATTCCGCTGGGGATTCAGTTTTGATGCTAAAATACGTGATAGGAATTTTCTGGTTTACCATTGACCTAAAGTGATCAACTGTAGTTAGTCCTTTTCCAAAAGTAGATTACCTGGCTACAGTAATGGTGCTTCAAAGTTCTGTTTGCTATAGCATGTGTGTGTGTGTGTATGTGTGTGTATATATATATATACACACTTTTATCTGCATGAAACATAAACAGTTCCCTTACTACTTTTATTTATAATTATATGAATCAACTTCGCATAAGTTAATAAATACAATTTCTACTTAGATATCTGTTGGGACATCAGGATCCTTAGCTAGCATATTCAGACCTGGATGTTTTATCTGGGTATTTAAGTAAGTAGCTTAAAGTAAGGAAGTTCCCTTTTTTGAACTTAATGAGAACATCTCATACTACAGGGAAAGTCTAGAAAAAACATGCTACAAAGGAAAGCTGATGTCAACGGTAAGATGTCCAAATAAAGACTACTGGAAAGGGTATTACACTACTTCAGATAGGATGTGAAACTTGAAGCCGCTTCTTATTGTCTCCTCATTAGCAAGTATAGAATGAAATGCAGTCTCTGCAGGTATTTTTGGCTTGCTAGTTCTTGGGATCCTGCATGCTAAGTAGTGCACTGCTTACCTATTTATAACCCCAGTGATGGTCTATTTGGGTACAAGTGTTAGTCACTGGTAGTGAATAAGAGTTGCAGCTGGAGTGATGCACTTCACTCGTAAGAGAGAAGCAGCAGCGTGTTTATTGATATGAAACAGCAATATAACAAAGTTTGATAGTAAATGCAACAGTGGTTTAACGATATTCAGCAGCCAGGTACGCTTGATTTACTGCATAGAGGACAGGGTCAGATAAAGCTGTCAGGGAGCCCTCCTTGTGGAGTCATGAGGTTCAGGAAGGACCTTGTGTTCTAAACCCCTTTGCAGAGGGGAGTCTAGGTGTGGCTGGATCCAGACCTAGTCCCAGACCAGGTCAACAGTTTATATCTAAAGGATTATACGTGCACAATCAATCTTTTATATAATTTAGTTAGGATTTCAAAGTTTAGCATGCTGTTAATTGCTTACTGAGAATTTGTTGTGGACAAGGACTCTCTCGACTTCGAGGAGTAACCTTGAAAGGTGTTCTTGCTCAAGGGGAGATCTTGGTGTGCTGCCCGCTGCCATGCAGGAGAGCTCAGTGGGCCCTGGGCTGAAAACTATTTCTGGAGTAAGATAATTGACTTACAGTCATATTCACATACTGACTACAGATGTTAGTTTCTTCCAAATTTGGCTGAGCCAGACACTGACCAGCACTGTCATTAGGTGGGTGCGTTGTTCAAATTAGCCCTTGGCTGCTGCATTGTTACCTGTCTCCCTCCAATCCACACGTCCATTACGATCACCACTGGTGGTTGTCATGTGAACAGGGTTGTAGGAAATATGGCCCAGGTTGGGGAGTGGGGAGAGCACAGCAGCACAATAAGCAAACTTTGTAACTCTTCACCTGAGCATGTTTGCCAGAGAGATTTGCCTTAGCTGAAGACACCCCCAAACCACAGAAGCTGTCTCAAATTGCTTTAAAATGCTGTTATTACCTGCTTATAATTTGTATGTTAATACTAGCCACGGTTGTTCTAGCTTCCTGCACGTTCAGAATTAGTTGACATTCTTGATTTCCTGTTTCTGCTGTAGTTTGAAAGATATGTTTGCCATCAAATTCCTTTTTTTTTTCTTTTTTTCCTTGTATTCAGAATTTGATTAATGGTAATTCTGCTGAGGCACTATTTCAAAGATAAAAATTAATGGTAACATAAAATTATAATGCAATTTTTTTCCAGTCTTTCTCATTAGAGTTCCACTTCGGGCCCAATGACTACTTTTCTAATTCAGTCCTGACAAAAACATACAAGATGAAGTCAGAGCCAGACAAGACGGATCCCTTTTCGTTTGAAGGACCTGAAATAGTTGATTGTGAGGGGTAAGGAAAACTTGAAATTCAAAAAACCTTCTGAAGTACGAGTCTGTATTTTCCAGATGCTGTTCTCTCTTACTGTGATACTGATGAATGCAGGTAAAATAAAGCTTTTGCTGACTTGAAAACTGGGAGTGTTCGTAGGGATGCTGATGGATGATCTTAGCTTCAGCATGCAGAAGTAATACACGCATAGACACAGATACATTTTTGACATAGTATGCATTTTAAATCTTCCACTTCTCAAATTTAATAGATTGCTAATGAGGTAACAAGACTTTTTTTTCCAGATAACTGGGTAAATTCATATTAGTCATTACATTTCATAGACCCCCATTCTCAGTCTGATCGTAGCCTTAGACTCTCTTGGACTCTTGCTCAACTCCTCAGCAATTTTTATTCCAGCAGTACTTCTGAATCTGGCAGGAAATTGCTGTATGTATGAACTGTTCTTTCAGCCTGTTTTGAGGCTGGAACACTGGACACGCTGCATTAGCCACAACTGTCAGAACCTAACTGCAATTTTTTTGTCAAATTGTGTTCAGAAACTGACTGGAATGGTGAATTCTCATTTCTGCTATGGAAGTCTAGTGGATTGGACACCACGTTAGAGTTTTTCTTTGTATAAAAGATTGTTCTGTTTAACCTAACCCTTGCTCTTCCCATCAGTGATCTCTGCTCTATAACTGATATTCATTGTCATACCAGAGCAGAGCTAACACAACTGGAAAATGCTTTTGTACCTTTTTTTAGCTTTCTTGCTGTGTTTTTTTCTGTTGGTTTGTGATTGATACATTTTTTTGTCCCCCACCCTGTTCAAGGATGTGTTTTTTGGTTTTGGTGGGAAGGTTTTTTTGAATTTGATGGGGAGGGGGGGTGACCTGGTTTCATCTGAGATAGAGTTAATTCTCTTCCTGGTAACTGGTAGTGTTTTGGATTAGTGTGTTTTGGATTTAACATAAGAATAAGGTTGATAACACACAAGTAGCTTATCCTAAGTTAAGGACTTCACGGTTCCCCATACTCTGCCAGCACAGAGGTGCACAGTAACCTGGGAGGGAGCACAGCCAGGACAGCTGACCCCAACTAGCCAAAGGGCTATTTCATACCACAGGATGTCATACTCAGTATAGAAACTGGGGGGCGTTGGCTGGGATGGGCCGATGGCTGCTCAGTGGTGAGCAATTGCTTTGTGCATCACTTGTCTCTTGTTGAGTTTTATTTCTCTCTGGTTTTGTTGTATTGCTTTTCATTACTACTACTGTTGTTATGTTTTATTTTACTTTCGTTGCTAAACTTTCTTATTTCAAGTCATGAGTTTTACTTTTTCCAGTTCTCCTTCCCATCCCACTGGGAGTGGGATGGAGTGAGTGAGTGGCTGTGTAGTGGCTAGGATTAAACCATGACAGGGATTTTGGGTTTTTTTGTGGAGTGGGGTTGGGGGTTTTTGTTTGTTTTTGGGGGAGGGGGTGTTTTTGTTTTTTTATTTAAAACTAACACTTAAGAGATGCCAAATATTTGCTTTCTTGAAGGCACCCTAGATGACCTCAAAACTTTTTGGCTTTTGAATTGAGTATTAATCACGTGCAGTGAGGCAAAAACATCTACTTGCACATTTAGTGAAAGTTGTGCCCAAGTGAAAGTCCGTTTTGAAGAAAGCTTTAATTACAGCAAAATTAAGTCCTGCAGAGGAATCCCTTTCTAAAATTGCTTATATGTCAAAACTTTGATTTCAGTTCATGTTTCCTGATGAAGGTTGGAGATACTAGACTAAGTAGAGCAGGAAAACATGTCTGTGACTTTTTATACAAGTTAACTATAAAACAGTTGACTTTGTTTATCTATAGGACAAAATATTCTGAGGCACTTAAGGCTTACTGTGGCACCATTATTTCTGTTAGAACTAGCTGTGTCTACCACTTATTCTTTGCCATGCGCAATTTTGGGTAAAACTATAGGTGAATGGAGAAAGACTTTTGAGATAAATGTCAGTTTGCACAACAGCAGAAAGGAACTGCAAAGTAAGTTCTTTCTGGCTTGCTGTACTTGACTGCCAAGTCAGTCTGAGCACTGCTCTTTGGACAGCTGAAGTGTGCCTCTCCCTGGCCACTCTGTGCATTTAATTTTAGGGTAACTGGACACTGCCTTGGCCCGTAGTGAGAGGATGTAACGTATTGTTTTCTACTGGTCCAGCTATTGGAATTATACTTCTCAACAATTGAGATTTTTCTGGAATAGCTTAATCATGTCCTTGGTCCCGAAACTCCAGTAGTTGGGGCAAAGAGGTATTAAAGTGTAGGTGGGGTGGGGGCAGTGATAACTCTGCAAAGACAAGCTTTTTCATTTAGGGAAATACTTGATATGTCCAGCATACACATAGTGTCAAGCACCGCGATGCATCTACTTGACATCTTGTCAAGCAGATTCAGTTGCCAGCTTGTGTAAAATTAGCTTTGTCTAGAGAATGATAAGCCATCTTTGCCTTGAATGTTTGTTGCTCGCGTGCTCAGTTCCCTATTTTCACTGATGTCTTGTGTTAAAATACTGTTTCTTACGTATTGTCTTTAGGTGTACTATTGACTGGAAGAAAGGAAAAAATGTTACCGTTAAAACAATCAAGAAAAAACAGAAACACAAGGGTCGAGGCACAGTTCGGACAATTACTAAACAAGTACCTAATGATTCTTTTTTTAACTTCTTCAGTCCAATAAAAGGTAAGCTTGAAAATCCAGGATTTAGGATTCTTAAAATACATTGTGTTTTATTTATATGTATTTGTATTTCTGCAGCTTAAACCTATAAACTGTTGATGCTGCTGCATCATATACTTGCCTTGTACTAGAGGAAAATAACAAACTAGCCCATCCAAACAGATAATTTCATTCAGATGTTCTGTAGAATGTAGCCATTAGGTGTGCTGTGTAAACAGGATTCATAGTATGGAAAGAGTCACGTGTAGAATCTCTTAAAGAAGTTTACTTGTTTTACCACAGGATGGCTCCATGCATCAATTTGAGGTTTTTAACATGTGAGAGTAATCTCTGCCAGTGTTGGTCAAGTTTATAGTATATAGGTTTCATTTAAACCTCGGTGTTAGGTGATGGAACTTTCTGTGGTTTCTTCTGTGAATAATTAGTGATCCCTAATGTTCCATATGTACCTTCCTAATTTTCCTAGTTATCCAATGTTAGATGTGTACTCGCATATTTAAAACAACTTAAATGGATTCCAAAAACATTTTCTCCTTGATACATTTCCCTATCCCCCATTGTTCCCACCTCGTGCTCACCCCCACCCCCCAAAAAAAAAGAGGGGGTGGAAGAAGCAGCTTACTTCGTGGACTTTAGAGGTGTACTGAACAAAATGGACATTAGTTCTTGATTCAGTAGTATGATCTACCTGTGCCTTTTAAATACCACTGCAAATCCCTGTGTACATGGGGATAAGAAACAAGTGATAAGTTTTTCCAAAGTTTAGAGATTGCTTGGTATAGAAATGTCGTTTAACTTAATCGGTGTTTTTTGTTCCAAGTAGTTGCTGCTTTTAGAAAGGTACAGAGATTTGTTTTCCTCATTATGGTTTTGTTTTTATCTTTTTTTTAAAATACATGAAGGCCATACTCTGAAGGTAGCTGTGTAAGAAAGATAAGAGTATGACATGTGCTGGCAGTTGATACTTGCATTTTCAACTTAAGAACAGGCTGAGCCAAATTATCACTTTCACAGCAGGATCACAATAGCGTGACACCCAAGTAGACGAGGGAAATCTGGTTTGGGGTTTTTGTTGTTGTTTGGTTTGGGGTGTTTCTAACCAACCAAACAAAAAAACCCCACCCTGTTCCTTACTGGTTACAGTACCGTGCCTCTTCTCAACAGTGCTTTGCAAATTCATGACAGAATGTTAATTTACTTGGTAGCATCTGTGTTTGGAGAGAGGATAGAGTTTGTAGTGCTCTAGCCAAATAGTCACTGTAATTGCAGCATTAATATAGAAACAAAATGTGTTGCTCTGAGGGGAGAAATGTGATCTGCATGCCTTCTGAACCCATTTTTGTAGAAAGAGTATTTTCTGTGCAAGAATCTTTGACATCAGGATGGCAGCTTTGATTCTCTTACTACAGTACATAAAATTCTTGCATGGGCAATTTCTGTGGGTTTAACTTGGGATGAATCAGAATTGGTTTAATAAAGGTTTAATAGTTAGCTTCTGAAGACTTTATAACCCCAGTGTTTTCTGGTATGAGAAGGTTTTTATACTGTGTTTTGTCATATTGAGTATTGAAGTGGGCTAAGCTATACAAACTTTTCTTAAATTTACTGTCTTTTCTTTTTGCAGTATCTGGTGATGGAGAGTCATTGGTAAGTGCATTTCTGAAATGGCACGATTGCCACATCTTTTTCGCTAAACTTATCTAGTGACTATTCAGATTCTTAAGTACTGTGTATTTTTGTCTTTATTTTTGCTTTTGCCAAAGCTGAGCTTCGCCTTGATAAAATGCAAGATACTGTTGGCTTCTCCCAGTTAATCCACTGACACTTTGCTGTTACATGTTTTGCTGATCTAATACATCTATAATGATCACTGCTGGGAAGAGGTCATTATTTTCTCTAGTCACTCAGCACTACAGCTGATACCTGATTTATTTTAAAAAAAAAAAAATCTGTCTCAAGCATTCTGAACAGTTCTGTAGCATCTGGTGTCAGAACCAGCAAAGTCTACAGGAGCCTTTTTCATAAAAGGTGTTTCAGCAGAGCAGCAGCCCGTATGTAGAAAGCTTTTAAAATAAATCTCAGTTCTGCAAATCTGAGTTTAGACTTGCAGTATTTCTTTTATTGTTACAGAGTATACTGAAAGTACTTGTGACCTAAAAGTTTATGTTGATTAGTGTGATGTTTCAAACCTGTAACTTTTAAATACTTCTCTACGCTCCTCTCTAGCACATCACATTTTTCGTAGAAAAATAAATTGATTTTCTTTACAGGATGAAGACTCAGAGTTTACTTTAGCAGCAGATTTTGAAATTGGACACTTTTTCCGTGAAAGGATAGTCCCTCGTGCTGTGCTTTATTTCACTGGGGAAGCTATAGAGGATGATGATAACGTATGTATTCTGTCAACATTTTGTTTATTAATCACCATGTAGATAGAAACATTCTCTTGTCTGATTAGACTACTATGTGGTATTAATTACATAGAGAATAACAAAAAACCTGAAGAGATTCCTGTTAGGAGTAGGAAAGAATCATTCAACGTGCTGTGGGTTGTTAGTCTTTGCTTCTGGAAGGTCTTTAGTTTCAGTTACTGTGTTTGAATATTACCTATTACTGCAGAATTTTTATGAAAATATTAGCAGAGCTAATAAAACCTTGGGTTTTTTTTTCAGTTTGAAGAAGGTGAAGAAGGTGAAGAGGAGGTGAGATGCATACTGTATCTTTTATAGATAATTAATTACCTACTACATTCCAGTTCCAGAAGTAGTCTTATATGGAGCAGAAAATAGTTGTTCATAGATGCTCTTGTGTATGATACGTCTTTCCAAGTTCAGCATTCCTGACTTAAAAAAATATGTCAGTGTTTTCTCTTCTCACAAGTACTTTCTGCAAGAACATTTATCCAGTTTTTTTCTAGTATTTTGAAAACTGCTTTCTGACATGAGTCAAAAATTAAGGATGAGGGGTTTTTCTGAGTGCTGCATGAACCTTCAGTCATATTCTTAAATATCTGTTATTACTGCAGTAGTGGAATTCAGCAGTCAGCTTCTAGTTGTTGTAAGTTTGAAGACTGGGCCTTGCTAAGTGTAAAATAAAAAAGGGAGAACATGCAACTGCTCAGGATGAAGGCTTAATTTAGCCTGGAATTTCTCATATTACCAAGACCTCTGGTCCGTTTGCAGTAGTGTTGTATGAATATAAACATACTGTGAAAGGCTTTGCACAAAACCACTAAATGATACCGCACTTAACTAATATCCCTTACGGATAATTGTATTTTTATTTTACTGCTTTTACTGTGGTGTTCTTGCTAATTGGGTAAAGGTACATACCTCACAGTCATTGAGTTCACCATAGTAGAATACATCAGAAGTTATCAAGCTAGTGGTCTGATGTGAACTGGCAGCCTTCAGCATGCAGTCTCCTTTCTCTCTTTGCAAGTTGCAGTACAGACTTCTGGGCTTCGACTGTTAAGTGATTAAACATTTTCTTATTTTTTTTAAGCTGGATCTTCATAGGAATATACATGTATTTTTAATCTGTGTCCAGTGCCAGATACTACTAAATGGATGTAGGCATGTGTACAACAGAGTGCGAAAATACTGCAAAATTCTGTGGCAGGAATACGTAGCCTGTTCACAATAATCCAAATGAAGACCCTTTGGAAGGAGGTCAAAACAAAGAACAAAATTAGACATATATACTTATTACCAGAACTGTAAAATTCCAAGTAATATGTCAGCTGGAAGTTAAAAAATTGCTGAGAGACTGCAGCAACTTATGTAGGAAGGTTGCCTTAAGCCATGCTGAATTTTTTTAATCTAGGTTTTAAATCTTTTAAAGATTTTGCTTTAAGATTTTGAAGATGCTGAATTCTTTTAAGTCAGCCCAAGTAGTTTTAATGTTGACATCTGAAACACTCTGGAATACAGTGGTAATATAATCTGTTATTTTGGTTTTTCTCCATTACAAAAAGTTGCACTTTTAACCCGTTTTAATTTCTGTTAGTTTATCTCTATTTTGTCATAGGAATTGGAGGGGGAAGAGGAGGGAGAAGAAGAGGAAGATGCAGAGAGTGATCCTAAGGTAGGGATTTTTGTGTGCTTAGTCATAATGCAGCCTATAATTGTGAGCAGTGTAACTGAGGTTATAATAGTTTATGAAGAGATTAATAAATAATAAAAAACCAAAACCCACACTAGCTTCTGACTGCAATGTTTTCATCTTCTTCAGCACTCAAATTGCTCTTAAAAGAGAAGTTAATGTTTCCATAAATTGAGAAAATGTAGGCTTTGTTTTCCAACCTGCACCAAGAAAAGATAACTTCTGAACTATGTGCCTTTTAATTCTTCATGTTATCTCTGTATAATCATGATATATTTTTTCCTTTAGAAAGGTCATATTCAAATATTCTGTGGCTGGACTTCAATTTAGAATTAGTCTGACAAATCTCAACTAGCTTGTTTATTTGTTTTCTTTTTCTTAAATTGTGCTTTCTGGTTGTTCTGATGGCTGCAGGTTAGACTCTGCATGTCTGCACTTACCTAGAAATCAAAAAAAGTTAGTCCCCAACTTTGAATTTTAAAGTTTAAAGACCTGGTTTAAATTTCAGCCTTAAGGCTTAGTGCTCCTTCTGATAGGTGTTTTTCAGTCTTTCGGTTAATGCTTATGTTTAGTGAGGCTGGGACAGTGATGACAGACTTGGGTTCATTTAGTTCTTAAAACATCAGCTTTTTATAAACGCACAGATACAAATGTGAAAGGCATGTGAAACTGCTTGATCTCCGGATGAATGTCTTAACAGCAGCTTAACATATTAGTCTTCTGATGTAGAGTTTTATATGCATCACTGTATCCCTAATAAATGCTTTTTGTCACCATGTCAAGAATTGAGCTTGGTTTTCTTCAGTGAGAAATACCGTATACTAAAATTCTGTCTTGTGGAAAGATTGATCAAACAGGATTAGAGTGGCAGAAATGAGTATTCTGACTGCTGTGCAGGATCAAAATGCATTGGTGTACCTGTAATGGGAAAAAGTTGGACAGCTGAGAAACAAAATGTTAGTTCTGAGTCAAAGTATATTTGTGCGAGGTATCAAATATCCTTCTATAGGGCTTTGGTATTCTGTAGAAAAAAGCTTAAGGTATCTTGGAAGGTTATGGTTGTTGCCTTCTGTGTTATTTTGTACATTTCACTTTTCATTCATGCTGACAGTTCCTTTCAATTTTTTCCCATTTAGGTGTAATTTAAGTCTGTTTATCATTCATACATTTCTAGGTAAGGTGGAATTCCATTCATACCTAACTTCCAAGAGTCCCATTTGTAGCCATGCAATGTGGTTTGTTTTCTAGGGTTTTCTGTTATTCTTTTTTTTTTTTTTTTTTTTCTTGTGTGGGGAAAGGAAATGGGGGAATGGTGACTTCAGAGTTTAGGTTTTATTAGTAAAAAATAGAAAGAAATGTTTATAGAGATAAATGCCTTTGAATCATAAAATTAAATTAGATTTTTCAGAATGATCTCTGTCTTCCTGGCACAACTTCTGCTTTGCCTTTGTAGCAGTCAAAACTGCATTTTATATATGCATGATAAAAGATATTGAGACTTGTCAGACTTTTTTCTGTGTTTCTGATTTGATGTTGCATCTCCTTACTGTTTCTAGTGTATTTGCAAATTATTTCTTAAATATCTCTTGTAAGTCATCAGCTTACTTAGTATGTCTTTTCCAGCATTATTCTTATTTATGCTGCCTGACAGAGGCAGTCACTCTTAAAGGCCTATTTGTTGAGCTCTCATGATTCTGAATAGGTACTGCTCTCCTGCTCATCTATCTATTTAGAAGAAGGGGGGGGGAGTTTCTTCTATTGTATACTGTCATCTTTCACCTTTCATCCCATGCCTCATAAAGAACAGCAGGCTCCATATGTATTTTAGGCTAGTATCGTTACTTAAGACAAGCTGTAATCTTTCTAACTCATTCCCTCTGCATATATAATGCACTTCTTCACTACTCAAAATTGAGCTGGGGGGTTTGTTCATTTTTTGTTTATTCATGATCTGATATACTTTGAGAAGCCAGCCACCCTGCCTCAACATACTTGCACTGTTTATTTACCTGTAGTAGTAGCACATCCATTTGTCACAACAGCTTATGTGTTGTCCTGCTGCAGTCTGTTACACAGGTGTCTTCCCTTCTTACAATTAGTTGTCAGCCACTGGCTTCAGTTCAAGTCAACTTGGAATTCTGGTTTTTTGTCTTTTAAGACTTAACCCTGTTTTTCTATTCCTTCTTCTGTTCATCCCATTTTCTGGTCCTGTTTTTTCCTGTCCCCTGCCACTCTTTGCCTTTTAGTGTTATATCCCCCCCCCCCCCCCCCCCCCCATTTATTAGATTTCTTAGATTTAGAATAGTTTTCCCTTTCATGTACACAAAAAAATAATTGTTCTTTGGTCTGTTTTCCTTTTCAAATCCAATTTCTCCTCTTTGGTCACTTCCGCATTACTTCCTCCTTTATTGTTGTACTATATTTGCTACATAAATGTCAACACTTTCTACTTTGTTAACTTTTTCCTCCTTCTTTCCTCTCACTCCTGTCAGTTTTAAGTACATTTGAGTTGTTCAGTTCAAACCAGGACATTATCTCTTACACAAAGCACTTGCATGTAAGTTGTGGCTTTGGAAGACTGAGCAGTCAGATGGTTGGAAGTAGCTTCAGAAGATGCTACAAAACCAAATGATGTAGCTTGTTTTGTCCAGTGTATTTTTATATGTGCTTGCATGCCCTGTTCTGTTAGCTGCCTTTATTTCACGTTACTGATGCAGTGCTCGAATTGAAGTGGCCGACAAGGTAGTAGAGAATGCTGTTTTGAATTATGAACTAAAAAGCCGCTGCAGGGAGACACTGCACGTGCTTCAAGGTGCTTTAGTCTGTAACTAACTATGTCACTAAGTAACAGTGACAGAAGGGCCTGTTAGCAGCAAAGTCATTTTTCAGAACCTCTGAAGCATTCTGTGTAGTTGGGGAGGAGGCAGTTCAGACCACTTGCTTAGCTCCAATTAGCTCTGAGTTTAAATCCCATGTATATATTTGATATCCTTGCTTTTTCTCATCTGAGAACATAAATTAGAAAATGAACAAAGATAAGGTTTAGCTTTAGGACTGCTAACTGGACTATTTCATGGTAAGACATTCAAAATACTGAAAGGATTTCTTCCTTCTGTGCTGGAAAGGACATCAGCTTTAGTGCCTACTGCCTGCATTGATCCCACTATTGGCTGTACGGCTACTTTAGTGGATGAGAAGCTTCCCAAAAAGTGGTTTGTAAAAGTAAGGCGGTAAAGGTTCAATCGCTCTTTGAATCACCTAGGAATGTGTCCTGCCAAATCTGTTTAAACACTGACGATGAATAGAAATTCAGTGTCTCTTTCAGCAGTACCTTCATGTGAAAAAGATCTGGTTTGGAAGGATTAAATTGCTAAGATAAATGGCATGGGTAGTTTGGGCTTATGCCCCCATTCTCTAGGACACCCAGTTAATTGGATGAGTAGAAGCAGTAAGCTGTGTGTATGAAAGTCCCAAAAGCAGTATTACTTCAGACCTCCTTTTCTTCTCCATTTTAGCCCTATGATCCTGCAAATTTTAGGTGAAATTCCCTCCCTAAATTTGATGTGTCCCCTCTGTATCCATGAGCAGCTGATGCAGTTTAGCTGATCTAATTGCTGATGTCTTGAGCAAGTGGTCTGTGTGTGAGCTAATGAGCTCAAGTTTCTTGCATTGTTCTGGGTAATCAAATGCCATAAAAAAAAATGTTTATGTCCATTGTAGCAAGTGTTGTTTGGTTTGGTTTTTTAAATTCTGAGAAAGTGATGCAATAAATAAGAGGCAGTGGCAAAAAAGCTTTATATTGATGTTTAGTAAAAGAGGAAAAAATAACTGGGAGTCTCACTTACTTAGCTTGTATGTCTCCATTGGAACAGTGTCTCAAACTGGAATCAAAGGCCCAGAGTAGTTTAAACGTCTTGCACAGAATAAGTAAATATTATTAAATATTTTATAGAGATGTACATTTTTTTAAAAAAATTGCCACTTTTCATATGATTTTAAGTCATTGCTCATGACTACTATAGAGAATCTCTTTATGACAAGAATTCTTGTCTCTAGTGCTGGTAGTGAACTTCAGTACATCTTTGCTGCTAAATTTCTTTTAAAATAAAATGCAGTTCCTCCTCATCTTTGCCTGTTAAAGTCTCTCTGGTCTTTATGGTCTGCCCAGTGCACTTCACTGCCTTTCTAAGATATCTTGGGAAGTTAATCTAGGGAAATACAGCATGAATGGAAATCTTGGTAGAATGGGGAGATAAATAGCGCAGGGTCTGTCTGAGGCAAATAAATGGACTGTTAGTGGCTGGCTGACCAGGTATCACCAACAGTCAGGGCACTGCGGGAAGAGCGGGCTCAAGCCTTGTCTGAGGGAGTATGGATGTAGTATCTCAATCACACTCGCAGCTGGAGGTCTGGTCCCTGATCTTACAGGAGCCATTAGAGGCCAAAGATAAGTTTCAGCATGCGTGTGCCTGATGGGGCAGCTGTAACTTGAAGAAAATTATAGTCATATCGGTGCTGTTGTCACCTTGGGATTAGACTGTGAGATGCTTTGTATGAGGCTGACACTGAAGGCAGTAGAGCTCACATGCTGGCTTCCTCAACAAGAGCAGTGCTGTACTATTGAAATGGTGGAAGAAAATGGATTATGTTGGAATCTACATCTGAGATACTGCCTTGTTACTTATGGCCTGCTTAAACATTTTATGTATGGTCAAGGTCAATATGCCTTCAGCTGTAAGCTAAAAACTGCATAAACTAGCAGTATTTCTCTCAGAATTCTCTAACAACTGACTTGTATCCAAGATCCTGTTAAACCCATAAACTGTACTTTCTTTTGTCTGCTAACAGTAATCAACACTGAAAGGTCCTTAAGAAGGAACTTTGTAATCTCTGTAACGCAGTTTTTACAGCATAAAGATTTATATGCAATAATATGATTTAAATGTTTACAGAAATAAAGATAAGTATAAAGAAAGGATAATAAAGTTTATTAGAAAATATAACAAGGGTATTGTTTGATCATGAAAATTTGGCTGAAATGGTTACGGTGGTCAGCCTAAATGTGTCTGGTATGAGTACAACAGGTCAATAGGAAGGAAGGAGCAAGATGGAAAGATTTTAAAGTACTTTCTAAATAATTGGTTTCTCACTTGATAATGGCTCTTACCCAGAGTGCATGGGCGAGGGGAAGTGATGCTGTACAGAACAACTCTGTGGCCACATTCAAATATAAAGCAGTTATAAGAAAAATAGATACTATTGGAAAGCTTTTTTGATAAAAATGATGCTGGGTTTTGGCACCTCTAATAGGTGAAAAGGAATAGCATACAACACATTACCAGTGGCAGGCAGATTTTCTTTGTTTTGAGAGTGTTAATTTTGTGTTCTGTATAAACGTACTCCTCTCTTCAAGAAAGAATTCATGCTGTATTTAGTCCCAGATCAGTGAAAATGGATTCACACCAGTGTTATTTTGAACCCCAGGCAGATGAGAAAGTACAAAGTTGAAGTTAGCCAGATGTGCTGGGGGAGGAAAACTGCAGAGAAGAACTCTACAAGTTCTTATGTGTATCTGTGCAGAAGAGACAGCATATGGCTTTAATTCAGACTTCCAGTGGGAGTGATAATGAACACTATAACCCTAAAGCAGTTTAGGAGGGGAAGAGAAAAATAGCCTGTGTTTAGTGCAGATTATAAAGGGCAAAATTTATGATAAGGAATGTTAGTTGCAGCTGTTCTTCCTCGCTACAGGCAACATGCTTAAGTGGTTTTAGGTCTTGGTTACTGGATCTATAATGAAACACCTAAAGTTCTTTAGGATACTTACTAAGAAACATTGTATTTTGCAGTCAGTAACATAAAAGTTTTGTCATGTTTTATACCTCTATTTTTCTTTAATAAGATTCAGCAGATTTCTGTGCCTGCTATTTGTTTATAATAAAGCTATTAATAATGATAAAGGGAGAAGCAAACAGGAAATACACTGGGTGAATTCTCCTGTTTAAGAATCCTGTTTTACAACAAAAAAGCAAGAAATACAGTGTAAAACTTGAAGTTCTTAGCTGTTTGAGTACTTGTTCTCCTTCCCAAATACACTTCCTTTTGCCAAAGGGGAAGTTGTTTTACAACCTAATGAAGTTGTTTCTACTTTTACATATTCAGAGTAACATGCGGACTTCTTGCTTGGTGTTAAACTGTTGAATAGTTACCTGCTGGTGATGCAGAACCTACAAAAAATCAACACATTAATTACGTTTTTATCACCTTAGCAGAAAGGGCAAGGCTTCTAAGGAAGAACTCAAACGTGCTGCAGAATAAGCAGCCTACCTTCCCTTCCTTCCTCCCTCCTTAGTGAGGAGGTGGCAGTTTATTGTTAAACTGTTTAATAGGAACTGAAAGTCAGATTGAGGGAGAGTAGCATGGTTTGCTTTTTTTTTTTTTTTTAACCTTGGCCTACTGGATGGAGTGTAAAGAACACAAATGTAGATTAAAAATATGGGGTACCAAGCAGTTGGGGGCAAGGGGAGACCTGAGAATATGGTGACTGCTGTTCAGACCTGTATTATCTAGCTGGAGTTTACATATAGCTATTTTGTGTGTGCTAATGAAATCTAGCTAATTCAGAACTGCATAGCCAATTTCTTTTATTTGTTGAAGTATTTTCTTGTGTGACATTTTGATTTTTAACTGTGTTGGTTTTTTCTTTTCCTTTTATACAGAAAGATTCCAGCCAACCTGCTGAGTGCAAACAACAGTAATAAGGAAATACCACTTGGAAGTGATATTTGAACAACTTGTAACAAATACTTGGATACCTGGCCTGCAGTTCAGGATATTCCATCGCTGCAGCACAATCTTATTAACAATGCTTAAAATTAATTTGTTTTAAAATGCATGATTTTCACTAACTTTTCTTTATTGCTTAACATGTACAGTGGCAACTTCAATGCATTTGGGAAATATGAGGTTTAAATAAAGCACACTCTACAGCCGTTGGTACACTGTAGCTATGTCAGTAGGCCTTTAGAGCCTTTTGCCCTATGCATAGGGGAATAGTCCAGACTACCAAGTGAGGATTATCCATTTTCTTGTTAAACATTGAAAATTGTGGAATAGCAATGTTCTAAGAAGCTGAAGTAAATGGATTACATGTATGGTAGCTGAAACAGATAGAGCAATATGACTTTTTTGCTAGTTCCCTCCCCCTTTTTTAATGTTTCTTGCAACCTACAAATTGAACTAGTGCTTGAGCAGCTTTAAATGTCATATTTATTATCTCAGTAAAACCAATTGAATTGAAGTAATTTTACTTCATTGAAAGGAGTGTCATATTTGAGACTTAGTTGTTCATCTTACTATTTATTTATTCATGTTTGTAAGTACTTTGACAGAACTAGTGCTTTTTAATAGTTTTTAATATACTTGAAAATCTTTCTTCCTCTTTTGCATACACTATGGGTACTTGTAAAACAAATCATTTGAATTGGTCTCAATGTAGTAGTCTAGACGGAAGAAACGAACTTGCATCAAAATGACAACTCTTCTGGATGAAGATCAAAATGCAAAGGCCAAACTGTTGCTGTTGATGGAAGTGGGTTGCAGCCAAAGAACCAGAAAATTTCCAGTAGTCTTATTGCTTAGTGTCCAGCATGGAAGGACCTTTCACTATGAACACGGAAACTTATCAAAATTCAGTTCAATAAATCTGAAGTTTTGGTGTCTTACTTGCAACACTGAAATTATTCCGTTCCACAATTTGTTTTATTTAAAGCACTGAAGTCTTCAGAACTACCTTTTGTTGTTGTGGGGCACTTCAGGTACACGTTTCTAGTTTCAGCATCCATTGCCAACCTCTGGCAGCAGTTGAATAGCAGCTGTATCAACACTGTGACCAGGCATGTAGAGTGCTCCAGCCTTACCTTACACATTTGTAACTTAATACAGTGTTTTCAATTTGTACAGAATAGATAGAATATTCTATTAAAGTTGTGAAACATGATTGTTGGTGCCCGTCTGGTCCATAATGCTTCCTAGGTTAAATGAATGTCCCTTTGACTTTCGGTAGTGAAGGGTGAGGTGTTTAATAAGGGCCGTGCCAGCTGTTGGGCCTCGCACAGCTCTTGTCTCAGTGTCCTATGAGTTTTCTTTGTTATCAAAAGCCAAAGAAAAGCCCTTGTAAATATTGCATTATGGCGTTCTTTGATGTAAACCAGAACAAACCTCAATTTGCAAGTAAACAGTCTGGAATGTTTTGGGGGAATTTGGGTTTTTTAGGAGGCAGTGTCATTATTAAAGATTCCACATCTGTGCAATTTGGTTGTGGACTAAATGAGGTGCTGGGGGGGGGGGAGGCATAATCTTGTTTATGACATGTTAAGATATCCCCACATCACTACCTTGTAGTCAGAAAACATGTAGAGATAATGCTCAGGTGACACACTGTAGTGTGAAAGCAGGAATGGGGATAGCTTCCAGACTTTTAGTTTAAAAAAAAAAAATTTAGTTTTTGTAACCAGTTGTTATAGTGTAGTACAGCAGGTCCAGGGATCAGTGTAAGGGCACGTCAGGCAAGGGGTGGAATAATGACGTGTGCAAGCTGGCTCATAACAGTGCCAGACACATCAACTAGAGATACTTGACCAACTTTTTTTCCTTCTATATCAAAAGAAATGGAATGATAGTTCCCTCATCCTAAAGAAGTACTTTCTCCTACATGGTTAAACAGGAGTGCTGCTGCCTGGAGATAAACATCTGCAAATTAGCACACCGAAGTAATTTATGTGCATGAAATCCCGAAAGGCTAACTTTAATTTTGAGAAAACGGGAAATTCCAGAACATGTGGAGCAAATGTGCCAGCATTCAGGGAGCACAAATGAGATGGGTGGGTGGCAAAGTTGCCTGGCGAGATGTTCGTCCTCAGGAAGGCGATGGGAAAGCTGAGCTGGGATTTGTTAAAGCCGAGTTAATGCCAGTCGACTCAGAAAACAGATCTTGTCAAAGCCCAGCTGTGCTCTTGCCAGTACAGATCTAGCTGGTGGCAAAGATGAGCATTTCATAGACATGTTTTCAGATGGATATTTATAGACTTTTTCTACAGGAAAAGTAATTAACAGGTACTTGAATGCCTCAGCTCTGTTCTTTAGCAGAGAAGAGTATGGGTTGGTTGTCACAATGTCACAGCCAGACAAATCCAGGCTGGATGGTAAAATACAGGGAGCGTGGGTGTGCAAAAAAGGAGATGAGTGATTAACTGTTGGAAAATAAAATTTTAAGTCAATATGGGTGTTTTCTGAGGACTGTGCCTTAAGCCAAGTTAGGGGCTCTGGAATACTAGGGCAGGAAGTTTTAAAAATGGTGAGGTGATACCAAAAAAAGTGAGTCTACATGCATACATGCCTGATTACCATCACAGCAACCCGATAAAAGAAACTGAAGTTTGGTCTGTGGGAACATGTTCTTTTGATGCAGTCTTCATGTCGGTAGCTTCTCATTTGAGGGGAAGAAAAAAAAAAGCTCCATTTCTGGGTCTGAAAGTTGAAGCAGCTGGAAGCGCTCCAAGCGAGATTAATTTGGCGTGTCGCCTGCTCAGGCTGCGGCATGATTAATAGCTTCTCAGCGCCTCGGTTGTCTAGGAAGAAAGCCTTAGAGGTACTACCCTGCTGCCCTATCTGATACAGAAACAAATGGCAAGTATTCTGCTTCCCGCTGAAAATCAGGGACGGGCTGTGGTTTCTCAAGAGTCTTTTGCACAGTGTTAGGATACCTTCCTGGGAGCTTGGTATTCGGCATAACTGAGAGCTTTCGGTCCAATTTCTGTACGTTCAGTTATCTGGGGTTTGCTATCTGGTTAGGATTTGTGGTAGCTGGAAAAATTAAAATGTTCTCTGTGTGTTTCCACTCTCCTTATTAAACAGGCTTTTCCTGTTTTAAAATAAAGGAGACTTGTAATAAATTCATCCTCAGTTAAGTGTTGCCTTGACGGCAGTTCCTCAAGCAAATAAGGTCTTGCCGAGGAAGCCAGCTCAGCACGGTGCAGTCTGAGGAGGCCCACGCCGGAGAGGAGCGCGTCAGAAGAGGTCAGACGAGTTACGGCACGAGGAAATCGCTCGCTCCTCGCGAGCTCGGCGATTCAGGAGGTGAGTTTAAGGTGTGAGACGTGCCCCGGCTGCCTGACGTTACACTGAGGTGGCACATAACCTTATGAACTTGCGCGTGAAATCTTGCACCTTCTTCTGGAGCATCTTGGCTTGAACCTTTTTGGAAACATTTACAGCTCAGCCAGAAAATGAAAGAAACATCCTTTCCAGTTGAGCCTATAAGCGCAAGTAGTGGGTTATGCAGCTAAGTGGGAGACTTGCTTCTGTCACGGGAGCATGTGTTATGTCCCCCAAAGCCTTGCCATCGCTAAACTTCACCTGTTCCAGTGGCTTTTTGTGTCTGCTTGTGGCTTTTGGAAAAACATGACGTTTACTTTGGGCTCCTTGATAGCCTGTAGTAAATGGCAATGTATATTAAAAAAAAATGCTGCATTCATACTTTATCCTCTGCCTCTTCCCACATATAAATATCTGTATTATTTTCCAAATACAGTCTGGGAGGTATTGTTTTTATCAACATATATTGTTGATAAATAATATATGTCAATATATTATCTGTTCAGGACTCCTCTCCGGAAGCTGAAGTCCTCACATTTTTTACCTCTGCTGCCCATCTTTTTCACTATAATCAGTGTGCAAACTGCTCTGTAGCTGTGACCTGTGCATGGAAGAACCTTCATTCTCCCTTTCCCAAACAATTTATAGTCATCACACTAATAGCAGGCGGAACTGTTTTTTCCCATGTGCTCACATTGCTGTCCTAAATATCTCCAGCCTCTTGCAGGCCAGGGTCAGGAAGCCCAATAAATGCTGTAAGTCACTCCAGTTTGACAAGCATTAAAAAAAAAAAAAAAGAAAGAATCCAAGCCTGTGTGCTGTTAACGAAGCATCATGTGAATGAAGGCTGAGCTGTTTGCCAAGTGCCAGCTTTTGTTTCTAGACCGGCTTTCCTCTCTGCTTGTTCACCTCACCATTACACAAGCAAAAACGCACGCTCCACCCAGCAGTGTGCTCACCTCTTGCACAAGCCACCTTAACCTCTAGTTTTTACCGTGGGAATCCGGACACCTCCTGGGGATGCCAAACCAGGTTAATACAACCCAGCGAGCGTGTGCGCCAAATGCCAGCGCTGCTCCGCGCAGCTTCCTGGCTTGTACAAACCCTCAGGGTAACAGTCCCGTGCTGGAAAGAAAAAAAAAAATAGCCCTCCTAGCACATTCTCCTTTCCCAAAGGAAGTGTCGTCAGAGATGCAGTGGCCTCTCTCTGACTCGCCCCTGCCTTGCTGCTTGCCCCCAGCATCTGCAAATTAAACATAACCCAGTTTAAGAAAAGGGCTGAAGAGAAGACAAATTAGGGAAAGGAATTCACTCATTATGCAACATGATGCAAAGGGGAAACAGAATAAGATCTATAAAATAATAATTTGTCCCTGCTTGCAGCAGAAACTAAACAGCATAGGATGATATTGGAAAAGAAGGTCCATTGGTCTATCACTGATGCAAATCCTGTGAGCTGTTAAACCGATCTTTTTGCAAAGCAAATTCACTCTTCTGGTTGTTGAGTTCATCCACCTTGTAGGGGTAAAGGAAGAACTTGCCTCAGTGTTTTAGCATTAATGCCCACTTGACCAACAGTGGTAAGGTGACACCTAGGAGGGGTTTGGGGTTTTTTTCCTTTTTTAATATTATTTTTTATTTCACCCAGTTGTCTAGTCTTCCTTCCTCATTTTCATGCTCCTAATTTAAGGTACATTTCAAACTCTTTGATTTGCCTGGACGGAAGGAGCACACGAGAAGGAGGGTTGGGTACAAAATTAGTATCAGAGATACTACCAAAGCAAACTCCTGAAGTTGGTGGTGGAATATAACTTGTTAGGGGAGTTAAAGCACTTGCTGTAAAGGTCACGTAAAACTCCTGAACACAAGTGAATAGTTCAAGGCATTCTGATGCAGAGAAAAACCAATTAAGATATAACTGCTGCTGACATTCCCCTAAGCCGTTTCATCTCTTACCGCTTCAAAAAAGCAGGGAAAAACAAATTATGTACCTTCAGTCTGAGATTTATATAGGATGAATTGTTGCTTAGCCTATGAAAAGATCAAAAAGGAGATCTTTAAAGACAGATCACCTACAAAGAACGCTGGACTGTTATTATACCAAAGAAAAAAAAAGGTTAATAAGCACAGTTCAGGTCAAAACATAGGCAAGTGCGGTGTGTGCAACAAAGCGTTCACAAGGGCTGCTTGCTCAGGCGTTTCAAAGCTGGGCAGCAAGAGGGTAAATCACTGAGCCGGCATCTCACGCAGCAACACCGCAGCATTGTACGTGTATCCCCCTCTGCACCTGTAGACTTGGTAGAACTTCTTTGGGTGGAAACTCCTGTGGTCACAGACATGGCTTGGCTTGTGTTGGCTGGAGCCCTCCCTCCCACAGCCCCCGGTTTCATTTTGTGCCTTCTGGGCACCAGGGGTTACACAGTCCCTTTCCCGCAGCTGAAAAGACTGCAAATACCCTGTTTCATTTGGGACTGAACCTGCCCATGTGGGTGCTCCTGGCCCCAGCAAAGAGCCACTGGCAGGTCTGAAGCATCCCTGAGAGATGGAGACCAAAAGACAGAGCTGCAGTAGCCACCCCAGTGAGCCCCTGGCACAGGGGACTCCTCGGCTGGGCATGGGGACTGCTGCCCCCCCCCAGCCTTGTTCTCCCTCCCTCATCCCCTCAGCATCCCTCCTCTGCACTTGGCCCTGTTTGTGGGTGCAGGGCAGGAGGAGGAGGATGAGGAGGAAGAGGAGGTGGCCTGGCCTCCCTTTCCCACCAAGGCGTGCAGCAGCCTCTCCCAGCACCCGGCCCGACCAGTATGCAGGGTTTACTGGGCACGAGGAACCCGCCAGCGCCGTTTCACCCAGGGTCTGATTTCAAAGCCAGCCCTGATGAAGACATTGGGTGAAGGCAAAGCAAACAGACACCATAATTGCAGTGTGTGCTTTCTCATCTCCGTGGCAAGTTGCAAAATGTGCCGCCTCCTCCCTTGTCAGCCGGGCTTTAATTGGTTTTAATGAAGAGGCAATTACATGATTTCAATTTTTAATTAAAGGGGGTGGTGGTGCAGGGGAGGGGGGGGGGCCCAGCCCCCTTTGAGCATGCCAGTGGCACCACAGGAGATCTCTGGACATGGTGTACAGTAGGGTTTGGGGGAGCTTGCCTGACGTCCCCCTGGGCTGGCAGGGTTTAGTGTGGGGCTCTGGGGTGACTGGTGGGAGCAGATTGAAGCCGGCTGCCTCCCAGCCACGCTGCCGGCACTTTCGGATCCTGTCCCGGCACCCCCAGGCAAGATGCAATCGGCTTTTTTGGTGTCAGAGCCAGCACATCAAAGGGGCAGCAAACAGCTTTAAAAAACCCCAAAACCAAAAAGCCCTCCAAAGCCAAACCAAGCCCTCCCCACACATGGCACCAGCCAGAAACATCTCCTGGATAAAGTACTGGGTGGTTGTTGGAAGGGGAGGAGCTGCTGGGGCAAGATGGGTGTCTGAAACCTAACACAGAGCCACAATTAAGAGCTCAAAAAATAATTGTTTTATTTTGTTTTGGTTTATTTTATTTTATTTTTATTTTTAATGTTATTTTATTTTATTTTTCTAATTAATGCCAAGCAGTAGGCAGCTGTCCTCTGATAGAAACACCCTCCTCATGACCCCACACGCGAGTACCAAGGTGGGACTAACCCACCCAGCCCACACGTGCGCTTTTCCTGTAGCCACCACCTTGTCCATCTGTCCCAACATGTGACCAGGGAGGGAAAACCAGAGGCACATGGTACAAATCTCCCTTGGGAAACAGTGATAATTGCAGAGGCTGAACCGCCGACTTAGTCCCACAATGCCTCTATGTTTTATTGCTCTTTCTGGCAGGCAGGAGGCCAGAGCTTTGGCTTTGTCTTGGTCCCATGTGCTGAGATGTCCTTGCTCCTTGTGTTTCAATGAAACATAATCGCTTTACAACTTCCTCCTGCCAGAGATAAAAAAATTATTCAGAAAAAAGGCCCGCGGCTTTGCGGCTGCACCACGCCCCCAGTGTTTCCTTCACCCTTGGCTGATGCTGCTGGGCTTGCCCTTGGCTTACAGAGGCAGGTGGCCCCAGGACCACCGGGCTGCTGGCTGGGCTGCCTGTGGCCCAGCTGGGTGCCCAGTGCATCGCTGCCCCGCAGAGCGTCAGCCTCGGGCAGGCAAGGAGCCAGGGCGGCCTCCCGGCCGCCGCCACTCAAGGGAGTGTGGCTCCAGGGAGGAGAAGGGGAAAAAAAAGTGAAAAAAAAAGGGGAAAGAAGGCAAGGTCCAAGGTCTTTCTGTGCAATGAGTGATTCACCTGCTCGGCAAATATAGCTGGGGCTGGATGGCAGGCTGCTGCGTGGGTAGGCTGAGTCACGCCGCCGCTGCCGACCGGCTGCCCCAGCCCTGCACCAGATGGAAGAACGAGGTTGCCTTTAACCAAAGAGAAGTGAAACCTGCTTTTTTAAATGCCCAGGTGGGAGCGACATGCGAGAGCTGGGACGGGTCCATCAGCCAGCGCAGAGCCAGCAGCCTCCTCCCTTTGAAGGCTGGGGCTGAGATCCTGCTCCAGGCTCCCCGCCAGCCCCTAACAAACACAAACTCCCTCCTGCCTTCCTGCTCCCATTGTCCCAGGGTCCCAGATGCTCGGCAAAAGTGCATTGGCCTTGCCATCCACAGCAATCACTGATCACAGCCTGGCTTTGTGGGGAGGACCTTTCTGTAGTGACCCACAACCTGTTGATCTCCCAGAGAAATGCAGCCCTGTTCCCATGGGGACAGCTGTGTCTCCATTCCAGTTCCCACCTTTCTCATGAGGTTAAGGCCCTTTTCCCTCTTCTCCCCTCATTGCTGTTGGATGAGAAATCCCTTGCAGTTCAAGATGACTTGCAGCAACTGTGTGTGGTGGATGAAAATAAAACCACCCTCCTGCATTTCAGGCTGGGGAACAGGGTGCTGTGTGTCAGAAGTGCTGAGCAGC